>NW_020799105.1:18043988-18274623 GCF_003259725.1 Athene cunicularia
CCCCAGCTCCTTTTCAGTTTTGGATTTAATCCTTATTTTAGTGTATAGCAGATTTTTTTTTTTTTCAGATCAGAAAACTATAACCCTCTCTCTAATATGAAAGTTTCCTGAAAGTTTACCTTACCTGTCTCCAAATCATGTTATGATGACAGTTTCTAGAAATGCTTTGCCTGCTCTGTAGAAAAGTACTTTGTTTTAAAGGTATTCCCTTGAAGTTTCAATCTCTAGGTACTCCCTATTTCTGTTACTGTGAGATCTGAATATTTGAAGTCAGTAAAGATAAGTAGGAGTTAATGAAGAAAGGACCAGTTGTTCCAAAGAACTAAAATCCCAGTCAGGACAGAAAAATGAAACCACACCAAACCTATATTTGTAAATGCTTTTACATCAGTACTAAAAGAAATATGCTTGAGTAATTGATTTGACGTGAATATACTGATATGACATTCATCTCAAATATGTGGTGAAAGGAATTGGTAGCATACTTAAATTGGGATTTCAAAAGTAAGATGGTAATGAGATGGGTTGCACAGATGGAGGAGTGGTATCCTTATCTTGAAGCACTTCTGAAAAGAAATAAGTTAACTGTCGTAGATGTTCCATGAAATACATATTAATTGAAATCCTTTGGCTAGTTTGAGAGCGTGTAATGTTGGGCAGTGCTACTGATCACTTGATGACAATGATGGGAGTGGTTGTTGTTGAAATGGGCTGTGAAGGCAGAGAACTTTGTAATGAAGGACACTTCTGTGGGTATCCCTTGACCCTAATAATTGGCATGACAGATGAAGTTCTTGGAGCACCTACTCAATGAATGCATCTAAAGGTAGTACCTATTGATTTATTCTTGAGCAATGCAAATATAACTTGGAATAACTTGGAAACTTGGTTGCAGCATGCTCAAATCCTGCAACTTCTAGAACTGTAGAAGAATCTTCATGCATATTAATCCTTTCTCCAGAAAATTCGTCAGTGATGCATTTAAAAGGGGGATCTACCTAAAAATCAAAACCCTACTCAAGAAACAAAAAATCAAAACCCTACTCAAGAAACAAAGACCAAAAATTACAAAATTACATTAATGAATTGTGTTTAAATATTGATAGTGTGTATATCACTGCTTTGTGATATATATTGATAAATGCATATCACTGCGAATAAAGACTCTAAAAGGACTCCATGAAGTCTGAAGAAAATATTTAAACAGCAGAATAAAGCAGATTAGCAGTATGAAAAAACAGTTTAGCTTTCACCTAGTGAGAACAGAAAAAAAGTCTCTCAAATCCTGCCGATTTTGCAGAAAAATTTAATATAAAGCCCTAGAAACTGATATTAATGATTTTAAATAAGTCAAATATTGTTTTAGAGTCCATGAGATCAATAGGTGATGAAAGCATGTTAAGAACATTTGAAGGTCATGAGGTATAGATGGTCTGTTTTTACAGCAGAGTCTATGAGGGTTACCAGCATTGATCCTTCTGGGAAAGGAGAGGAAATACGAAATAAAGTTATTTGATACTTAAAATGCAAGAGTGTCTGATAAAACCCATTTTGCATAGATTTTGCTGAAAACTTTTTGAGTTATATATGTTTTTGTTTGCTTTTGTTTTGTCTTTCAGCTTGCGATGAATGGAAGATTTTACCAAAACCTAATCTGCATCGAGATGTCAACAGATTTGGTCACACTGCTGTTGTCAGTAATGGGTAAATGAAATGTCTTTTAAATTTTCCTGGCCGTTTTTCTGAATGAAAAAACTGTGGCAGAAATTCTCTCTATGTGAAGTATGGTCAATGGCATAATCTGATGTAATTTGTTAACATGAAAAGTAGTGCTCATTAGGGGCTTTACTTGTCTTAGGTAAACAGTACAGCTGTCAATCTGACGTGCTGTGGGATCTCTTCAATGGCATTTTATGTGAACCTACTACTGCACTGAGGTGTTTCCTCAGTATTGTGAACTAGAGTGATTTTTGAAATTCAGTACCAACCATAATCCTCTCTTAGATGTGACAGGAGAAATCTCTTTGCAGCATGCTATAATTGCTTGTTCTACAATCATAAAATCAAAAACATGTAACTAAAATTTGCTTGGATAAAGCAAGATTTTGATGATACTGATACAGTTATCATTAACAACTTGCAGGAAAAAAAGCCTGCCAGCATCTAGACTATATTAACTATATTGCTTATCCTCTAGAAAATGTAGCATTTGTTGAGTAGAGGAGCTCAGTAAAGCTTCATCATCTAGAAACAGGAGATGGGGTGGATTTGATGGCTGAACTCTCTGCTTCCTCCACCCCAGCCCCCAAAGATGGGACTGTAGGACAAACATCTCTCATTTTGTTTGTTTGTTTTAGTGAAAACTGTAGTCAGGTTTAAAGAAATTTGTACTGTCTGCTTGTGTTAGTTTAACTATTACTGGTTGCCAAATGGCCTAATGATGTGACAGTTGCAGTACTATAGATGATGTACTACTGATCATACCTCTTTGTTATTCATCATGTTAATAAAATCAGTATTTAAGTATATGTGGGCAACTTACAGATCCTCTACATATGGATATTATATAGGTCAGAAATAATGGAGTTAATAAATAATATTGCAAATAGGAGTTTGACTGATTTCAACAAAAACCTAGAAAGTTATAACTGTATGGAGACCACTTGAAAATTAATGAACAGATTCATTAAAAGAAAATGGCTTGGAAGTAATGAATTCAGCAGCTGGTAGATTTTAATTCTGATTTGTGTTGTTTTAAGACATCTAAGCTATGTCTGATACTTTGAGAACTGTCATTTTCAGTGCATTAGATTCAAGGTGAAAATGCCTCTTTTTTTTTCGCCCCCCTGAACTTAATGGTATTTTTAGTAGGGTTTTTTGTACAAAAAAGGGGTAGTACAAGATACTCTCCAAAGATTTTTTGCTATTGGTAACTGTATGGTTAATTCTGTTTTAAGAGTATATGATGTAACATACATACAAGTTTTTTATTATTGTCTTTTATCTGTGGCTGTTTTTAATTTTAAATGAGAAGGGTAAGATCTCAAATCTAGTCTTCTGGTTCTGATGTCAGCAGCTACTCCACCGGAAATGTTACTGTAAAGAAATATCTATCTGCCAATTATTACTGACTGTCTTTGAAATCTTCTTGAAGAAAAATGTTCTCATTTCCTGCAGCCCATTATTTCACACTCTGTTCTCATTATCTAACTCTAAAAATGAGTAGTTTCCTCCATAGCTGCTCCTTCTTCTCTCCAGACATTTGGTATATGTCACTCACTAATACATATAGCACAGTGCACTTTGAGCAATTTTTTTGTTAGTCTAAACTTCCATGGAGAAATAAATTGAAAAACTTACCAATCTTTATAATAAAATCACTGACAGAGTCTTTATTAGAGAGAGGTGAAGAATGCTTTTTATAGTATTATGTATTATATTTTTACTGTATATCAAGACAGATAAAAAAATAATGAAAATGTTATCTATAGCTACAATAACAGTTATATTTTCTTGCTTTTTCCTAATAGGTCTATGTATATATTTGGGGGTTTTTCGAGTGTTCTTTTGAATGACATCCTCGTGTACAAGCCTCCAAACTGTGAAGCATTCAGAGAAGAAGAGCTGTGTAAAAATGCTCGTCCAGGGATAAGGTGTCTGTGGAACAAGAAACATTGTGAATCTTGGGAATCTGGACATGCTAATAATATCCTTAGAGCAAAATGTCCTAAGAGAACAGGTAAGTCGAATTTTAGTCTTACAGTGCCAGATTTGCAATGTGATGCAGGAGATGGGGGGAGGGAACACAAATTGAACCCCCCAGGAATCAACCAAGTGGAATCAGTGATTGGACTGTTGAGACTGTTCCTCTCTGAGAATACTCAATGCAGAGGATTTATGAATTAATTTAAAAAGTCATTCAATTCTGGATTTCTTTTTTTATTTTAAATACAGCGAAGTAGGTGCAAAACAGCAAAAGTTTAAGGTGTTAAGGGATACAAAACATAAGAGGATTCAAAGAGAAGAATTTACTTCATTGGGAGCTAAAGCATAAAATGACTTTAGATTGGATTTGACTCAGTGTGTTTGAAGCATTTATAAAAGGGTGAGCTTTGAAATATTGTAACTGAATTAGTTTTCCTCTTTCTCCACCTTTTCCTGTTTCACGATACAGACGCACGTACATACATATATATAAGCCTTCATATGTCTGTGTGTTTTTAACATCCATCTTAGATTTTTTACAATTTTATTTATTTACTACTTTTACCACCACCTCCTTGCATAGCAAGAAACCATTTGAAGAGAATCTTGTGCTAAACTAAAGGAGTGAAGAATGAATAGTTTAAGAAACTTTCTGATACTCTTATGTACTGTGCCAAGAGAGCTTGCATGCTGCAAATCAGTGAATATTCCTTTAGTTGATATGAGACTTATGAACCTTTGAATACAGTTGTTACTAAAGGAATTTTTAAAGAAGTGAATCTTATTAACTGAATAGAATTAATTTCCTACAGCAACTTAAACCTTTATGAATGGCTGGAGTTCAAATGAAGGATGTAACAAAAAATGCTCTAAGCAAGTGTTTAAAATGTGGTATTATTCTCCTTCTGTGCGATGTTTCTTTTTGACTTTCATTTGTATTACAGCTGCTGCAGATGACAGATGTTACCGATACGCAGACTGTGCGAGCTGCACTGCCAATACAAATGGGTGCCAGTGGTGTGATGACAAGAAGTGCATTTCAGCAAATAGTAACTGTAGCATGGTGAGTGTTTGCAAATCTATGAGCATGTTTATTAATACCGTTTCTCTTCTGGCTAAAGCAGAGGCCTGTTGCAGCAAATGAGAGGGACACCCTACTAATTGTAGCTTGTTTTGAACACAAACATAAACATGTTTGCCTGACTTTTGCAGTAAAAGTGTTGCAAAGGGCAGATTTGGTCTGTAGTAAAGATTCCAGGGCAAAACATCAATGTATTCCTTAGAATTGTGTTAGCCCACTGTATTTCTCCCAGGACATATACCATTGTCTCCTAATTAAAGACATTTGGAATGTTCCAGTCACTATCAACTTGGGTTTTGTGCATATGCGGTGTACAGTATGCAGGCAGAAACCATGCAATCCCATGAAGGGTGGCTGTTAATTTTATTCCTTTTCAAACAGGACCAGGTCAGTTTTGTTGGTCTTGATATTTTTATTGTTGATCATCATATAAATGTTTTTTAAGTCATGAAGTTACTTGTCATCTCATTAAAGGAATATGAGCCTCTCTCACCATGAGATTAACTGGCTTGTGATGATTTGGTAAGATTGTTCTGATTGTTGTAAATACAAGCAATAAGAACATGCAGATTCACACAAGTTTATATTTTTCTAATTTTAATATTGCTTAGTGCCATATTTTATACTTTATGTTGTGTACCGCCTGCTGCATGTCTTGCCTGTTCATTTGATTTTTTGACATAATAGTGTTGTAGCTTTATAAATTTTATCTCCCTAGATTTTTCAGCTAGCTCTAGACAACTGGCTGTACTTGAGTTCAAAATCCTTTCTTTATACATTTCCATTAGTAAAAGTAACTTGCTCTCTGGTTTGAACCTCATGCAAATCAGTCTTCTTCTCTAGACAGACAAATTAAGGTGTGAGAGGGATTGACTCTGACTCAAATCTTGCCCATTCAGAGTGAGCACAGCCAGCTCTAATCACTGGCATTTGTAGCTAGTCACTATTAATAAAAGCAATGCAGACACCAATTCATCAGCAGCCATGTTATAAGTCTGTCAGAGGGATTTCACATTCCAGGCACTAATGGTTAGTTTCCTTTGTGATCTTCAAGGGCTCTTCTTTTCCTTACACATTGTACTATATTAGGTGCCAATTTTCTAACTGTGGTTTCCAACTCTTAAGCAAGGAACAGTTGCTAAGGAGCAGACCATCTTCATCCCTAATAAATGTGGAGCGCTGGGTATTTTAGCACAGGCTTCTCAGTTCAGTATCTTTCTGTGACAACCTTCCATGACCAAGATTGTCAGCTTAATTAGCAACTGATGCACCAGTCTTCTCTATATCATTTCCTGTCTTTTATTCAGGGTTTCAAGTGGATTGCAAAGGCTGCTAGTGGAGTTACTAAAGAATGGGACAGTGAATATTCATTGAAATTATTTCTGAAAAGAGTTACTATCCTAAGTCAAAGGTGGCTATTGCAAAATAGTGTATTGGCTGGGAGATGATGGAGGCAGAATTTTGTAGCTATTGACATAAACCCACCAAAATAGCATTAACAGAATGGCACCATGTGGGGAAATGGAATGGATCATGCTGATTATCCATTTTCATAGACTGCTACTTCTGGATTAGGCCCACAAAATTAAAATGTTGTCACAGTACTGTGATGGTAATGTGGGATAACAAGCTGTAGACTCAAAAACATCCAAGGAGAAAGCACCATTGTTGCAGCTGTACAAAGGCCTTGATTTATGACTTAAATCATAGAACATCCAGATGAGACAGACAATAATGTTTTAGAATCTGTTGCTTTTGTTTCATGGAAACTGGCCAGCATACTACAGATACGTTGGCAATCAGTTTGGCGTCAGCCTCATGGTCCTGGGTATCTGCAAAGCAGTGACTGTTCTGCTGATTGGAAGGGTTGTAAAATATGGAAATTTCCCTGAAATAACTCTGGACAGATGGACTTCATAAGTAGTACTAATGTGTTGATGATACACATATACCTGTGTATGCTCACCATCTGATGTGGATCAGCACATTAACAGGACACTATTCCTCTACTGTGCAGACTCATGGATCATCAAGATATACATCATATTCATATCTGATGTAATTTCAAGTAGAGGCTTGTAATGCCAGGTCATTCTGGGGGTCTGGCTCCTTTCAGCACTAGCAACTGATTTTTCTCCTATAAGCACTCACATAAGTGGGATACTTCTGCATACTATGGTTTAAGTTGATAGGCAAATGCTTCTCCTGTATTGCCCAACTAGGAAAGTTTACTTAAAATATGTGGAGTGGTTCAATATGGTAATGAAATTTAGCTTGTGAGTAGATTGAACAGCATGCTAGCAGTAGTGTCTTATTGTCTGTTTTCTACTGTTAAATATATATATTGGAGATTTTGATTGTTATAAGGATTTTGAAGGTTGCCTTGAGAAGTTACACCATTGAAATTCCCCAGACTGCTTAGAGTGGTTTTACATAATACACTGAAGTTATTACATAATACAATGTTGTGCTTATGTATAAAATAAAATAAAAATAATTTTTTCTTTTGGATTGATGGATGCTAAAAATGGTAAGATCACCTACTCTACCTTTTTAAAAAAAGCAGATATTAGTTTGCCATAGGGCAAAGCAGCTATAATACTGTCATTAATACTGTCCTATGCCAAGTACAGACTTCATGAAATGTGGCATACTAGTATCTGTACAACTTGCTCTTTCATAACCCTCTTGCATCTAGTCCGGGGCTGTTTTCAGTTTTGAAACAGAGAATATTGTTTAAGACTTTGTCACAGAGAAGGAAATGATGTCATTGTACCTATTCTTTTTCTCCCACACATTGGATGTCTGCATCAAGGATGGAAATTTAAACAGGAATATTTTGATTGACTTGTGAAACCTGACAATGTTGCATATGTGTCCCTCTAAGCACTACATATCACTCTTTCTTCTAAAATTAGGAGAAACATCTTAGTCATGTTCATACCTGCCTTTTTTCTTTAGCTACTCTGTCTCACACCTTCCTTCCTTTTGCTTTTTCAGAAAAAATTCTGCCTCCTGCTTGTGGTGTATTTCTGATTTTTGTGGTGTAGATTGACTTTTACTAGCAGTTCACTGCCCTTAAGTCTATTACATTGACTTGCACTTTGACCCTTTCATTAGTTCCCTATAATATGCTAAGCGTCCTCCTGGTTCTCACCGCTTCTCACGCATTTTGCCTGTTACTTGATAGAGGAACGCCACCAGATCTGCTTAATGTCTTTATGAAACTGTATTCACTTTGTACATCTGCATACAAAAATCTTTATCTCACATCCTGTGAGAATGATAGTCACTTACTGATTGTGTTCAGAAAATTGACTATATTTAGTAATGGAAATATTCCCAGGAAAAGCTGTTAATTTTACAATTTTATCTTCCATTTTTTACCAAAAAAAGAAGAGGTTTTAGGGGAGAGATTTAATTTTAAATTGCTACACCTTTACAAAGTGTAATTTTTCTTGAAGTAGTACCATGGAAGAGTAATCAAAGAATTGGCCTGTTCCTCTGGGAGGAGTCATCCTATGGAAGTAAAGCCTTTTTGTACCTTGTGACAAATAAAATAGTAAATGAGTGAAGAGGGCTGACAGTGCCAACAAAAGGTAAAGTTTCCTTTTACTGAGGAAGACCAGAGAGAGCCTGAATTTTAGAGTAAAAAAATTTATCAGGATTTTTTTTTTTTGGTCTTCAGAAATGGAGCAAAATATTGGTTGAGAAAGTGACAGAGAGACTTCATGTATTGAGTAATAATTTTTAAAGATAGCAAAATATCAAGTCCACATTATGGTTATAAAGCTGTTTTATTTTTGCAGTTATGTGTAGGCACATTCAAAAAGTGTGATCACATCGAAACCCTCAAAGTACTGGAATGTCTCCTCTTGCCAGCCTTCTTTAAGCAATGTGCTTGAGGAGGAGGAGGGTGAGCTGGGTTTGGATATATACCACACCACTTACATTTGTGATTGGCTCAAGTACTGATAGACTTACAGGCTGAAGAATGTAAAAATATTTATGTGCAAATGTAGGTTATTACTGGACAATATGTTGGCTTCTTTTTGATATTTAAAATGTGAAAGAATTTTGAAGGTTTTAGCTTTTCTGGCTTTTTTTTACCTTTTTTTAAACCTTTTTTTTCAACCTTCTTATTTTCTCCCTCAACTCACCCTGTTCTTTGGGAAACTATGGAAAATGCTTGCACTAGTTATTAAGACAAGTTGGTTTTGATTCTGTATATCAAAATAACTCTTTCTATTTCGTGGCTCCACACCTAACTCACTCTACCAGATCCAAACAGCAGTCCTGAAAGGTGTGCTTCAGCAGTTAGCAAGAAATGGCTTCCTTCTCCCCTTTCATTGTCTTAAAGTAAAAATTGAAGTAATCACTGCAGATAGGGTAGCTGTAATAATATGCTCCACTGGTTGTCTACAATGATGGCCTATAATCCTTCAGTTTATAGAAATGTTAACTGCCCACACTAAAAGTCTGCAAATCAAGTAACTTATTCCCATATTACTTAAGGAAAGTATTTTGAAGGCTTGAAATGGAGCACTAATATAATACTAAACTTTACTTGAAAAATGTTGATTGAGAGAAAATGTTTTCTTTTCAAAACCAGAGAAGTGCTTGGAAAAAAATTGAAAAAACACACTTTCCTTATAAAATTGTAGCTCTTACTCTGGATCTTCACATTAAGCTTATTAAAATACTTACTCTTTTACTGTAACAAACAGCAGGCATATGGGAGGGCAGAATAAATTGAGAACACTTAATCAATTGGGATCAAGAATACCAGGCAATAGCACATGAATGTAATGCTTTATTGGTCAGAATATGGTCTCTGATGTGTCTTTTCAAGTGAACTGCATGTGATTTTCTTGTTTGGAGAGTCTGTGATGGGAAGAGGCACAGCTGAAGTATTCTCGCATCCAGTCTGTATTGTATTTTTAAAAGCCTCAGTGCTTTCAAAAGCAACAAGGGGGACGTGTTCCTTCTGTAACTGTGATCAACCACACCTTTACCTCCACCAGCAGTTTCTAAATTTCTTATGTGTTGGTCTCCTCACATGTAATATGTATGATAAAGCCCCAGTTGACATTAAGTAACCTAAATACAGCCCAAATTGGTCTGTGATTTAAAAGTATTTTACATCTGAGTGTGGCAACATAAACTAAATGTTGTAGAACCCATGAAGGGTATGATAAAGAGCATCTTCCTGAGAGATATAGGGGACTAAAGGATGCTTCAAAGGGAACTACAGTCCTCCACTGTTAAATATTTTTACACAGTGCCTTAACGACAAGAATCATTGTCTTTTTGTAATGCTTGCACTGCTTTCAGAAAGTTAACGTCCTCTTTTGTGATGGGAGACCTTGGATGCTACACTAATACCAATAATAATAATAGCAATGAGCCTACCTTTCAGGAATTCAAACAATAGTCAGGGGAGAAATGTGTGAAGTGGTAGAAGGAATTACAAATAGAATCAATTTTATCTTCGAGGAAAAAAAGAAAATTTAAGACTAAGGAGTACCCAATGGTAAGAATTGGGAGTACATTCAGAGAAATACTAGCAAATCTCTTAGATTAATAATTTGCTACTAGACTAGGCAAACTAGACAAGATTATACTGTTAACCTGACAAATCCAGGGGGAGGAGAGAGGCATGTTATTTAATAACAATTTCAGAAATTCTAAGATAAACTATGGTAATATTTTCATTCTACAGTGCATATTCAGAAAATCACTGCAGTTCATAAGTCTATATACCACTATATCAAGATCAGTGCTGAAAAAAATCTAAGTAAATCAGACATAAGTGAGAAGCTTTATACATAACATGATTTACTCATAGTTTGGTGTGTAAACATTATAAATATCCTACAGCAATGTAGAACTTCAGTAACAGATGGGCTGTCATATTTCTGAATTACATTGGGTTTGGTAGCTTAAGTTATAACCTTAATATTGTGTTAATATGAATTACCTATTGGATTCACATCTACATTGAACTAATGAGATTTTCAGGCAAGCAATGTTTAAATTGGATTTAAGGGAAATAAGTGCTGGGAATAAGGGAATACAACAGAGAACATTATTGCAGAATAGTCACTAGTACTTTGAATTTTATTTTAAACATTAAATAACCAGCACACAACAAGCTTCATGATTAGAAAGTAATAGAACAAATAACTCGGTTTAGTTGGAAAATTGTAATATGTATATAACATCACTAAAGAAATATAATTTTCGAAAACAATCTGTATACTGAAGGATTTTGACTATGCCATCCTGAAGTGTTAAAAGCGAGTATTAGTTCAGGTATTGTAAATAAGCAGATGGTGGTAACTTCTGCTCTAAAATTCACTTCAAAGCATCTCTCAAGCCGTTTTGTGAATATGCTTCATGTCTGAGTGAAACTAAATGTGGGTTTGTACCAAAGTTTTTTTTGTGCTTTAGTGTTCATATGTATTTATTGGCCTAGACAGACATTTTGTTACACTATGGCATTGCCTTTGGCTCTGTTACATACTGTGATGTAGATGCCTTCTTCTAGAACTACTATGAAGCAAAAAGAACCAGAGAAGCAGCCTTTCTTACAGACCAGAAAAATAGAGAGTACCTTTTTATAATAAGCTCACTGATGGGCATCTCATCCAGTAAAGGCATTCTTCAGGTTCTTCAGCAGGAATGAAGCTGGTCCTGTGTGAGAGTGAGAATTCATTTTGACAATTGCATTGTTTCAGGACTTAAAAAAAAAAAAAAAAAAAAAAACTCCTGACTGCAGTAGGTTGATGCCCTGTCATTGTCATCATTCCAGTACCAACAACTGTGTACCTTATTGTTACATTGCCCCTTTAGATGTGCTTCATTGTACACCAGGAGAATATTAGAAAGGAAAGCAACTAAAATGGCTACGTAAGCCATGCATTTACTATCTAAGGGCAATCCATTTTTGCTACCATGCATGAATTAATCTGTTGTTAGAGAGACAAGAGCTGTTAGGGTTGGACAAGATGACCTCCAGAGGTTCCTTCCAACCTCAGCTGTTCTGTGGTTCTGTGAGTATAAAGCTGTCTTGAATTAGGGCTTATTTCTAATTATTATCTTGAAATTAAGTTAATAGAGACATCTTCATGGATAAGCTGATCAATTGGCTGAGGATTTGGGGCAGTTTATTAAATAAGATATCAATATTATGTCCTAATTAAAAGTACTATTCAGAGGGAAGAAAGATTCATGTTCAAAATGCCTAACTTTGAAAGGAAGGTCAATTTTCACCAAACCCAAGTTAAAATTCCTTCAGTGTTTACTCCTTTTCTTGTATGCTAAAATAACTAAGGAGTAATATTATTTCTGGTTTTATGTCACTGTTTGACAAAATGATTGTTTTGTATTGATTCTGTAAATTTTATACTAGCCATGTTGCATACAGGTTTGCAGTTAAATCTGTAAAAAAGCATGATTGAAACTTTTGACAGTTCACTCTTGTGTTTTGTGACTCCCATTTTTGTTTCATTTAATCCAGATAAAACAAAGCAAAGCATATTCTTGCATGTTCAGTCAATGATGTGTAATTACTTTACACTTGTATCTTGTGCCATTTTTTATATTCTGTATGATTATTTTGCTTGCTTTCACTTGTGTAAGATGAAATAATTTAGTGAGAGCATATCCCGTAGCAATCGAAGAAATAGAGATTTAGTTTGGTTATTTAAGCTCTTCCTCGGCTCTGTGCAGGGAAGTGATGTCTTCAAATACTGTTTGAACCACTCAGTTGTGTAGGGCAGGTGGGTTGATTTTTGCTCTACAGATGCATTTTGTACTCTCTAGAACTAATAAGGGGATCTAGACAAAGAGCTTAAATTCAACCTTTTTCTTGGAGAGACCCACCTGCTGTGTATTTCAGTTTGACTTCTGGTTTGTTAATTTTTTTTTGGCATATGTTTGAGATCCTCTTTTGTCTGTTTTCCAGTCAGTTAAAAACTACACCAAATGTCATGTGAGGAATGAGCAGATCTGCAATAAGCTGACCAGCTGCAAAAGCTGCTCGCTACACCTGAACTGCCAGTGGGACCAGCGGCAGCAGGAGTGCCAGGCGCTACCTGGTAAGGGCTGTGGGGCAGCGATGCTGCTTTTTATAGTTGATTTAAAAACAGACTACATCTCCTTTAATGTTGCCAAAGAATATTTGTTCAATGAATAGTTCTGGATTCTTTTTACTCAATGCTGACTCTGCCTGCCTGCCTGTGCCTGTACAGGTGAACACAGATGTAATTATATCACTGCTGGGTATATCAAGGCTACCTTGAACCTTGTTAGGAGAGATAGTAATTATAGGCATAATGGCATGTACCTCACTCTGCACAAGCCACTGACAAGTTCTAGCCTGTGGGGGTCACCGAGTACAGAGCTGAATTGCATCCTGAGTCCTTTACTGTTACATATTCACTGACACTGTTACTTTTTCTAGCCTGGGTTTTATCTTATAAATTATACTTCAGTTTTCCTGTGCAGATAGGGCCTAAAATCTAGTTTCTTGATTGTCTAATGTTGGTAATACTATGAAAGCAGTGAATATTAAAGTGCTAATATAAAAATTATAAAAATTCATATTCATAGCTACATATATGCACTTAGATATCAGAACCTTTCCATTTGATCTTCATGTCCAGATGAAAGTAATGAATTCAGTTTTTTTCCCGCAGATTATTCATTAAATAAGTTTAATCAATTTATTCTGTGCAGTTTAAAACTGCATTTGTAAAGATTAACTATATCAGTTGCTTTGAATTACTTATCTTTTAATAGTGATCTGAATCTGAGTAATGCTGAATATGTTGAAGAGGAAATATTTTCTAAGATGATATCTGAATTTCCTGCCACTCTGCAGTTGTATTTAGGCAAATCTAAATGCAAAGATAGGATGTTAAAGCAAACATAGGGTAAAGTTGTGATCTCTTAATTCTAGGGCAATTTTCTTCAGATTTCGAAATATACATAATGTTTAGGTAAAGTGATTGGTTAAAGCGCTATTAATTATGTACATAATCTAATCTTTAATATTAAATTCTCTAATCTGAATACAGGAAAGAAATAGTGTCATAATGATAGTTATGCTGAAACTTAGTATATACATTATAAATATTTTATAAACTATTAAAAATTTCCTTTCGTAAAAATACACTATTCAATATGATACCACTTGGTGTGTTAGAATTTGTGACATGAAAAGGGAAATTGCGTGTTGGATGTATTTTGCATTATGATTTCAGGAAGATAAAATTCAGACACCCTTAGATTTTTTTTTTTTTTTAAAGTTTGTTCAAATCAGCGTTAATGGTGTGTTTTTTACGCTAGCTCATCTGTGTGGGGAAGGATGGAGTCATATTGGAGATGCCTGCCTCCGCATAAATTCTAGTCGTGAAAGCTATGACAACGCCAAACTGTATTGCTACAATCTAAGTGGGAATCTTGCCTCATTAACAACCTCAAAAGAAGTGGAATTTGTTCTGGATGAAATACAGAAGTATACACTTCAGGTAACTTGAGTAACTGTAATTGATGCTTATGTGAATTAAATTTGCTTTGAGAAAACTATTTTAGGGACTCATCCAAAGAGAGGACAGTTTATGTCTTCAAAGAAGTGTAGCATGGTGCTAAAGACTGATATAAGGGGTGTGTAGGATATTAAGGAAATCTCATGTTTAAAGCTGATGACACAGCAGTTCCCAAGGGTTTCTCCTTAAAGATTTAACTATTACAGGTTACTGTTTACTTTCAAGATGTGACTCGAGAGAATGGCTCTAACACTGATCTCGGAAACCCTAGCCCTTTTCAATGCACTGTGACAGCAGGAATCAAAACAAGACAAAATAATTTTTACTGTAACAGAAAAAAATCCCGACTTTCACATCAGTATCTATAAAAGTGCTTGCGGGATTGGTTTTGGGTGGTAAGTAGCTAGGCTGCAAGCAGTTGAGAACAGGAAGGTACTAAAGATGTATGCTTCTCCAGAAAACCCTAGCTCCCTACATAACTAGTATGTGGGATCAAAGGGTCACAGAGAAGCTGTACTGGTATGTGAAGCATGTGGAGATTCCCTGCACAGCACTACCAGAATGAGCCAGGAGCTAATTAGCTTTCTGTGATAATGGTGGGGGAGGGAGAGGGCTGAAAACTCTTACATGCCTCTGGCAAGTCCAGGGAGCTGCCATCAAAATATTCTTTAGGAATGTGATCCGTGTTAACTTGTTAACTGTGGGACAGGAGAAGGGAAACTGAAGATGAATTACCTGTCCATGAGTGGTCAGGTTCAGCTTTTTAGCATTTAAATGTTCAAATGCTGGTTTCTGTGTTTAAACTGGAAAGCCCACCCACTTCATTGGTACATGTATATGAAACACATGTATGCTCAAAAGATGTCAAACCCTACGGTGTACGCTCAGACAGGATGTCCTAGCAGAATAAGATTCCATTACAAGCAAATCAGTTCATTTTAGCAAAGGACTTTTTAAAAAGTGTGTGTTTTGGTTTGTAGAACATGTAGCACTTCCTCATCTGTATAACCCCCCCAAATTTTAAGTAGTTTAAGATTTTACATTTACAGGAGAATGAATGATGATTATGAGCAATAATTAAAGCTCATATCAAGCTAGTATGTGATTTGCAAAGCTGTTATGTTGCAGATGAACTGAGATGCCTACAAGGGAAACAGCAGTTAAGGTTTGCCTCTGTGTTATGCTAAATCTGAAAGCAAGAGTTTAGGGACATACACTGTGAATCAAAATATTCTATATTATCCTTTTTAGTGTTCCATTTCAAGAAGGAGATATAAACATAGGTTATGTACTTAAGGTTTTTTGTTTTTTGCCAATAAATGAAGGACCTGGACAGAATAAAATTTTTTACTAGAAAGACATGTTTTTTCTATTATTTGCTAATAAAAGTGAGAGAAAAGTAATTCTTTTATGTCAGAGGATCTCCCTCGATATTGTAATACTTACTGCAGCCTTGAAACACATTCTGTCTGTCCACTCTTTGATATGATAGTTGAAAATGTAATTGAAATGAAAATAACAAAATCACAAATGACAATGATTTCTCTAGTTATTTATTTTGCTGCCTTTTCCCCCCACTCCCTGATTCTTATTAAAATACTGTACGGGAGGCCTTGAAATCTAATAGTGTGTGGTAGAATATTGATATGACTGATATTACCTGACTGGCTTGAGGTGTAGATGAGAAATAGCTTTTTTTAAGTGTTTAGAAGCTAGATTTTTCTTACATTTCAGAGCTTAGAACATCTACAAGGTGACATCCTGCCGAGCATATCTTTATTTCAATGAAGTATGTCCTGAGCCAATGTGGTGATATAAATTTGAGATACCTTGCATACAGTTTATGCAACTGTAGACAAATATATGCACTTTAAAAGTATATCTTAGGTTAAATGATCATTTAGTTATCAGAATCTCTAATGAAATGCTACCATGATTTATTCTAGTGTTTTCAGTGGCATTTAGAAAAGCAAAAAAATTTTTTTTTCATTTGTATCTGTCTGTCCAGATACATTTATTCTGCGTGAGACAGCCTACATGTCTTATCAGGTGTGACAGAGGCTCTCTGAAACCTCTTGATTTTCTTTTGTCTGCCTTGTCCTCTCAAACTGCAATCATAATGATTTAAGGCGTGAGATTTCATTTTAGATGGCTTGTTTTTGTAACAGGTGGTGGTGTGGAGTTCACAGATGTAGTCAGAGCAACTGTAAGGTGAATACTACGCCTTTCATCTGTATTGTCTATGGTGGAGTTTGACTTGTGTGGTTAATAGCAAAGGCTTTAAAATCCTTTGCCTATGTGAAACAAAAGCTTTCAGGATTAGTGTATGTGTCAGCAACATTTGGAAATAAGAATATGGATATGGTTTTGTCTGCTTTATTTGATAATCTTATACTGAGAAAAGAAAAACAACTTGGTAGCTGTTGTGCATTTTACAAACTGTTAGAAGAGTGTCAGCAAATATTACAGCCTGGAAGGACTTAAGAATTCTTTATTGTTCATCAAAACAATGTGCGACTTTGTTTTCTAATACACAAAGTCCTTGACAAGTTTAGGACAATTTCTTCATGTTTAGAATAATATAGAACATTGATGCTTTGGAAGATTTCAGAGGGAAGAGGTTGCCATTGTCTCCACACCCTATACAGACCTCATTGTGTATTAATAATTTCTCTTAATTCCAATACTAAATTGGAAATTAATAGATTACCTCCTTTTAAAGGATAAAGAGATGGTTCATTTGATACTAAAGAAAGGGAAAAAACAAAGATTTTTGTAGTATGAAGTCAAAACACTGTTGAATTTGCAGACGTATTCTAAAACTATCACCAGTAATTAAAGTCTAATTTGTATTTTTCCTTGAAAATAAATTAATTTCTTTAAGAGAATGCAAAAATAAACACTATGGATAGACTGCAGATTCCCATACTAAAGCAAAATGACACTTGATGTTTTTTCTTCTATGCTGTTTTATTGACCTAGTAAGCAGAATTTTATGAAAGGGAAGATTTTGGTTTTTTTTCTGCAAACTAGATTAAACAGCAATATGAGGTTAATTAATTGTTCCTGCTAGTATTCAAATGTTGTATATTCATTTAAAAGTGCAATTAGTTCTCTTGGGATTTTGCTCACAACTGCGGGATTTAACTAAAAATAATAATTCCCTTGTTAGTATGCAATAAATTCTGAGAAGATTTAGTTTTGGTGTAGTAAGCATAAAGAAAGATGAATACAGTTTCAAACAATGTGTTTCATTATATAAACTGTTTGCAACTTTTCCCCATTCTGCTGTTCTCAGGGCTAAGCATCCTTTATAAATTACAATTGAGTGTAGGTTGCAGTTAATTAGTGAGTTTTGCATGGCAATGTTATTCCATGGTAGCTCAAGTATTCCCAGAAGGCTGGTTTTGTTTTATCATATGTTTGGCTATAGTGAAGCTGACATCTTTTCTGAATTAGTCTCTTCACTACAGTTTCTAGCAGTCTCACTTTACTGTTGTGGTTTTGGAAGTCTGATAATTTATTTCAGCACTTCGTCTCCGTATTAGAGTTGTTACACTGACTGTCCTTTAGTTCACCTCTAGTTAAACTGTCTTCCTACTTTCAGGAAGTGGGGAGCTCAGCTTGCTTTGGATACCTGTGAAGAGAATTTCAATTTCCAGAAAAATTTTCCCCTACAAAGACCAAAGCTTGAGAGTATCTAACCCAAAATCCCACTGGAATACTGGGTATAATATCTATAGATGGAAATTGGGGAAGTTGTAGTCTTTTCCGTTTGTCAGATTTTACATTTTTTTTTTTTTTTAAACCAATGACATAACAGCAAAATTTGACAAGAGTATGAGAAATAAGTGTGTTTGTGACCTAATGCATAACTCCTACTACTAGTTACATTTATATTTCATCGTTTATGTCTAATAGATACTGAGACACTTAAAAATCATGAAGATTTCTTCCACTGCTTATAATGTCATTCACTAGGTAAATATTTATAAAATATGAAATGTGCAGATATCTAGTATAGTTAGAACTGATGCATAGTTAAAGAACAGAAACGAAGCAGTGAGGTAGTAAAAAGAATGGATGGTTTCTCTTCATATATATCTTATTCGCAGTAAGCAGGTCTTTTTGTTCATAATGTTGCAGAAAAGAGCCAAACTAACTGCAAGCCCTTCTAAAAATTGTGAATGATGTGGAAGTGTGAGGACTAAGGGACCATTGTATCTTCGAAGTTTAATTGTGTGTTTCTTGATAGGGCAACTATTTTCCTAGAAATCAAGAAGTTCAAGTGATTCTTGAGAAGTTTGCTGATTTGGTAGTAGCATATTGTGATGTGCATATTAGAAAATGAATCAGAAATGTATCATACTCTTCCAGGACAATTTAATATACAAAATGAAAGAAATTTAAATAAAGGTAGGGATAAATTTCTGAAAGAGATACATAATTCCTTAGCAATTTACATAATTAAGAAACAGAGGAGAATTTTGAGCCTCAGTAGTAATTGGCTATTCAGTAAAGGTAGACTTGTTCACTTCACTCATCTGCAGATTATTCAGCCCTCGTTAAATTAGTGCTGAGGCAGTAGTAGTGCCTGAAAAATGTGTCATGACTATAAATGATCACATTCAATGTAGATCTCAAAGCAACTTAGTCTGACTTAAATTTTCTAAGTAAACATTGGATTTAATTTGAAGTGTCAGCGTTCTAGTTAAGGTTACACAATTTTCCTTTTTAACATAGTTCCATAATTACTTCTTAAAAGAAAATTAAAATTGGGTGGTTTAAAATAAGAGAAGAGCCTATTTTTTAAGTTATTAGAGATCAATATTTAATACATTCCTGTAATGGCTAAAACCTTGCCTTATACCTAAGACTGTAGATGTGAGTACACAATGATATTCTATTGGTATGCATCAACTGGTTGCAATTTTGCTCTTCTGTCATGAAAATAAAGGTCTGTCTAACAGTTTGTCTCAGGATTTAATAATTCTTAAATCTTTTTAAACTTAAAGGTTGATTTCTCACTTAAAAGGTTTTTTGGCAACTTGTTATCAGTGTTATAAAAGATTGTTCTATAAAACCAGATAAACCATGACTCTGTGCATTTCAAGCCCAGGTGTATGGCTTCTAAAATGGGCTGTGAGTTCTAAAAACAAGATGGCAAGATATGCTAAGAGAAACATTGTAGAGAATAGTTCTAAATTTTAAGCAGTATAGTGAGATAAAGCTATAGAATAGTTCTCAAGACATATTTGATTGCATTCCCCAGTGCAATGTTAGTAAGGCCCATTACAAGCTTTCCCAAGATGGATTTGGCCACCTGCTTTTAACTCTTCATGATTTTAAATGGGAGTAAAAATGTTCAATGCTGATGTCCAAAATAATGATAAATCATTAGTTAAAAATATAATGGGTTTAAAAGTGAAAAAATTTAAGGCATAAATAGAAGATCATTCACTAGATACAGTTGAGAATCTTGGTTAAGAAATTCAAAGTTAAGATTATGATTCAAAGAAAATGGTTAGTCCTATATCTGTGCAAAGCAGAAGCTTTTCCATTACTTATTAATAGCAGTTGTAACAGGTAGTAAGGCTAAAGTATTAGGGAAGTGAAGACATCAAATAAAGAAGTATTTTATTAGCTAATGTGTAAAAATATGGTTATTTTAATTACTAAACTTTTCCAACTGTTAAGATATTTTCTTTTACTTGTTAAAAAAAATACTTTGTTAAAACAAACATGACAATTAACTCTTGATAGCTTGAAAATAATGTCAATTGAAATAATTTTAGGTTTCATGTCAACAAAGAAGTAGGAGATATTGCTGATCTTATTGTTTTTCTTTTTGCTTTTCTTGAATGCTAGAGCATTGCAGAGCGTACTTTGCATTAAGAAATTCTTACACCTTCTCTACAGACAGCAAACACTCCCTTTTCTATTTCAGATCAATGAAGGAGGAGGTAGGTCCAATCAAATCTGCTAGGTGGCAAGAGTGGGTCCTGCTGAGCTTAGACATTGAAAGTCTCCAGATGACCTTGTTGTGCCTTTATTGGTGCAGCACAGGATGGTCATGCATTTGGCATTAAAAGAAAATTCTAGTAATAGTAGGAACCACATGGATTTGGAGTGTCATTCACTTATCTTGCCAGTGGACTGACAACTCCAGCTAGTGTGTACTAATTTAAAGCACCCAGGAAAATTGTGACATACACTAGATATAATAGCTTGAAGGACAGCACAGTCAAATCACCTGGAAAAGGTTTCAGTACATTTCCACTCACCTGCTGTCTGGTTCCCTAGTCATAAACTAAGCAGGCCTGCTGTGGTAAGACAAAGGTGTCTTGAGTGAGAATGATTTCCTGAACTAGGTCATGTCATTGTTTCCTGACAAGTTCTTGAATGTGGACATGTTCGCATGTGCATGCATTCACATGTGTGTTGGAGGTTTTCCTCCTTCCTCAAATAGAAAAGGAACTGATTCTGACTGAGTTGCAGGTTTCTCTTCAGCTCTGAATCTAAACAACTTATTAAGTGCCAAGTACAGTGAGGATAGGGTAGGTTTCTTGATTGTGGTTTTTGGACATCTTGAAAGTATACATTCATCAAGGCCTTGAAAAAGAAAGAATAAGTCTTCAGAACTCTCTGAGGAGTAACTTTCTTTCCACTTACGTGTTGAGCAAAGATCATCTGACCTTCCAGTAAAGAAGCTGGTATTCTTGAGAAGGAAAAAATAGACATATTTGTGGTTGATTTCATGTCAGCAATGTTTTTCTGAAGTGAAGAGTTGATTTGTATGATGTTTTTCACCCACCTGGTTTGATAACAACATTTTCTCAAGAGGCATGGAAACTAGAATCTTAGATCGGTGAGTTTCTGGGTACGGAGAACAGGCTGTCTGGTTTCCTTCCTGTCTGATCCTCTTCAGAAACATCTTTGGCAAGATATTCAAAGTAAAGGAATCAGTTTCCTACATTCATTTTGCATTAAATGAAACAACCATAGAGTTCAAGTGAAGGTTGTTCAACTCATTATTTTTTAAGCCTGAAGAAGAAACTGCATTGGCATTCTCATTCCGGCACCTTTGAAGTCCCTCAGCTGCTTCAAGTACTTTGAGACTCCCAGCTATTATGACTGAACCTTTCATCAGTTTGAGAGATAAGGACTAGATTAATTCTTTTTTTTGTGAAGAAATTAGTTTGATAGTCACAGCACATTGGTGGCTGCAGGTGTCATAGGTGGAACTTCCTGAATTCTCTATTCACTGTTTGCTTTTTCCTGTTGGCTTTCATGCAGTGCAGCAGCAGTTATTTTTGCTGATAAGCTTTTCTGGTATCAACACTCAATCTCTGCTATCGCCAGCAGTCTTCAGCTGTAGGCCACCACATCATGGATTTAATGCCACATAATTGAATATGTGCTTTAAGCATGTCCTTGGAGCATTTTGGTGGCCTATTTCTCAGCTATTTACCATATTTTAATCAGACATTAAAAAAAATGTTTTGGATAATCTGTTTTTGGCATCCTAACAACATGCCCAGAGCAGCATAAGTGAGCCTGCAAGGCTCAGTGGTGTGTATTTGATAGCATACTAATCAGTGTTCAGGTCTGTATTTTGTGTGTTACACTAGCAAAGAGCCAGAGATGGTACATATGGAATTTGAGTTGTCCAACATGAAGACTATAAGTTGTCCAGATATTACAGCTATTAAGAATGATGATGGCTACAATATGTCTTGCCTTTGCTTGAAATCTTTCATTTCAGGGATGCTGCTTTTATCTCCTAAGGCTCCTCTGGCTTTCATGATCCTCCCTGGGACTTTGTCATCATTAAAGGGGTTCTGAGACACTCTCTTACTCAAAGAATAATTTCTTCCAAATGTCACTGCTGCACTGTCAGTTTTTATTATTGGTCTGACATGCTTTTCACCATAGCTGGAATAGGATCTTTGTTTTCAATATACCGTGCTGAGGCCAAATTATTTGGCAGTGCAATCGAAACAGTCGGTAATATGTTGAAGGTTCTCTTGGCTAGAATTTCTTAGCCCCAAAGTAGGCATTTAGGGTTATTTTAGGTCTGTGTTTGTCAGCGATTTATCCTGTCTAAGCCCCTGACATTTTTTATACATGCCTGGCATGCACGCTTAGCATTCTACAGAGATGTCTAGAGATGCAGATAAATATCTAAGGTTTTCTGATGCATGTGGACTGCACACACATACAGCAATCTAAGCAACTAAATAATAAAAAAGACAACAGATGTATTATCTACCCCTTTCCAGATGCCCAAGTTCCTCTTTTGCTGCTTGCATTCTAGTATCCAGAATGTGGGAGCTCTTACAGACACCTGGAAAGTTGGTCACCTGGGGTAGCAATTAAGTTATGAAGTAAATAGAGAATTTTTTCTGGATGTTCTTGTTGTTGTTCAGGAGTCTTCCAGAGTACATCACTGCTTATGGAATGGAACGTTTCTTAGTCATTTGCTGGTTTATTTAAGCTTGTTCTTGCATCTGTAAGTCTGTTAGTTGCTGTAGCAATTTTTGATCCTTCTTTCAACTGATAGGACAGAAGAAGGAGAGCATAGGGACTACATTTTAGGGAGATTTGGAATACAGATTACCTACCTAATGAATTTTAAGAAGTAATTACCACTGGTATTTCTGAAGCAAAAATAACAATCCTTTATATTTCAGTTTGGTCTAACGAGGCAGGGAAGAAAGATTTAAGAATGTTCTCAGCAACTGTAGATTTAAGAACTCTGAAAAATTTTTCAGCCATGGATTAAATTTGAGTAGCCAAAGAAAGATCTGAGATCAAAGATGAAAGATCTCTCAGAGATGAAGGCAGTGACTCTTGGTTCACTTGTGAAATAACACATAGATCTTGAACTGCAGCAGGTACCCTTTAGGTATATATTATAGTGTTTTGCTTACCTTGGCCTATAAATTAAATCACTTGAGAACCTAATTCACAATCAGAACAAACATCTCTGCTTTGGAGTTGATAGCATCTCACCTTTGCCTGGTGCAGACAGCTGTGCTGTTTGGTGCTCTGGTATTCACCTACTACCACACCTGTCACAGCCCACAGACTCTGTATCTCTGTTCCTTATCTTTAAGCCTGGCGTAGAGAAAATTGTATTAATGGAGAATACATGAAGAAATGTGTTTGGGTTTGGCATCTTGACATTTTTATAGTGATGGGATCAAGAAATGTATGTAGATTTATCCTGGAAAAGACAAAGGCCTTTATGTCTCAAAATTTGCTTTTTCTCTTGCTGATTGTATAATGATGAAATTATAGAAAGGAGTGGAATTTGTAATGTAACTTTACTGATAGCTCCTAAATATTTTTTGAGAATTAATGTGTGTTTTTTTTTTTTTTTCTAGACTAGTTTTTTTATAGCTTATAAATCAATAATATAATTGTATTTAATGGCATTGGAGTTGTGGATGTACAACTTTCATCTCTGTCTCTGAATTACCTAAAGGTGTTGATCAGTATCAGCAGTACAGGTCTTAGAGGATGGAATATTTGTCCTCTTTTTGCCAGGTTTTTGATTTCCATGAATTGCTCTTAACCTATATGTGTTTTATTATCCACACTGGACTAGCAATTAGTAATCAGTATAGTAGCCACTGGAAAAAAAAAAAAAAATCATTATGACCATTTGGTTTGGTTTCTGACTCTGTATCTAACATTAATCGAATTTAACAGAGCAGAGATTTTTAGTAGAACAGAAACATATAGTGGGTGGGGTTTTTGTTGTGTGGTTTGTGGTTTTTTTTTTAATTAAGATAAAAACTGTTATGGATGATGACTGATGAGATGGTAAAGAGAAAAGAACATGGTGAATTCTCAAAATGTGAAGTTGTTGCTGCTGAGCTATTCTTTGAAATGTTTTAACAAGAAAAAAAGCCCAAACCATTTTAACTAATCATCTCACGTTTGTTTCATTCTGATTCATAGAAAATTTCACCTTGGGTAGGTTTACGCAAGATCAACATCTCCTACTGGGGATGGGATGACATGTCTCCTTTTACAAATACAACTCTGCAGTGGCTTCCTGGAGAGCCAAATGACTCTGGCTTCTGTGCGTATCTAGAAAGAGCAGAGGTGGCAGGTCTGAAAGCGAATCCATGCACTGCAATGGCAGATGGTCTTGTGTGTGAAAAACCTGTTGGTAAGCAATCTCTTATACTCAGTTACTGTTACTGTCATGATTAGCAAGCTGTTTGGGTTTTCATTTGGTTAAGAGGGAATTTTGGATAATTTTGATTACATAATTACAAAAGAAATTACTTTTGTATTTTTGAAAAATACAGTGCTTAAATCTAGAAAAGAAATAATATTCCTAAAGTAGCAAAAGTTTATTTGTGAAATAGTTCACATGGCTTACTTTGCATTACACCTGAAGTCTTATAAGTTGCCTCTAAATCAGTAGTAGTCAGCGACAACAGTGATTGTAGCATGAAGGTGTCTGTGGAGGTGTTCAGCAAGGCTGATATTTTCTGTCTGAATCTTGCTGAACATCAGTGAACATTTTAATAGTCTAAAAGACTCACGAAACCAACATTCTTGTTTCAGTCTTTTAGGTGTGTTTGTTTATGAAGATTACTGTGGCAAATAGACGCATGACAGTTCAAATTAGCATTTTCATGCTCTGATTGTCCTGTTTCTCTTCATAGCTGTGAGGTCGAGAACATGAAGTTCTTTACATTTTCCCTTCAGATTTATTTTGTGCTTTGTCTGGTCAAAACCAGACAATAGCTGCATTGTCGTTGTGTTGGGAACACTGCCTATCAATCTGATGGTTTTTGCAGTGAAATTGTCAGAGTTGATAACTTGTGTAACCAAAGCATGATATTACCAATCCTTTATTCTCTTATAAGCATATCCAAATAGTAATGCAATTCCAAAATATATGTTGTACACTTGTTGTTACTGCCATCTGTATTTCCTAAAAATATAATCTTTCACAGTGTTCTTAAGTTTCATTTAATAATTACTTACCAGATGTTTCTCAGAATAGTAATATATATATATAG
Source organism: Athene cunicularia (assembly GCF_003259725.1). Classification (NCBI taxonomy): domain Eukaryota; kingdom Metazoa; phylum Chordata; class Aves; order Strigiformes; family Strigidae; genus Athene; species Athene cunicularia. The sequence goes on from NW_020799105.1 coordinate 18,069,377, forward strand.
TCACAATGAAGAGACATCTTGAAATGTAAAGGATATGCTAGGTGGCGCACAAATGACATTACCAAGAGGCAGTATTTTAGAATTAGATCAGCATTATATGCATTTGTAATTTGTCTCTTGTTTTAGTTTTTTTTTTTTTTTTTTAATCTTGAGGTGCTTCAAAGACTAGAAGTCAAAGTCCTTCAACTGTATGAGAATATTTTTACAGTTCAGCTGATTTTTGTCAGTTTTTTCTTTGTGGTTTTTTATTAATTGCAAACCACAGCTTGTTTATGTGCATAGCTGGTCAAATCCAGAAACATCCTTGTTTAAGTGATTTGGCATACTATATTAGCAGATGAAGAATGGCTTGACAACTTGGCTGGTATTGAATATAAATCAATAATATACAAAAACATGGCAATAGATAGGAGGGCTTAATCCCAATGTTTCCCAAGGTGCTTCTGTATGGAAAATATAGTGCTATGTAAATTTTTGAGTTCCTACCTAGGAATTCCTATACTTTTGTTCTTGCACACTACTTTGAAAGCAAAAATCAGGAGATAGGGTGTACAAGTTGTTTTTGTGTGTTATGACTTTTGAGATAACTTGTGCCATTAACCTAGTCAGAATGTGGTCTCTAGTAGAGAAAAACAAACCAAAAAAACACCTCCCCCCCAACCAAATGGACAAAAAACATCTGTTTTACATTGAAAAATTTTCCTTTTGTTACTTTCTCTTTAGGTTATAGTGACTATGTATACTGTAAGGCCAAATCTTGAGGCATAAGTCAGTCATAAGTAGAATATTTGTTATACACTGTTAAACTAATGATGACAATAAACCCAGAATTCTTCTGTACTTGTTATAGAAGCTTGAGACATATTTTGTCATGTATGTGTGAATAACTAAGCTGACATTACCAGGCAATGAATATTATATTTGTTATGTCAGTATATAGATAAACCTGCTGTGAAATGTTTATGGACTCTGTGAAATTAAATGGACTCTTAGAGCTATAGTATGACTCATACTGAGTATTACTTAAGACTTTTATAAAATATTGTATTTATGTACTGCAACATAAGTTTGGATGAAATTATTTATGTCTAATTAAGGAAGCAAGCACTTTAAGAAGGATTTTTCTAATGGAACATATGATTAAAGAAAAAGGAGATTGAACTTGTATTCAGAATTATAAATTTTTGTGTTGTTTTGTTTGTTTTTTTTCCAGTCAGTCCCAACCAGAATGCCAGACCCTGCAAAAAGCCCTGCTCCCTGCGAACAACATGTTCTAACTGTACGAGTAATGGTATGGAATGTATGTGGTGTAGCAGTACAAAACGATGTGTTGACTCAAACGCCTATATAATCTCCTTCCCATATGGACAGTGTCTAGAATGGCAAACTGCCACATGCTCCCGTGAGTATCTTAATGAACAAATTCATCCTATTAAATATACTATTGTACTCTTTTCCACTCAAAAGAGCATCTATATGAATAAGATACAGCACATTCACTAAAGATAAAAATAATTTCAGATAAGTGGCCTTATATAGCTGCTAATGTGAGCAGTCTATACTGGGTATGTATTTTTCTAGATCCAAATAAAATACTTGCAGTTCTTTTCTGATGAAACATATTTAGTCTTTTGAAACAGTAAAAGGTGTTTATTGTTTTCAGATAAAGAAAAAATACCATGAATGTTTTATGACCAGTGTTAGTGTGTCAAACAGCCATAAACTGGAACAGAATGCTGTTTAAGTTCTACATATTATTTATCTAATTTAGACTTATACAATGTCAAGTTATTAAGAAAGGAGATGAGCTGAATTTAGAGTTTTTAAGATTTTGATTTATTTTGTCAGATTCAAAGCAGTCCATTTTCCTAGCACACAAAGATAAAAACAATGTTACAATAATGATAGTCTTGAGAATATTATAACACAGATGCAAAACAAATGGTCTTGGTCTTCCTTAGATTCTTCTCACTTGCAAATGCTGACTATTAGCCCTTGCAGATTGTTTATTCTCTTAATGGAAATAGAAGGAATTCCATTAGGCCATCAGGCCGGTAAAGGAGCTGATGAAAACTTTTGTCCTGTGTGATCAGACTGGGTCAGGCTGTATTAATGTTCAAGATTTTTCATTTTGTCCTTTGAGATGAAAGGGAAGTGATTTCTTACTTTGTCAAGTGGCAAAGGTACTCCCCAGGTGTCAGCTTTGGAAGCACATTTCATCAGAAATTGATACAATGCCTCTCCAGGACAATAAGAAACCTACTCAATGTATCTTTCGGTGTAGCATTCATCTAAAGCTGCTTCTTCCGAAGTCTGTAGTGGCTGGACCCTGTTAAGCCCATCACTGTGCAGTTCCAGTGTTTATCAGTCCCATTATTCATGTAGATGCTGGAGCAAGCTGCCTGGTGCCTTAGATTCTTATCTCGGTCATGATTTATTTAGAACTGTTCCTCAGTTGCCATCCTACAGAAGACTGCTTCTTAGTATTTTTACTGTCCTGCAAGATTTGATTAAAACATTTTCTGCCTGTAAAGGACTCCAATCCAGTAGGACACAAACTTAATATGTAGGACTTCTGAAGTGTACTGTTGAACTCTCATTACTGTTTTTCTCTGTGTGAGTGTTTTTCTAGTTACTTCTGACTTCCTTTTCCTCTCCATAAGGGTCTTTTGATATCAGCACCACCGGGACATTTAATTTCTGGACATTTTGTAGCAGGATTGGTGATGTTGACAAGAAGAAGCAACGTGCTTCAGGGTTATAATTAGATCATGATTCCATTTAGTAGATTTTTATTAGATTTTATTTCCATTTCAGATACAAATACTGAAAAATACGGAAGGTAGTTACTTGTTTTCACCTAAACCTCAGGAAAATAATAAGTAAAGTAAGGTCCTGCTGTAACTGTCATAGGAACCATAGATATATTCTAATCTTAGGAGAGCAGCATGGATCTATGTACCAGGCCACTACATCCATCTGTGTTAAAGGAAAATAAGGCATAGGAGAATTCTTCTTTCAGGTAAAACTGTCCAAGAGCCTCTATTCTGCTTAAATGAGATTCCTTCTTCAACCTTAGTAATCATAGAGTACAATTAAATGGTACAATATTGACCTGTTCTGGTAAACATAGTTATGCTTAGTTAGTAAATTTCAGATATTAATCTCTGTTCTAGTGTCCAGGTTCATTGTGCACTTCCAAGTAAGGTTTCCATGTTCCTTGGATCCTTATGTCCTCTAAACCCAGCCATTGGCCTGCATTTGATCTAAGAATAAAGAAATAATAGGAACACTTAATCTGTTGTCCTATGTATTTTGAATAATAATACTGTAATTATGTAAAGGTTTCTCTCTAATTACAGTTCACTAAACTTTTTTCACTCCTGGAAGGAATTAATTTTGCAATTTATGGAACAGTATTGGAGGCAGAAGATGAGTAGATTGAAAATTTTAAGATAAAACTGACAGAATGCCATATGAATGATGCTTACCTTTTAAAAATAGCACATATGTTATGAACTTTTAATTCTGCTTTTATGCTTACATAGTGTTTGTACATCATGCAGTTTCAATTTGTTTGGTGAACACAAGAAATTGTTTTTAATTTAATTGTAATTTTTGGCAGGTCTGTAAACCCTTGTATTAAATAAGGCAAATGGGATTTGTATATACCAGCTCATCGTTATGTAGAGGCAGTTTTGTATGAAGGTATATTTTCTGTACATGTTACAGGAAAACAATATTCTGTGTCCATAAGCAGGGTTTTTTTTTTGTTTTTTTTTTTTTTACTTTTAAAGCATTAGATATTTTGCACTTAAACAAGAAAATGAATGTTCAAATGAAACATGGCTCAGACATTGTTTCAGTCTAAATGACTTGAAGATTTTATTAGATAGATCTATCATTGTTGCTGCTGATGTAATGAAGTATTAAGTAGACTCCCTTATCAAGGGATAGTGTTTCTATTTACTTAAAGAATGGAATGTAACTGTACCTTTTAAAAATTATTCTTTCTAAAATTTTATTTTTATTATGAATGATTTCTGAGTTTTACGTGTTTTGCTCTGAATGAAAAAAAATCACACAAGCCTGTATTATTTAAAAGAAAAGAATATAACAACTGAAAACTTCACATTTCTTTTCACAATTTGGAATTAAAATGAAGAACACTGTTTTATTGGTGACGTTTTGTCATTTTAATACCTGCTTGTGAAAAGGTTGCATTCCACTCTTTCCCACATCTTCTATCCATTATGACTTTTGATTGAATAGCTGACAGTTGAACAATCTTGGACCACCTCTAGAATTTCAAATTAAAAAAAAATAAATTTCCTTGAATATCCCTGTCTTCCATAAACAGTAACTTCTCAGTTAGCTCCCTTCAGTTTTTCAGCTGTATGCCACTACAGAGATTATCTGAGGATTTTCACTTTTGGTTCTATCTTCCCTAAAGATGGTGCAGCTGATACTTCAGAGCTGATTTCTCCAAGCTTTATAAATAGCAGCACGAGAATTGTTTGAATCATTTACAGTGCATCTCTGAAGGGGCAAGCCAACCAGTACAGAATGGTGGTCTTTATTTTTCCGCTTATCTTCTAAAGTATTCAAAAAACAAAATTTATAACATTCAGCTTCAGACCTGATTAGGTCTTGTTTAAAACTGATTTGTCACATGATTTATGTTGATTTCTAAGAACAGTTGAGCTTTGCCTCTCCCCCCCCCCCCCCCATTTTTATTTTTTCTGTATTTGGGAAACTTGAAAAATTTCCTCCTATTTGAATTCTTCGAAGTCTAATGATACAAGAGCTCATGCTTCAGCTTTCTGCACTGTTAAAGTATTTTTGAGATCTCAAACAGATTTTTAACTAGAAAAAGTTTTTCTGCATGTATCAAGAAAAAGTTGTTTTCTTGATACATGCAAATAACTTTAGCTGACTGGAGTATTTTTTTCTCTGACAACTTTTACTACTTTTAAACAATTTTAATAGTCGCTGAAGTGAGAGTAGCTAGCTTTATTCTGCTGTCAGGTTATGTAATTAGAAATTAAATTGTAGTGCTTAATATACCCTTTATAGCGTGGATTCAAGTATTGCCTTTATGGAGTGGGCCAAATAGCTCATTGGCTGGATATAATGTCCTGGTTGCAGCTGAGCAAAATTGAGAGGTTCCACTCATGTAGAAGCCGTCTGAGTGTCCGCCAAAAAAACCCCACCCCCAAACATTTGAACCACTTTCTTTTTAAAAAGACATTTAGGCTTCCTGGCAGGATATTCTTGAAGATCATGTATGATTTATTTTTTGTGTCTACAAAGTTAATTTGAAAAGAGACAGGGACTCATATTGATCAATGTTCAAACGATTCTGATGTTAATTTGATTCAGTGTTGACAGCATTAATTTAAAAAGCTCAAGACATTGCACAAAAAACTCAATAAACTTGTGAAGCTTAATGGTCTTCCTGAAGATACTAAGTTTTTAATTTCTTATTAATAAGAAATGGAAGTAACTTCAGAATATGAATTTTATTTGGTTCTAAATAGGTTTAAAATATGAGGAAGACCATTTAATGAGAAATTATTTTAGAAGAGTAAAGAGATCTAGAAGGAGGTTTGATTTTTCATGTGCAAACTAAAAATGTGAAACCCGGTTGACTCCAACAGATGAGATTGATATAGTTCAATTAAATGGGATGGAATTTTGATGGAATTTTGACTTTAAGAATCCTTTTTTTTTTTTTTTTTTTTTTTTTTTTTTTTTTTTTTTTAATTAAAGATGTGTAGTATGCTAGCTTGTTTCAAAAGTTCTATATGAGAGGATTAAGTCACATTTGTAGATGATTGCTCAAGGTGCAATCCCAGGATACTTTGTACCCAAATAAATCTTTGGTTTGAATTTGAATTATCACAATTTTTGGACTATTATTATCACTCTTATTTGGATTATTGACTTTGTCTTGAATTCTAGAGTCTTTCTGTTGGAAGGGCTGTTCATGTCAGTAAAATCAGTAATATATGCATCCCATAGTATATATTAATAAGCACAAAATATATATATTTTATCATAAGATTTAATCAAGATGTGTAATATTGTTCTGCTTCATCAGCTGTTGTAAAATCCTAGCATCTTAGTTAAGGAAAAAGAACCCCAAACACACAAAACCATAACCAAAACACAAACAAAACCCCCTCTTACGTTAATATTTTATTCTGTGTAATAAAGCTCAAAACTGCTCTGGACTGAGGACCTGTGGCCAGTGTTTGGAACAGCCTGGGTGTGGATGGTGTAACGATCCCAGTAACACTGGAAAAGGGCAATGTTTGGAAGGATCATCGAGAGGCCCAATGAAACCTGTTGGCATGCACTCTAATGAAATGATGCTTGATGCTAGTCTTTGTCCAAAAGAGAAAAATTATGAGTGGTCTTTTATCCAGTGTCCAGGTAAGGTTGGCTTCCATTCTTTCTTATATATGAAATTTAGATGTTTTTCATGTCTGTAAGCACACCAAATTAACATAATTATTTCAAGTAATACAAATACCATTTGCATGATAGGTTTGTTTTTCCAAAATATTTGCTAAATATATAGTCACTGTCTACTGAACACAAATGTGCTTTCTGTTATGCAAGCTCACATGTGAAATTCAATGCAAATAGTTTAACCAAAATTGCCTTTTATTTGTAAATAAGTTTTCATCCATCCTATCCTCCTCCTTTTTCAAATCCAACTATATGAATTTGCTTTGGATCTTGCTTTCTTCTGGCTTTATTCTGGAAATTATCTATAAACTGTTGATGGTCAGAAGCAGGGCTTCCTGCATCCCCCCTGCTCACACAAAAGCCCAGTTGGCTGTGGGAATGGGGGGCTGTCAAATATCTGAGCTGTGCCTCGTCTACCATTTAGATATTTTGAGTAAATAGAATGTATGCTTTTGTAATCCTAAAGAGAACATTTGATGTCTAAATTTAAGACATGTTAATCTGATTATAGTATTTTAATTAAGTTCACTGGAAAAGTAAGCAAGACGTCAGGTGCTTTAAGACAGTGGAAGCTGAGCTGGTACAGCCTCCTGTATGGAAATACTCAAATCCTGAAAGCAGTGTGTGAAAACAGTGGTGTAGTAGTGCAGGCAAGTGAAAAGCACACTGGGGAGTTTGACAGAACTCCAGTGGTAATTTACAATAAATAATACAGTTTAAAAGACCGCTTGAAAACTTTTTTAGAATAAATGGTGTAATTATGCCAAAGTTATTTTCCCAGCAAGTCTTCCTACTGCTGATACATTAGGAAGCTGGAGCTTCCCTAGGATCCAAACTTTTATGGGTACATGCAGCTATGTTTGTTTGCTCTCCTGGGTACTTTTTTCATCAGCATACTCTATGTGTGTGTGTGTGTGTGTGTATGCATATATATGTGTGTTTATACATATATATTTATTTAAGTATGTGTATCACCATATTATTTGTAAAGCAGGATCTCTGGAGAAAGTTTTACTTTGGTAACTTTTTTAAAAAAAATATATAGGTGGAGTGTAAATTTTTTTCAAATTTTAGGATAACGAAGTGAAATGTAAAACCAAGTGAACACTGTGAAATGTTCTGTGTTAAAACCAAAAAAATCCAAACCATGTAATACGATTTCCTGAACAAAGAAGCCTCTAGTAAATTTCTGGAAACAATAGAATGATGTTACATTGCATGGAAACTTCAGTACTTACTCTGTATGTTAAAGCTGAGGTATGTTCAGTGCGTTGTTAGACTTTCACTGCAATACATAGTATATACCACTAGTGAGATTGTAATGAATATATATATATATATATATATATATATATATATATATTGCTTGTCTAAAATGTTCGAGTTAAAAGATTTCATTACCTTATTTATTTAATATTTATTCTTCATGGATAAGATTCTGAATATATTGTATATTCTGACAAAGAATCCACTAAATTTCCCCTTTGGCTTAAAAACCCACTAGTTTTATTAGTTTGAGGCACATCCTACAGAATTCATAGGATTAAAATTTCACTTGATATGAAATTTCACTTTGATTGGTATAGGCTATAGGTTTTTAAGCTTTTCATTTTCTTAATATATTATCTGTAATGGATTATCATAACATGGCTTATTATTCATAGCACAGCAACATTTGGTGTACTTGAAATAAGATAGAATTGATACTAAGTCTGTAGAAGCATACTGAAGAGTTTGTTGTTTGGATGGAAATAAAAATAAATAGGTTATAACATGTAGTTTGAACATTATTCTGCAACGTTAATATATACTTGACTAAACCATTTGTGTCCATTCATGTATGCATTTAGTTTTCATTGTGGTTCATATCCATGCTCTTTATAGTGCCTCTGGGCAATTGTGTTGGTGTAAGTATTTTAAATTCATTCTTATTTTCTGCCTGTTTGAATCTATAAAACTAGGATTCAGCAGGTAGCATAAAGTTTCTTTTTTTGACTGGTCATTTTGAAATCAATAGTTCCCAAAGCAGCTGTCATAGTATTTCTTTGGATGTAAATATATTTCTGTTTTTTTTATCAGATTTCTTTTTAACTGAGCTATTATTATAAATAAAATGGCAAATATCTTCTATGAAAAAAACCCAAAACTAAATAGTGTTAGCATGTCCTCTCATGAGAAGAGCAGTTTAGGTAGAATGCAAGCTCAAGATTGTCTTTAAAGCCTAAATTTCTCATCTGAAAAGCAGTGTGAATTGATTCTAACTAGTTTGTTTAAAACTAGATGAAGTATCTTTACACTAGATCCAGAAGGTAATGCAGACATCCTTTTAATATATTTTCCTAGTATTAAGTGTTTTCTTAAAACTATAATTATCAACAATTGACAGTACCACCATCCATTTCAACACAGAGTTCAAAAGCAAATTAGACATAAAATTGCTTATCTCCAGGGCAGCTTCACTGAAGATTTAGCTACATTTATATTTATGAGGAAAACCACTCTATTGCTACCAGTGATGTACATTAAAATCACTTGAAGAAAAAATTACTTTCTAAAACCTAACTCCTAGTTCTTACTTAAATGATAATTCAGTCTCTCATTATTTTAATTCTTTAGTACTGTGTCTCCAGTTTGATTGCACTTTATCACAGAAAGTTGTTGAATTGGGCGATTCTTCTACATTTTCACTTTTCTCAATGAGATACTTCTTTTTTTCAGGAAAATCAGCAAATTTTGGTTGGATTTGATGATCTTAAAAGTCTTTTCCAACCTAAATGAGTCTACGATTCTATAGTATAATTTTTAACAGGTGCACCATGTACGTTGTAGATTATATTGATTCTTACTGTATATGTCAATATTTTAATTTGATTTAAAATCTCTTCCATTTTCTTTGTCTTAACAAAATGTAAAAATTAAGAGCTGTCGTATATGACCAGTTAATGTTATGACTTGCAGCAAACTAAAATTCACAATAAAAATTTGATTAAGGTTGCTTTCATTATCCTTTAAATAACAGAAAAATTAAGAAATACAAAACTAAGCTTTACGAAGAACAAAAAATGTATAAATCAATGACACGCTGGTTAGAGAATATTAGAATGGAACATTTTCTCTACGTTATGATACAATCTTAATCAGGCGATCCACTTTAATAGAACACCTATTTAATGCACTATCTGTTTTTACTTTTGGTTTATTGGGCTGCATTTTTTTTTAACATTGCTTTAACGTCTAAGACATAAAGAAAAGCCTGAATGGAGCTGCAATTCATGCTATTTCCGTGTAGCTTTTGCTGAGAAAGGCAGCAAATTGCAGAATGGCAAACTGCCTGGAGGAAGACACCACCAGGTTGTCTAAAAATCAAGTATTAGGAAGAATAAAACTTGTAATTTCTAAAGAAATTTAGTCAAGACAGTGAGAAAGCTTCTTTTCCAGTAGTACAGAAATGTTTGATACTTGTTTACATGATTCTATAGGCATAGCTACAGATGGAGGAGGAGATTGTAAACTTGTGATGATTAATGGTTTATGAGCCAAACCTGGCCGTAAATGTATTAAATTACTAAGTTCTAAAACAGCTCTAAAAACTTTTAAATCATGCAGTAAGAATCTTTTTTTTTTTTTTTTTTTTTTTAAAATTCTAGTCAAGACACCAGTTGACTGTGACATTTAGATTAAAAATCCTCTTTCTTTTTTTCTCTTTTAAATCTTACTAAGATAGCTGTCCTTTGCTGAGTATTACACACCTGTCACTAGTAAGGAATTGACAGGTTTGACATAGTCTGACATTTGACAGACTGGTGTAATTGACAGATTGCTAATCTGCTGAGCACTACGAGCTCTGAGGTTCCACTCTATAGAGAGGTCATTCTGCAAAACCTCTTGGTTGTTCAGCCAAGTCCTGGCAGCAGGATCAATGATTCTGGCAGAAGTCAAATTGTGATTTTGCTGCAATAGTGATCGGTACTTTCTGAGTTTCTCCAAAACATGGAGCACTGGAGTGGAGGTGTGGTGCAAGATCAGTGGTTTATATAATAAAAAGCAAATTTATGCTTCTAGGTCAGGCATAAAAAAATTATGTCTATAGGAGTCTAGGTTTTTTCCTTTCACCAAAGTCAACAGTGGTGAGGAGGAACTAGAGCTGTTTGTCATCCTGATGTCCTTAAAATCCATTGGTATGGCCCAAACTAATCCAACAGTCAGAACTAAATATAAGATGATCTTTGGATGATTTTTTTAAAGTTCTCTCTCCCCAGTAAATATAAGTTAGTGTGCGAGTTGTTCACATTCTCCATCACAGTAGCCTTTCAAATGCTTCACCGTGGATTGCCAGTAGGTATGAGGGTTTTCAGTTGGTCTCGGTGATTTACTGCCTCTTAACAGATTTCTTAAGGGACGAGGCAGCATTTTAAAGCTGTGAGGACTGGATTCAGTCACAATGGCAAAAAAGACCTTCTCGCACACCTTAAACTTGCATGTCACTACATAGTCAACTCCTGTGGTCTTTTGTGTGAATTTGTGTCCTGTCACAATTCTGTTTTAAAGATGTTTTGTGTCAAAGTACAAATATATGTGCTAGTCATTAGTCAGGATTAAACTCCTCAGAATTACATTCTACTGCAATTTTGTAACCACATAGGAATGATTTTGTTCCCAAGAGCAATTTAGTAACGGCTTTTAAATGTTATATTCTAGCTTGCCAGTGCAATGGCCACAGCACCTGCGTCAACAGTAATGTCTGTGATCAATGTAAAAACTTAACAACAGGAAAACAATGTGAAACATGCATGCCAGGGTATTATGGGGATCCCACAAATGGAGGACAGTGTACAGGTAAGTCGTTCTGCTGCGAGGAAAAAAAAAAAAAAATTGAAATGACATTTATGACGTGAATTTAACTCTTTTAATGTAATGTGGAATTAACTTTTTAACTGTTAAATGTTTATTCAATAATACATACATGTTGATCAACTAAATGAAAGATTGATAATCAGATTAATATTTTTAAGAGAAACTTTGCATTCAGAATCATCATTTTACAGTTGTTTGTTCTGGATGCTCTAAGAACAGGATAATATTTTAAAGATGCTCTTGCAATTAGGAGGAGAAAGAAACTGTCTTGGTGCAACACCTTAAATCCTGATGTTTGAGAGGCATTATTTCATTCCCTATAAATAGTCCTCTTAAAAGCAGTGAGAAGGTCCTTATAAATGAACTTTAGTATCTACCATAATGTCTGATAGCACTGACTTGTATAAATGCGTGATACTAGTGGAAAAAATATGCATTTAACAGACCAACAAGTCTTATTTATGTATAGTTCAAACAGAAGAGCCTAGTACACAGAGGTAAGGTACCTTAACCTCTTGAATCTGTTTAGTTTTGTAATTGCTGCATTGGAGGATTCTTCTTGAAGTGAAAGTGGGAATAAAGTCCAATACTCCAGATGGTTTTTGTATATTGCCATAGGGCTGCTGTTTTACTGTCAAATTTAAAATAATCCATGAAAGTAAATTCTTCCCTTATAAATAAATGGGGAAGGGGAGATATATTCAATATGAAAAGTCATTAAGGTAGTTGAGATTGAATTTAAGAGGGTGTTAGGAAGTTTTGTCGTATGACTTTTTCTTCTCTATTATTGATGTTTCATTAACTTGACCTTTGTTTCTCAAGGAATATTTATTCATTTAAAAGGTTCACTTGTTCCTCAGCATTTTAACATGCAGTAGTCAATGTATAAAGCTGCACATCTGGTAAACTCAGGCACAATATGTAGAAAGTGTGTTCAAGGGGATGGAAAGATTAATGTCTACCCCTATTGACAATTGCACATTTTGCTGGTGCTTTATGACGCTTTAAATAATTCTTAATAGTTCTTTTATTTCCTGAAGTTGACAAAATGTTCTTTAGCTGTCTATATCACCTTTATGGCAAAATGATGTATTAATATAGCTTTTATTCTTCAGGGATACATTAGCTATCAACCAAATAAGCATTCCATCACGTTTAGTGAATTATGTGTAGTGCAATAATGGCTAAAATCAATTTATAAGACGAGTAAAATTATAAATTTTATTACTTGTTTTTTCAACTCTAGTCTGTAAGAGTACATATTTTTATTGGTAGACACAATTTTAACATGAGCTCTAGAAACTAAAGAATTCTTAAAAAAATAAAGATGATAATTATTTTGAGGCTTTATCTGCATTGGTGTATTATATTTTGTAGTATAGACCCCATAAATCTGTTAGTCTTTAAGACATTTTGATGAATGCAGTCATTATGAACTGTTAGATTTTTTCCTTCAGTATCATGATTTTTTTTTTCTCCTGTGATAGAGGTGCCCAAATTGTGGGCCAAGGATTTCTGCAGGAAAAAATACCAGACATCCATAGATAAGGCAAATCAATTTTACCTGGATTTAAGAGGATTTTGGAACCATAGTTGAGATCAGGCAGTGTGTGAATATAAAGACAGAGAGAGATGGTTCTATTTATTTTTTCTTTTTTTTATTTTTTTTTTTTTAATTTCTTTTTTTTCTGAGTCATTCTGGTAATACTTTTGACACCACAGACAAAATATGAAAATATCTGCAAGTTAAAACCATAATTAAAGTAAAAGCATCAAGAAAAAATATGAGTGGAAGAAAAGCACCCTGGACAGAAGGTGAACTTAATTAAGTATGACTGATATAATTAGAAAATGAGACAATGAGGAAGAAAAATCATGAAGAACTGAAAAACGCCCCAGTCATCCTCATAGTCCTGCTTTGTGTCAGTTTTCCCTGCTGCTGCCAGCTGAGTTTCTGGCTGGACCCTATCAGCATGTCTTTTCTACCAAGACTCATCCTTCTGTTTGAGGGTTGATACTGCCTGAGCATGTCGTGCATTTTTTCCTCAGGGCTCCAGGGTTATTTCTTTGAGGATCCAGATTGAAAACTTTTTAAAGGAATGACAAGATAATGACTATAACTCTTAAAGTACATCTGTAATACTATAATATTCTTTGTATAACAAGTTGCTATAGTTACAAAGGGTGTAACTTGGTTATGAATTGGAGAGCAATTGAAGCTGGGAAAAGAGGTTGTATTTGATCTCTACAGTTAAGATGCAAAGTGATGTACACTGGGAGAAAAACTAAGAATTATTCTTTTAACATACTCATGACATATGACATAAAATATTTTTTCTTCCCACTGTCCTGAAAGAAGTACTTGTGTATACACTACACATGTATTCTGCTGTTGTGACATGTGTACTTATAGGCAAATCTGACCTCCCAACTTTGACTATTGGTGATATAGATTAAAAAGATTTGCAATAAAAACTTCCTTTCCTTTTATAGGCTGTTTGTTCCTTAGATCCCTGATGACTTTGAAAGGGAGGAGAAGGACATGCATAGCAAGTCTTTCAGTCCTTGGAAAACTTTTTTTTTCCCCTTAACTATGTCAATCCTTTCCCAAATCCTTTCTGTTTATATTTCTAGGAGGTCATTCAAAAAGCTCTGAAAGAAGTTGACTGTCCACCCCTGAGTGATCAATTCTGTTCTGACATTTATCCAGAAGTGGAATACTTTGTACAGATATAACTATTTTCCTTATTCTAATCTGGGAATAATGATGTCTCTACAACTGTTGTCAGATAACTGATACATTCATGGTGGTACTGAGTAGTGTTATGCTATCAAATTACTATGGGATGAGTAACAATTGTTACATGAAAAAGATACAATTCATGTTTCAGGTTTTGAATAGATGTGATTAAAGAACAAATTAAAAAAAAAAAAAAAGTATTCTGGATTTTCACTCACTAATTGCTGACCTTTCAATAGCTTTAAAACCAATCCAAGGACTCTGCATTCTGATGTGATGCAGGCTTAGTAGATGTGACAAACCTAAAAAGAGGGACAAAGAAAAGATGGAAGCATAATAACAAACTTCAAATACATGAAAGGAAACTGAAATGAGAGAATGGTGATATAGTGCCTTCCACCACACTCCTGTTTTGTTTGAGGAAAAACTAATGGGATTAGGTTGCAACAAGAAAGCTTAAGGGGGAATACAAAGAAAACTTTCTACTGGTTAAACTGTAAAATAGATTGCCTGAAGATGTTACGAATTCTCTAGCTTTGGAAAAGGGCAGTAGACTCGCTCATTCCATGTATTCTTCTCCAGCCCTAATTTTCACAAGATTCTTGGAGTCCAAGATCTAGAATGCAGGGAGGTACTGAGTAAAGTATTCTGATTATATAAGAAAATGATCGATGTACAGCAAAATGACTATGGATATTTGCCATACTATGAGTGCTTAATAAAGATGTTCCTAAGTTTTACATATTACTTCTTTTGGAATCTGTAGCATTTTCGTTATTGTGGTGTTAAAAAGCTTTTCATCTAACGCAGGTTTGATGTGTGTATTTTTTCTTCTAAAAAACCATGCCTAATACCAATTATTCATTTAAATTTTGTCCCTTGAAGTCTCTCTTCTATACAGATAATGAGAGTTGGAGTTTGTATTCTTGGTGTATACATGATCTTTTTATTCAGTAGTCCTACAATGTGGCTTGCAGTAATGATATATGTACTTCTTCAATTCTTAGACATTTCATTATACAGATATCTAGTTTGAATAATTTTTATATTTGGTTCATTGCTGCATTCAATATAAAATTTGTAATAAATGCAAAAGCCTTTTTTTATATGAAAGAAAGTTCTGTGACTGTAACTTATTACAGTTATCTGTTCTTTTACTAATTAAAAATGGTTTCATGTAGTTATGACTGCGATGTGAAACAGGTAGCCAAAAATATAAAATGAAATATTTTTTTTTAACCTTATGTTATGATATATTTTTAGTTACACAAAAGGATTTGCATTCTTTGTTGGAATAAATAATACACAGTGCACAAATTAGTAAATCCAGACCCTGTGCATGTGCGTAAGGTTTGTAAGCCAAAGCTCCTATATAGCAAGGAAAAGTGCTATAGTGTTCTTTTTTTAAGAGCTGAGTCAATGTTCAAGAAAATAAGAGGGAAGCCAGAGGTGAATTCTGAAAATGAGGGAATAAAGAACTCTAGCAAGAGGCGGGTTTTGGGTTCCGGACTAAGTTCCAGTTCTGTTTACCACTTTTATCTGACTGTTCTTGAGTGCAAATGGCATCCCTTGGAGTGCTAAATGCCGTGCTGTCAGTCTGTGCCAGTTTGATTTAAGAAATCAAACCCTCTAGTGATTTAACAGAATAAGGCACACTCACATTCTGTATTGTGGTGAAGCTTAGATGTGAGATGCACAGCTCAGCTTTGCTTCTGAGCAAGTAGCGGTATCCAGATGCAGAGAACCTAGGAAGCCTTGTAGTCTGAGATGTTGGAGGACAAATACTCCATATTTTTAAGAATTCTGTTCAAGTCCAATTTGAGGTACAATTTTGAAGGCATGAATATCAAAATTCGCTAATGGAAAACTCATCATTATATATTGATGGATTTTAGAAATAAACCAGCAATGATTGTAGATGGGAACAGATACTGGGTTGCTGTCTTGGTGGTTTCTCTTAGTGTTACATTTCTTCAAGGTCACGTTCTGTTATGTACTGCATGTCTGGGAAATATGCAATGTTTTAATAGGAAGTCTATAAAGAAATAGTTATATGTGTACTACAGGCTGCAGCATAAAGTATCAGGAGAATTGCCAGGAACAATTTTGTGTCATCTTGGCAACATTTTTTAGCATTATTTTTGAACTTATTAATCATCTACTTAGCTGTCAGTGTTAAAAAAATTTACTCTAGCTGCTTGTCATCTTGTCGTTTTCTTTATGCATAGTATTTAAAAAAATTATTCTTAAAATGTATGAGATGCCAGGAGAGAATTCTTTACAGTAATTTATGACACACACTATGAATGTATAATACATTTAATAATAAGACAACGTAAGGACTTTGCTGTATTGCCATTTTTTTCATAAAGTGATAACATCCCAAACAGTGTTCAGTTTTCCTGTAATTGTACTACCATTGCTGTTGCCTTTGCAGTAGGAGTAAAACTGAGTACCAGCAGGAACACTGTGTTTTAACTTGCATCGCTAACTCTATAAGCAGCCTTATTTTGAGGCATGATGCTTAAGATGCTGATGACCATTCCGTAAAAACCTCCTACCAGATAGCCTGTATGGGTGATGCTTTTTAAGCAAGTCTGTAGCATTTCTATTGCCTTTATAGATCTGCCCCCTTCTTTGCTATCACATAGTTGGACATTTTCAATACTAAAGGCAACAGGTTCTCCCCAGATTTGATTTCTAATAATTCTGTTTGAAAGTATGATTTTAATTGTTTATTTTTACCAGATCTTCAAAATATTAGCAAAAGTGAACATGTTTCTAGTGAGTGCACACCATGCATGCATCCAAGTCAGTAGCATCCACTGCAGCCAGGTGAGAGGTCTGGGTGCCTTTTTTGTTCCTCCAGTATGTAGAGTGTGAAGGACGGAATAATTCTGAGTTTTTCTGCTATTCTTCTAAAGCATATGCCTCTGTAAAAGTATGCCTTCTGCAGTGCCTGCTTCCTTTGTACACTAACTCAGTACTTTTCACCTACATTTATATACATGTGTTTCCATCTACACATACTACTTATTTGTTCCACCTGAACTTTAGCATCTACACATTAGCTGTTCAACTTGCATATATCTACAGTAATTCCTTCAAGAGATTAAAAACCGAAGAGATATGCATCAATAAAAGACTTAAGTTGTTAGACTATCTTTAAGGTACCTTGAATTAGGTGAAATTGACCCCAGCAATAAAATAGTTGCCTAGATTTATTTGTGATTATTTCTGTTGGTTAAAAGAAGAAAAAACTTATTAGTGACTTGTGGATACCTAAGATATATCTTCAGTAACAGGAGGAAAATCCATGGTGTTTAAACCTCGCTGCTCAAAGAATGTTATTCTGCTGAGTAACTGAGATGTGGGCACTTTGATAGAAGAGTCTGAGGATGGCAGAAGTCATTACTTCTAGTGTCTACGAAAGAGAGATATGAGAAAGATGTTAAGCTCATCATGGCAGCTAATTGGAAATGATCTCCTTGGTTTTTAGGATCTATCTAACTTTGAAAGATGTCTACTGGATAGATTTACAGATTTTTTTTTCTCTGGCACTATTTCTACCATTTTTACCTAATCAGCAGTAGCAACCTTTGAAACACATTTTTTGTAATGACAGTCCATGGAGGAACTGATTTCCTCCCTTGCCTTTCTCTCCAAAAGAAATACTGTTGAAAGCTACCATGGCACCATCAGGAACAGAACCTTGTTCCTACAGAGCACAAAGGGTAATCAATGTATTAAATATTTGGGGGAAAAAAAAATAAAAATATCAGTTTTATTTGCAAGGAGCATGTGTGCGTTAGTCTGAGGTTTTTTGTAGGCAGCACATCTAAGAAACCCCAGTTACTTCGAAGTAATCTGTAGTCTGATTTATTAGAACAAAATAAATTTGAACAATATTATGGAAAACTAGGGGAGGTGTACTAAAGAATACCAATTTGAAACAGATCTACCTTTTGCCACCACAGAATTTCAAGGTGGGTGTCCTTCTTTCACAGTTTTCTTTCCAATCCAACAACTTCTTGCTATGTCCCAGCTGAATCAGACTCCATACAGTTCACATTAGATCTCAGGAAAGTCTTTTTTTCTTCTCCTCTGCTTTGTTCGATTTTGCTCTTTGATATAGATAGGCCTCTTTTCTGAAACATCTCTTAGTTTCTATTCCTGCTTTGAGTTTTCTGCTTCTTGTCATCTTCTCTCTCAATCCTACCTGCTGTTCCCAATAGTTTTTGCAAAGCCTGTAATTTTCATTTGCACCCAAAGAAGCAGCAGTTTCCTCTCCTACGTAAAGAGTACAAAGTAACCCACAGTGCCCAGGACAATGTAAACAGTCCGTTTCACAGAATCACAGAATCATCTAGGTTGGAAAAGTCCTTGAAGATCATCCAGTCCAATCATTGACCTCACACTGACAGTTCCCAACTACACCAGATCCCTCAGCACTATGTTGACCCGACTCTTAAACCCCTCCAGGGATGGGGACTCCACCACCTCCCTGGGCAGCCCATTCCAACACCCAACAACCCCTTCTGTAAAGAAATGCTTCCTAATATCTAGTCTAAACCTTCCCTGGTGCAACTTGAGGCCATTCCCTCTTGTCCTATCACTTGTTACTTGGATGAAGAGACTCATTCCCAGCTCTCTGCACCCTCCTTTCAGGGAGCTGTAGAGGGCGATGAGGTCTCCCCTCAGCCTCCTCTTCTCCAGACTAAACACCCCCAGTTCCCTCAGCCGCTCCCCGTACGACCTGTGCTCCAGACCCTGCACCAGCTCCGTTGCCCTTCTTTTGCTCTTCATTGCCTTCGTTTGCTCCCCAGCCATATTCTTAGAGTATATAAACACACACATACATATATGTGTGTATACATACGCAGTGCGCAGCATTTGTATATTAAATTGTAATACAGAAAATGACATAATTTCACACGTTACAGAATGCAACCTGTCTTTTGTAAAGGAAAAAGTTGATAGTGTGACAAGGCAAGCAATTTAATGTTCAGTTTCTTTTTAGAACTAAAATATGCTGTTATCTACTTAATTGATAGAAAGGTACTTGGTAATTTCCCTTTAGACTTATTTTTCTAGGTTTCAAAAAGTTATACAAGCATTGAGGGAACAGAAAGTAGCAGTCTTAATTTTTCACCTCAACACTATCACTATGTAGCTTTCAAGTTACCTATAATTTGGGATTGTATAGGGCAAGTGTAGAGAAGCATCAACCTAAATATTCTGAATATTTTATGACTATTTTTATGGCAGTGGAAATAGTGGAAAAAAAAAATATACCTAAGAATCATTTGATTTAGTAAATATCATAGCACAATGATATTTAGTCTCAAAACACCTGGAGACTTATGTATCTTAGTATTAGGAACTGTGTGATGCTACTTTAAACAGGCAAAATTAGGCAGATGTTGTCCTGAGAAATAGGTTTTGAAAGGAGAGATAAAACCTTATATTTAAAACTCCATCAAGGGATTTTTTTTCAATAACCTGAAATAATTTGGTTCTGTTGTGATTCAGAGCTTGTGATTCTGCAGCAATCCTGGCCTTTCTAAATGTTTTC
Organism: Athene cunicularia; assembly: GCF_003259725.1. Lineage (NCBI taxonomy): Eukaryota > Metazoa > Chordata > Aves > Strigiformes > Strigidae > Athene > Athene cunicularia. The sequence goes on from NW_020799105.1 coordinate 18,089,023, forward strand.
AGCTAAAATGAGAGTTGAAGATTCTGTCTGTCAGGAAAGTCCAACCACTGACTGGTGTCCGAGACACATGTTGGTTACTTCTCAGGGTTGTCACAAAATGACTGTACATTTGAGGGCTTTGTTCTCTTTAACAACACACTTAAGTATTCTAGTTATTTGCAGTTATTGGAGGAAGTTCATGCCAGCAGTCTGAACAGTAGGAAAGTAATAATTGTTTTGATTTAGGTAAAATTTATAGTCTGCTTTTGAAAAGGCCATTTTAGTGTGCTGCTTTTTTTTTTTTTTTTTTTTTTGACTGAGGACTGGAGCAGATTGCCCAGAGAGGCTGTGGAGCCTCCCTCCTTGGAGATACTGGAAAGCCTTCTGAATACGGTCCTGGGCAACTGGCTCTAGGCGATAGAGTTGCCCAGGGGGATTGGACCAGATGATCTCCAGGGGTCCTTTCCAACTGTGTTCTGTAAAGTGATTATATGAAGAAGGTAGAAATTTAAAATAGAACATCTAAATTTTGGTTCTCATGGAATCATCAATCTTTCCTCCTATTGAGTCTGGCGTTCATAAAAAATTACTTATTGTACTCTGGTAAATTAAAAACAAGCTGGAGTGCAACATTTAGTTTTGTTTAAAAATGGTGTATAGGGTATTGTGAAGAGGCTGTAAAAACCCAGTTATCTGCATTTTTTTTAAATCATTCCTCCCTGACATCTAATCTTCTGAAATGGGAGGAATGTGGTGTGTTCAGCTACACAAGTCCAGTTGGTACTAATAGAAGTCTCATAGTTTTTGATCAAGCTTAAGCTGTCTTGTAATCCTCAGTGTCTCTCACGCTTTTCAGCTGATGGTGATAGCAGCAATTTTTGCAGTAGATAGATGTGTGCACACATGTCCCTAGAATGCTGCATGGGCCCAAGAAGAAAATATCATACAGAAATAGTAAAAGATATTAGTTGTCAAGATAACACTAAAAAGCCAGGAGTACTTAGTTGCTAGTAGTTGGAAAGCAGGACCCTGAAGCTTTCTTACACCTGGCCTTTTTAGCATTTAGCCGAAGCAACTTCTTCCTTTGGTGTCATGTGGGTAAGGGCCTGGTGCTGCATATAGCACATGCAGGATACTGAGAGCTAGAGAGTTATCGTGGGGATCAACTCCACTGCCTCGAAGGCAGTTTTCACCCCTGTTTGTAATGATGTTTTACTCTTCGGAATGTTTGCTCCTGCACGTTTCATCCTGACTCTGCCTGTGCCGCCATGCCTGGTGTTTAGATGTTTTTGTCCATTGTTGACCATAGAGTTCAGCACCTGCACTGTTGTGAAAATAGCAAGGACAAAAAATTAGCTCCATCACTATGTAGCATTTGGTTTAATAGTGTTATTAAATGTTTAATTTGATATTAGGGAAGAGGTAAGTAGGTGATTTCTACTACTGTTGTAGACAGCTGTAAATTTGGTCTTTTATCTTCTACAGGGGAATGCTGTTTTGATAAGGTTTCTGGTCCAAAATATTAAATTCGGGGATCTCAAGGTCCTGTGTAAGGTAGGACTGAGAATGAGAACAAAGACCTGTTAACTGTCATCTGCAGGAAAAACTAACAGAAATGTAGAAAGCATAAAGCAATGCAGTATCCTCAACTAGCAGTATAAACAGCAGCAAAAGCATTTTCTTCTGCATCTTCCTAAAGCAGAATTAGGAATGAACATGAATTGCTAGGAGATTTGACTCTGAGTGACATGGCAGTTCAGGATGCAGAGTTTTTATACCGTTGTTATGTTTAGATGTTTTAATATCTAGCATGTAGAGAATTGCATTTATGGAATTCACTGATGCATTAAAGATCATAGGTTTGGGCATTCCATTATTAGATTTCTAAAATTTTAGAGGAAATTTTATATTGGGTTAAATATTATGTTGTGGAAGCCTTCTTTTCACAGTGGCTAATTCTGTGTAGTTAAAAATCAAAAGCATCCTCTAGTCCAGGCACTTTGTGGTTTATGCACATAAAAACCAGATATTCAGTGAATTGGAAGCTTATGGTATATACAGACTCCAGGAGTCTACATGAATAAAGACATTTCATATAAAAATGGTTAAATGATGGAGATCAGTGAAAAGTACAATGTGCTTCATAGTGTTGTCAAGTACTAGAATATGGAGTTTAATTAAAAAGATCCACAACACTTCCACTGTTCATCTTGTACCTTGGTTTCTAAGAAACAGTGGGTCATAAGTTCATAGTTAAACTCTGTGGTAAGAAGCTGTAATTTAAGATTATTCAGAAAAAGAAAAGCTCACATGTAACACTAAATTCTAACAGAAAACATGATTTTGTTTATCCCATACAAACAAAATAACCAAAGGTTTCAACAAATGTTGGGGTCTGGCATGAAATCCCTTTTTGCAGTAGTTGGTGGTGGGGTTTTGTAGTGTGGTGTTTGGGTGTGGTTTTTTTGTTTTTTTTTTTTTTTTTTTTTTTTTTTTTTTTTATACAATACCTTATTAGAGAATAAAACCACTTAATATTAACTAAAATGCTGGAATTTGTTTTTTTTTTGTAGTAGGTAGAGAGCTGCTTAGTACATATGAAATATAGAGAAAAGAGATCATAGTACAATAAGGTATTGAAGAGAGTCTTCATATTGCTTTTTGCAGAGAGATAGTTAGAATAGGCATTTTTTTTAATGACCTTTTTCCCCAAAGTTGATTTGTAAATTTATTTTCTTTAGTGAATGCAGTTTATTGAACAGTGTTCAAGATAGTCTGAATACTGAGTGAATAAAATGCCTTGTACTTGGACTTAGATACGAACTTAAATTAAATTCACTCCAATGAGAATGTATTCCATATAAGTGCCATGCTACTAAAGCAGAAAAGTGGATTGCCATAAGAAAAAGTTAGTTGAGGAATTTGAAAAAAGACATTTTTAACAAATTACTGTTCCAGTTATTTTTTGACTGCCCAGCAAAATGTTCTAAGCGAACTCGTCAGTATGCTATTCAGTGTTGTGTATACATATAATTTTCTTTTGTTTTGTTAAAGATTAGACCTGTATTATAATTTCTAGCATAATTAATTGCAAATTAAAAGCAAAAACCAACTAAAACTAGGAACCTTTTTATAGATGCATTTGTATTCCATAACCTACTTAGAATAATACTGGGTCAAGGACCTGGAGTTCTACTTCAAGGAAAGTGTCATTTTCAAGCTGCATTTAGATGTCTGTAACTTTATGGGAGAAAAACAGAAGGTTGAATGTAACATTCCTCATAAGTAACTTCCAGAGAGAGATTATTTGGGTGGCTATGGGATTTCATAACGTTTTGACAGGATGTCTGTAGGGCATATTGAATCTTTTTGATGACTTTAATTGACTGGATACAGAACACTTTTATAAAGCCCGTGTCAAGAACAACTTTTTTAAGCCAGTACTTGATTCTCTAAGTTTGATTTTACTTTCCAAATCAGGGTATGTGTGTTCATTGCAGAGTGATCTGATTTTAGGAAGAGCAAGCATGAGCAAGTACTGGTTCAAGCATCAGTTTAGGACTGCTATTGAGAAAGTTGATATTTGTGCAGAACTGCTAACTGATGGGGTGTGGGTTGACCCTGGCCAGCAGGTAAGCATTACTCAGCCACTTGCTCACTCCCTGCACCACCACAGTGGGTTGGGGAGAAAATAGGAAGAGCAAAAGCAAGGAAACTCACAGTTTGAGATAAAGACATTGTAACAAGGGAAGGAAAAAGAGAGGAGAAAAACAAACAGCAAAGGCAGTTACTCACCACCATCCCATAAGTGTAGCGATGCCCAGCTAGTCTGAGTGATGGTTATCTTCCAACTACCTTCCCCCCCTCTCCATTTTTTATTGCTGAGCATGACATTTATATGGCATGAAATATCCTTTTAGTCAACTTGAGTCAGCTGCCCAGCATACCCTCCCATCCAAATTACATATTTTTTTAGATTATCACCATAATCAGAAAGTAATAAGATAGTTCAACCAAGTCTTTCAGTTCTTGACCATTAAAACTTTTTATTATTCTTAAAGGTGAATAAAATAAGTTAGTTGAAGTGTCTTTTTCACTTCTTTGAAGGAGATTTTTTTACCTAAGTTTTCTTTCCACCCTGGACAACCACAATGTAAGTGTGTAGCTATATGTCTAGTAACCACTTTTATCAACTACAGTTTTGTTCCTTAAGCCTGATTGCTAAAGTATGTTCCTTTGCAGAAATGTAACTTCACCATCCAGTAAAGCCGATTCTAATTTACGCACGTAGAGTGAGAACAAGGTAGCTGTTTTAAAAAGGAAAATAAAAGAAGGCAAACTTATTTCTGAAATTTTACAAATGTACAATCAATGCTGCATATTTAATAAACTTAATCTAAACATTTTTAGGTCCATTAAGCAACAAAAATATCTGAAATAGTAAAATGAGTAACAGCAACTTGTGCTATCTTAATCTGTTTAAGCAGCAGTCATTTTGTGCTTACTCAGCATCTTAGCTCGAGAACTAAGTATTCAGACATCCTTTAATTGATCACCACTTATTACTATTATAGATATTGAGGAGACACGGCAGTTTGATTTATATTGTATTCCTTTATCTCTGTGCTTATTTTATCTTTTCACGAGGATTAATGACAATTCTGTTGCTTCCACTGATGTTGGTGATCAAGTTACTGTGTAACATAGTTTTTGACAATGATGAACAAGCTGCTGTGCATTCTTATTTTTGTATTTTTGGGGTTTGCATGCTATAAATTTATAGAATAAGGAGTATTTATAAAATGTATTTCTGATGTGCTCTCTGAGCTACGCATCAGCATGTTCACCTTCCTAATGAAGTTACTGGTTTCCAAAAGATGTTCCCAGAGGAGATAGGCAGGGCATGATTTAGAAACTTTCAGCTGCCCAGAAATATAGTGATTTTGTCTGCCTCTTATAGCAAACATATTTTACCTTGTGTCGAAAGAGATGTCAAGAGATCACATAGCTACTGTGTTTAGGCTGAGAAGATGCTATCCTCCGATTGAGGGTTTGCAGTTGTAAGTTGAAGATGACGTTTTCTTAAATCACCAAATAGGGATCCTCAAATAAAGATTTTGACTACAGCCAGAGTTTTCTTGTCCCAAATACAATAGGAATAAAAAAATCCCATTTTGTTTGCTTGTAACTTCTGAATCTACCTTTCTAGATGTTTCTAGGTGCTGAGAAGCTCTTTTCTTCTCTCTTGTTACTGCAACCACTCACAACTTCCCTATTATTCTCATAGTTTTAAATGCAGAGACATCTGCAGTCACTAAAAAATTCCAGCATCTCTGTAATCCTTCTCCAAGAAAAATCTCACAAATTTGTCCCCTGCCAGTTGGTCAGTCTGACATGTAATACGTGTGGTATCTTCCATCAGGACTGCAAATTTATGGCCTAAACCAATTTGAATTTGTTACTTTTTGTTTTTAAGATTTGGTTATGTACTCATCAGTTTAAATTAGATCAGAGCCTACACATAGATTAGGGAGGTATGATGGAAACTCTGAGTGTAACAGGAGACCATGGAGTTACCTGTTTGACTCTCTACATGTGAATATGCCACCGTGATAGAAGAGTCAACAAGTAGTCATTTGGCATTGAAATGTTCATCCCTGTCCCTAAGGGGTCTTGGAAACCCCCTATAGGCTGTTGAGAAAATAGCATTTGAGGCATCACACAACTCATTTTTCCAACTGGTAGAAAGAAGATTCTCAAAAAACTCTTATAATGGCATTTCTGTTTGATTGCAGTTGATTCTGCCTTCATTTTCTGAGTGGTAAAGGCAATACATTACAATGGCAGACCGCATTAGTTATTTAAGGAAAAGAAAGCTTCACTCACAGTTGAATGCATTAAAAATCAGTTGTATTTTGTACCTCCTAATGGCTAACACAGGGAAATGATTTGCTGACTTCTTTACATTTTGTGGCGTTTTTGTCTGATAAATTGCGTAAGTCATTTCTCTTTGGGCTTTTACTCTGAATGACCAAATACACACAAATAGTTGCAATCACCAGTTGTTGATTTCAGTTGTTTTTCACCTTAGATTGTTTTTTTTTTCTTTTTTTTTTTTTTGACATTTAAAGCCACTATGAATAGCTACTGAGTGGTTTTAAATTGTTTTGCTGTTCATGCTGCCTTATATAATAATCTTTGATTTATTTTTTTCTGTTATAATTTAGGAAGTTTTACATTCTCTTTAGAAAGAGGGGAAAAAAAGTAGCAGGCTTTTGATGAAAGAAGGTTTTTGGCCAAAATTTTCAAAATAGCCAGTAGAGAAACTGTTCTCTTTTTTTTTTTTTTTTTCAAGAAAATATACAGAGACACAGTTTAAAAAAAATTACTAAGCCGTAGATATCTGAAAAAGTCTTCCTAAACACATCTCAGATTGGACATGCAAAGGTGAAGGCATCCAAAAATCATCAATTTGTGTTTCTCCTTTTTAAAAAAACCCAATAAACCAGAAAACAACAAAACCCACTGTTTTAGTTTTTACTAAACTTAGTAAAAGTTTTAGCTGAAAAATCTGAAATTACTTTTTTTAAGTAACTGTGATTTTTATCTTATGTTTTCATCTGAGAAGCCTCTTCACAAACAAGAAAACTAAGAGTAATTTAAGGACTAATACTTCTAATCTTGTAGGTATGTGAAAAACATCTCTTTAAATGCTTTCATGCTTAAAGAACTGTACTGTACATCAGATAGAGAGTTTAGGTTTTTGACTTGAGCTCACAAAGCCTGCAGCTTAACCCACTGTAAAATATGTAGGCTATTTATCTCTTAATAACATATCATATTATATTTAAAAATGTCAAGAATAAGTGGAAATAATGAAAAGAAGACTGATAAAGTAGGACGTGTTAAACTTGTCTCTGAATAAAGTGCTCTTAATGATTTGATCTGTAATTTTCAGTTTTACATGTTCAAATTGAGTGTAAAAGTTTCATTTTTTCCACACAGATTAACATGGAGAAAATAAAATCAGTGCTACTGTAGTTCATGAGTTTTTGTAGAAATGTTTTGGTTTCCATGGTTTTTCAGTAGAAAATACTGTCCTCTATGCGTGTTTTTCCTAATGATCCCTAGAGCAAGCTATAAAAATTCTGTACTATAGTTCAGTGTTGGCATGAAAGATTCAGGCACAGCAAGACTCCTGTTAATTGTTTAAGATTCTGTTCAGTTCATAACAAGAAAAAATATCCTGTCTTTCAGTGTTAATCCTCTGTGTTGCATTTTCATTATCTACTTGTATATAACAAAATTATGGTTTTCCAAGCTGTCTTTATAATGTTACATGCTGATGATTAAAGACAGATTTAGTATGATTGCTTGAGAAGTATTTATTACAAACACCCCCAAAAAATCAGTTCACTTTTCAGGATAAACTCTTTAAACAGAAGAAATAATGAAATACAAACACTGTAAAGCTCTTTTACCAGTGTGAAAATGGCTTAAGAATGAATACGAGCCTTTAAATGTAGAAGGTTGCCATAGGATTGTGTTGGTCTGACTAAACTTAATTTTGTTTCCTGCAACAGAAAATCAGCCTGTCTGTTGCTTCCTAGATTTGTTTTGGTTTTTTTTAGAATAAATATCCTACTTCTGGTATGTCTGTGTTAGTCCAAAAAAGCTAAGGAAACTTCACTTTTGTTTTCCAGATTGTTTGACTGTGTGACACAGTATTGCTTCTCAGGGAAAAAGTAATTGCATTAGTAGTAGTCAAATGATCTCAGTAGGCTTAGGTCATGGTCAAGTGAAATTGTGTTTTACTGCAACCATAAATTCCAGAAAAAAGTTAAAATCACATTCGGGTTTGGGTAAATTGCTCTTTCAGAATGGGAAGTGGCTAAGGACAAAAGCATTTCTATAACCACTAGGTTAGACTCTAAAATGCCGAGGAAGAGCAGAGGGCAGGCTGCACTGCAGTCTGAGACAACTCTTGAAAATATTGCAATATGAGGAGTGTCTAATTTTACAAAAATGTTTGCCAGGGCTATTGGACATACTTGCCTTTTTCAGAACAAATTTATATTTGGTATTGATATGGTAAAATGATTTTCTATGAATATTGAGAATAGCTGACCTTGCTTTAATTGACACGTGATTATATATAAGATTTGGGTGGTTGGAGAGAGTTCCTGCATATTCTGCATATGCAGATTCCGTATCTTATATAAATTCGAAAAGTATATTTCTTCTGTCTACCTTTTCTATCTCTCAGACCTTAGTACTGTTTCAATATACATAGATATAGTTTGTCTCTTTTCTGTGCTGTTACTGTACTGTAAAAAAACCCCATGGTTTGAGACCAAAGAAAGATAAATCACAAGATAAACAAGGATAAAAATAAAATTAGTTATATATGTGCTAATTAGTCTAATAAGACTGATTATAAAGGTGACTGATTTTATGACTGATTATGACAGTTGCATTTGACCTGCATATACAGCAGTCTTTTCTAATAACATCTTTTTTTTTTTTTTTGTATACTTATTTTTATTGCCATTGCTTCACAGAAGTTCTTTAGCTTAATTCTAATGCTACTCAATTAGTGATATTGCATAAGTGTTGTTGAGCACATCTGTTTGCTTTTTACATTGCCTGTCTCAAAGGTTGAATGGATGTATTTCCTGTAAAATGAATGCTAAAAGGTTACCAGGGACTTCCAGCTAAAGATACGTTTCTAGAAAAATAAGTGACTTGACAGTTCTGTAATATTAATGTAGAAAATTGTCTCATACTCTCTTACGAGTAAACTAATGGATTACTGAACATTTACAGAGAAATTGAACATTACAGTGTTATATCTAATATATGTTCGTACTTGCTCTTTCTTAGCTGTGTACAAAAGACTATCTCCTTTTTTTGATGCAACACATGTTTTCTGATGCAACTTATGCCTTGCATGTTACCAACATTAACAAAGTAGCACACCTCATTATTTAATAGCATTGTCATAGCTTTCTTTTTAAAAAAGATTAGCAAGGTGTCTTAAAGGAATTATCCACATACAGCTACTGGTTTAGTAAGCAAACGTATTAACTTAAAGTACCATTTGTAGTGAGCTCTGAGAGAAAAATTGCTCTTGCAGCTATACGTTGGAGATGGGGGCTAAGCAATAAGTGTTTTTAAATTCAATTGTCTGAAATGCATACTTCATGGAAATAGTGATGGGTATTCTTTTGTTGTCAGCATCAGCAAGAACATTTACATGCTGAGCTAGCAACTCAGAATCAATCATGCTGTGGATTTATTATTTAATAAATTCTATAGGGTTGTGGTTTTGCAGCATGGATTTACTCTACTGGATTATATTGTTTTCATATAATCTTTCTGTTCCACTTAGAATCTGCATGTTGTAAAAAAAGTGTAGTGAGAACTGCTATTTCCCTAAAAATAAAGTAGATATTGCCACAGTGTTGTTTTTTCCCTGTTTTAAAGCTTTAATGTCATCATCTCAGTTAATACGTAAAAATAACATGACAAAAACAGGTGAAAAATTCTATATTTAAAGCAGGCTTTTTTATAGTAAGTGGTCATCTTCTGTTTTGGTTTCATTCCTGTGAAACTGAGTTCATTGACATGGAATATGATACAAACCGAAGCATGGTAGAAGGGGTATGACTGGGAGGTTTGTTATAAAAGTTCACTCATCTGCACTAAAATACTTGATATTAATGTGACGTTAACTTTAAGTCTTACCAGTCAATCTGGGGGATCATTTCCAGCATCTACAGAGGATTAAATTTCTAAGGTGTATTTATACTTGGAACATAAAAGTGATCAGAACTTATTATTAAAGCTCAACCTGGAGGCAGTTTATACAGTATTGTACACTTTATGTTTCTCAGTTATGATGGGGGTGAATGGGTGGTTCCAAAATAGTGCATCTAAAGTTTCCAGTCTTGTGAGAAGAATTTTTGTAACTGATATGATTTTTTAAAAACAGGAAAAACATATAATTTGTATGATTTTGGAAAGCTGATTTAAAGAATGCATACATTGGGCAGGGATTTGCAACATGAAATAAAAGTCTCTCTCAGAATTGTACAATACATTTTGAACTAAAATATATTTCTCTGTCTATATTTTGTGCCTGAGTTTTTCACACACAAAATAGTGACAGTTTTAATTCCCATCTTTTCTTGGATCTTTAAGTGAAATATGAACATTGGTAACAAGTTTTTCTGTGTAACATGTACTGCAATTTATTTCAGTAACTGTGAGGCTAATGATAGTTCTTGCCTAATAGAGGGTTCTGAAATCCAGCAGAAGATGGCATTTATTTAAGTCCTAAGTTTGTCCTTGTAATTAAAAACTGTTAGCACTGTGTGAGTTATGAAATAGAGGATGAGAGGTGGTGTTCTTTCCCATGAGGGGAAAAGGAGCCATGATATACTATCAATCCCTGTTGTATCCTAGAGGTGTGATTATCTCATAGAAAATACATTGCCTGGAATTAAGTTACTGTTATTTAAAGCCAGTGTTGTTTTGGGATATGGATATTTTTTTTTTTTTTTTTAAGGGAAGAAAATTCTCTGTATTTCATTTTAGCCAGTTGGTTTGCATAGATTCATTTCTCAATTTTGCATACTGCATATGAGTACTTAAATTAGGAAGAAATCGAGAATGTGAACAGAATTTAAGATGACTGTTATTGTATATTAAACTTGCTGCAAAGTTAAAGAAGGATTTCAAGATATTCTCTGCACTGATGACTGTCAGGGAACATTTGAGAGAGAATTAGTGTCATCATAACCTCCTGAAATTGTTTGAGGGTGGTGCTGCTATGAGTGCTGGAATATGTTGCACAGCATTAGAATCTGAATCTGATGTACCTGTAGATAGTCATGTCTCTTCTCTAACAGTCTTGTACTACTGTTCCTATGGCGGTACTCGCAAAAGGTGTACTGGCATTGGTGAGGCTAGTTTCTTATGGTGGTGATATGGGGTTTTTTTGAGGATAGGGCCAAAATGTGACTGCAGATTTCTTTAAAAAAAGCCTATATTTTAAATAAATAAATTTTAAAGAATCAGGTTTAGAGAACCTTTCCCTACTGGTCTTATAAGTGTTGTTATCTTTCTATTTTTTTCTGTCTTTTTTAGGGATGCAATATCCCTATCCAAAAGCAGAAAATTTGTTTCTGTTTATATTTAATTTCTCTTAACCCAGCAAATCTATGTAGGCATGCTTCATCCTCTAATTTTAAGCCCACTGTCAGTGTTCCAAAATGAAATAACTTATGATAAGAATTTAACATTATCTAAAGCATAATCATGATAGAGAATGTGTTGCTGTCAACCTAGCATCCCTTGAGAGATGTGACAATGCAAAAGATTCACATTGTGCCTGACTGGATGTGTGAAAGAAGAGTGGCTATCCAAAATCCACACTGAAGGACATGGGAACTAAATGGGAGAAAGGAAATCAATTAAAAGATGCTGAAACTTGATAAAATGCTTGAGAGTGGTAAAAGCTGAAACTGTCCTTATTGGCTGAGAATATCAGTGGGATGGCTTAGCTAACTTCATACATAGCCACAGAAAATACAATGATGTAAAAGAACACTAAGGCACAAGAATGGGATCTCAGAAATTTTCCTTGACAGTGCCTCAGATATGTTAAGTAAGATGAGGCAGACAGGCCCAGAGGATCAAAAGTGATAATGTGATCCTCCCACCATTGAGCTTTAAGTAGTTTGAGCCTACGATTTTCAGTCAGAAATCTCTGCTTACCTCCGTGCAGTCCTACTCAAACTCTTAAACCTTTTATTAAATACATGGGGGGTGGGGGGAGAAGGAAGAGAGAAGCATTTGAAATGTGAAGTATTAAGTATAGCTTTCATTTTAGCTCTTATTTCCTAGAGCTTTAGGGAGTTCTAACAAAGAAAAATCACGTTAAGCATTTCTTAGATCAACATTAAGGATCATAACTGTCCTTTTTTGGAAGGAAAAAAGGTTACTTCATATACAGGCTTAGGTGCAACTGCTGCTGCTAGAACTTTAGCATTTGCTCTTTGAAAACAAATGCATGGGGGTGGAGAGGGGTGCTGTGGTGGGGCAATTCTTACCTCTTCCCGCCCCTCCTTGTTGGGCTGCTTGGTGCTAGGTGTGATTCCAGCCACATCCCCCAGGCTTTACACCAATCTGTGGAGATAAGGTCTGCTAAGGTTAAGGTGCCCCCTTAAGGAGCCTGGCTCCTGCCCTCCCAATCGCTCCGAAATGGTTATAACAGCCCATCATCTCCTAATGGCCTGGTACACCTGTGCCTGGCGTGTGGTCAAATGGGAACAATAACAGAGATGCACATTCATCAAGTTCTTGTGCAACTGCTGGAAGGCACCAGAATACTTAGTTGTTCCTATCTGACAAAAGTCAATTATCTTGGACCCTATAAATTGTGACCACAAGGGAGACCCTTTGAGCTGTCCTGGATCAAGCGGGCCTCTGACCAGCATCTCCCCTGAGCTGGGATGCCTCTCAGGTACCAAAACCCATAAGGTGTCTGCTGCCAGAGCTGAGGGAAGGCTGGGGCGAAGTCCACGCGCTTGAGTCTCTATTATCCCCGTGGAGGAATGCCAAGGCATTGGGAGTGTTTAAACTTGAGAGGGAAATTTTTCTTTGAGCTAACTTCTCTTTCACCCATTCTTTCTCTGTTTATTGGTGTGTGGGTATGTACTTAATTCTACTGGATCCAAATACTTTTATTTCTCTGTGTGTGTTTGTATGCTTTGTGTTCAGTCTACTGGATCCGAATACTTTTGTCTCCATGTGTGTCTTTGTACGTGTATATATGTATAAATTAAGGTACTGTTAAGTAAGTTAGTGTGACTCTTGTCATTTTAGAATCTGTAAATAAGTTGCTTTTCTTTCTTTCAACATTTCTGAATTGTTTTTTAATGATAAATTGCTGTTAGTTATTAATAAATCTAGATTTCTTACCAAATCATTACTGTGTCAATACTTTCATCCGCAACAGGTGGTACCTCAAAAAAAAAAAAAATTGCATCCTTGTCCTGACTTACCAGCTGAGAATGATTGGTACAAAATAATGCTTTTAAAACTGATTCCAAGATTTGCCATATTTCTACTAGCATTAGAGTGCAAAAGATATTACTGTAGCTACAGTTTTAAGTGTTGCCTTACAGCTCTACCAGAAGAGAAACCATTCACTGAAAATTATTAAGCAGAGAAAAACAAGTAGAAAACTCTAAAGAAAATATGGAAAGAGGAGTGTGAAAATATGGAGGTAATCTTCTGTTACTATGAAATCAAATGTAGATTCAGGTTGCAGTTTATTAATTAGTAAACATACTTCACATTCAAAGCTCATAATTTCTTTTGTATTATTTGGAAGTACACCAATGGAAAAAAACTGCAGTGAGGCACAAATGTAGTGGTATCTAAAATTTCTTCCACTGAATGTACTATAATATTATCCCGCCTTTGCTGTTGCATTTTGTTGATGACATATATTCACATTTGCTTCAGTAACAGCAGGGATGGCTTAAGTGTATTTTGGGTTTTGTGTTACTTTCCACATAGAGGTCCACAGATTGGTAGTATCCATTTTTCATCACCGACTTGTAAACCCGAGATTAATTAAAATATCCATTCAATGCTGTTAAAATTTGTCCAGTAATTAGCTCCTGATGTCCTTTTTCAAGGTATTATCCAGGGAACTCTTTTTAATTTTTTTTTTTTTTTTCCCCAAGATGATGATAAAGATACATAGTATCCAAAGGCTTTTATAACATAGTGTTTAAATATTTTCACTAAATAAAAGCTACTCAAGTAAAGGAGGTTCCACTTTCACATTTGTGATCTACTTTTAATTGAGCAATAGCTATGGGAGTAATCAATTAAGGCTGACTGGAAAGAATTTCTGTATCTGTCAATATATTGACAGCTTTTGGACTGTGATTTGGAATTCAGCCTTTTAGCTCCTTTATGCTGTCTTGTAATGGTGCATCACTGTTAAGAGCAATTAACTATAAGTAGAATAAGCTGTTAAGAATACACAATTTAACTCCTGAGAAGAGGCTTTTCCAGTTTAAAGTGACTAAATAATCATTCCATAAATGTAGAGGGGAAAACATGAATGGATTTAGGAAAACATAACTGATTATCTAGTAGCAGCACTTCTACATACATTGTAGAATGTCAAGATCATAGCAAAATTACAAAATTTAGCACTCTGTGGTAACTGTAGGTGTTTTTCAGAAATGTTGTTACAAGCTGTATTACAAAAGAGAAAACCCATCATGCATTACTATATATTCCATAGGAAAATCTTGTATGTGTTTCTTGCAGACAGTTTGAATCTCTAGAGTGAGTCCAGAGGAGACCACAAAGATGATCAGGGGGCTGGAACACCTCCCTGTGAGGACAGGCTAGGAGAGTTGGGGTTGTTCAGCCTGGAAAAGAAAAGTCTCCAGGGTGACCTTAAAATGGCCTTCCTGTACTTAAAGGGGCTACAGGAAAGATGAGGAGGGATTCTTCCTCAGGAAGTGTAGGGATAGGACGTGGGGTAATGGTTTTAAGCTGAAAGAGGGGAGATTTAGATGAGATGTAAGGAAGAAACTCATTACTGTGAGGGTGGTGAGGCCCTGGCACAGGCTGCCCAGAGAAGCTGTGGCTGCCCCCTCCCTGGAAGGGTTCAAGGCCAGGTTGGACGGGGCTTTGGGCAATCTGGGCTAGTGGAAGGTGTCCCTGCCCATGGCAGGGGGGTTGGAACTGGATGGGCTTTAAGGTCCCTTCCAACCTAAGCCATTGTGTGATTTCTTAGTAAGAATTGCTCCTTCACCTTCAGCTGGCTATTTAACTAAAGTCTTGAAAGCTAAACAAACCGTATAAATCCAGACATTGAAATATTCAATCATATTTTCTGTTTAATTGTGGTTCTAGTCTGGCAGTTATTACCTTTTTCCCTATTTGTCTTAAGCTGTGGCAGAGTGGTTAGAGTGTGTATGGTATGGGACACTGTCACAGAAGTATTCACTGTGTGTTATTCCTTGTCAGTAGAATAGAAAACATTAAAACTCAACCCCTCTGACAGAAATTCAATATCGGGATTATAAAGTGCAAAATAAACTTTTACTACATACAGGTTACCACTTAGTATCATATCTGTTTCCAAGCAGGAGTCCACGTATTAAATCTTTTATCTTACTTGTAATTAAAACTTCAGTGAAAACATAATATGATCATCAAGGTAGGTTCAGTTGCTTTGTATTACTTTAAATGTAGTGTGAATATTAGCTGGTAATTATTCCAGTATGATGTGGGAACTTATTGACACATTTACCAGTGGGAGGTTATTAAGTTTTTTATGCTTGGTTAGAAAAGAGGGAGGACTGCCTAAACAAGATAGTAATTTGTATAAACATGGGAAGGAAAAGTAAAAAGAAAGCTTCAAGAATTGGGAACATTGAAGGTTTGTTTTGAAGTGAAAATCAATCAGGCAGCAAGAGTGGCAGCAAGCAGACCATTGTGAGAGATTTACTTCAGCCACTGAGTTTAAAAAGGAGCGGAGTGATGATGATGTTTCTGTGATTCTCCTCCAGTTCAAATTCCAGGAGCTTTTAAAGGTGCCTGTTTTCTACTTCTAGAATATTCTTGTAGACCATAATCGCAGTATTAACTCTGCCTTTGCTCAAATGGTTTAAAATCTTTCTTTTTGTTTGCTTTTGCCAAAAGCAAGAGTTCCAATTATATCAGACATTTTACCAAATATCTGCAGTAATACTTTCTTTAATTAGACATTTGAAGATAACAGAAATTTACTATTGTTTTTGCCATTGGTCAGGATTTCACTTTGTATAGAAAAGATGTATTGTTAATAATTTTCTGTATTGCGCATTAAAATGGTAGATTTTATTGCCTGTTCTACTGTACTGTAGTATTATGCACACTATAAATACTACTATTTGAGGTGAGGAGAGCCCCTAATGACACATGTGAAGTTCTTAAGTCTACAGAAAATAAACTAAATGGTATTCTAGTGAAATTTCATCAAAGTAGTTTATATTAAAGTAGTAATGTATTTTTTTTTAAATACAGCTTGTAGGAAATGTGTGTAGAATGAAGTATTAAAATCCATGAAAATTCCTTTAGTTATAAAGTAAAATATGAGTAAAAAAAAAAATCTCATTTTTCCTTTTTGATTTTATAGCTTGCACGTGCAGTGGACATGCAAATATTTGTCACATGCAAACAGGAAAATGTTTCTGCACAACTAAGGGAATCAAAGGAGACCAGTGTCAACTGTGAGTACAATTTAACGTAGCCAAAAGTTGTTGCAATTCATGCCTAGTGTATAATCATTTTTTTTCTGGTTTGGTTTTTGCTTTTGCTTTTGGATTTTACGATTGATCTAACATTTTTTTAGTAATGAATCTAGTGTTCCATACATTTCTTAGGAAATTTCAATATTGCCTAACATTTTGTTAAAGAATTACATCACAAATGTTAATAATATTTTGCAGATGCTACAGGTTTTAAAAATACCCTGTAAAAAACCCTCAAACAAACAAACTGGAGAATTACCTGTAGTTTTCTTCCCTTTTTTAGGCTTTTAAAAATAATTGTAAGTAAAAAATATCTGCAAAATTGATAATTATATTCAGTACATTTGTCATATATCTTGATCAGAATCTACAGCGAATAGATTTTCAGACTTTTGGAAATGTATTAAAGTGCATAGTTTTTTAGACATTTTTCCATAAAATTAAATACAGAACAGAGGAATGTGTAGACATACTAATGAAAGTATAATTAGTGAATCTTGTTTTGTACTGCAATAACTTACTGCATTTGTGTAGAGGAAAAGTTTTCAACTTAAGGGAGAGCATAACAAATAGGAGGAGTATGAAAAATGAACTACTGGAGGAATTTGTCAAGTAGGAGAAATAACTCTTTAAAGTTAACTATTAATAGCCTTATATTTAAAGATGTTTCTTTCAGTTCGTTCTATCCTGTATATTGCATTATCCAATAGGAACTTTATTCCTTTCACAGTTATAGTAATTTTAAATAGTATCTGGCCCCAAAATTGTCTCGGCAATGTTGTTTGGAACTAGGGAAAAGGCACAAATACAGTTTATTCCTCTCCAGCAGGGAGAGGTGCCAGAAGGTTATGTTCTACCTGCCACGAGGCCTGTTCTTTCCCTGGATTTGTGGATTCATCTTTGATGCACATAATGAACTGGCTTGAATCCTACCCTTAATGCTTTGCTTGATGAATAGTCAAGAAACAAAAGTATCTAATGCAGAGGCTATGTGTATATTCATGAGAAAAAGTTGTGCTGACAGGTGTACTATTTCAGTGGTACCTCTGGGACTTTTTGTCTAGCTGATTGGGGACTCTCAGGATAAGATGGGAAACCAAGATTAGGACTAAATGAGGAATTTTTATCATAACAAAAGCTAAAGAGTGATAATGTCTTGAAACTCTGAATTAAGTCTTCACTGAGAAGTTATTTTTCCTCTTTTTGTGTCCAAACGTTTCTAGATGTTAATGAGTGATTTGATTACCAGACATGTATGTTGGTTCCATTCTATTTACAAAGATTGGAGGGGGTGAAGAATCTACTGCTCTGTACATTGTAACACTCGAACTCCAGAAAACAGTTTCTCTGCTAATAACTCCAATCCTCTCCCAGCTATCATTTAGCCCAAGGCATTCTTTATAGACCTTTTCCCCAGTCTGTATTTCACATACCTATTTTGCTATTGCTTTCCCTTTGTCTTGTGTCAGTCTCATCATAGTTTTCTCCACTCTGATGTGGAACTGTTGTCTCACAGAGTCAGTTGTGCTGCTCAGCTGTATCAGTCATCTGTCCTGAGTTTATGTCTGTTATAAAAGGTTCTTTTATCTCATTTATTTAACTGGAAAAGGTTGTCATGGTGGTGTATTTTCCTGTTCTAGTCAAGAGTTGCAGCAATTCCACAAAATGGGGGAAACAAAGATTTAAATTTTGACTTTTCAAGAGTAAACTTAAAATTGCAATTTCAGACTGAAAATCCCTGGTTTTGTCACATGTAATACATTTCCCTTCCGAGATTCTTACATAGACCAAAGGCTTATCCAGGGCAAGCTTTGGTGTTCCAAATGGTTTCTTTCGGATGAAATAAACTGCAGAGCAGCCATTTTCAAATTGGTTTTGGCTGTGACCACATGTCAGATTGTGAGCTTCACATCTGTTGGGTTCATAGACACAAATATTAGCATAAAAATTGAATTTCTGCTCCTGCCCTTTCCAAACTCTGGTCTTTAAAAACATGATTAAAAACCCAAAGGCTGTGTAGACTATTTAGTTTATGACAACACATGTAGAAAGACACTAGTTCAAGTTATTGACACTTTGAAAGTATTAGGAGGCTATCTAGGATAAAGTTTCAGTACTAGAGACTCGCTGTTAAAATCACTGGATATCCTAAGGAAAGCCGATAACCACAGATTTAGTTTTAGTACAGGTCATCAGACGATGTGCTTAGGATTTGTCATTTTGCTCTGATGCTTGGTTTTTGACAGTGATCCATTGATAAAGTCTCAGTTAAATGTTTTTTAATTATTTCTCTTAGAATATCAGGAGATGAAGAACATAAAAAATAGGTCACATGAATCACTGAATATGGTCTAATACTGCAATCTGATTTGTTAGCTTCATATGAAGAATGTAAACTTGATCAGACCCATATTATGTCTCTAACATGTTTTCTATTTCCTCTGTAAAAACTATCCTTACACTCAAAACTCATTTTTGAAACTATCATCTTACATTGTCAAAATACATATACAGTTGTTACCTAGAAGCTAAGGATTATTTTAAATCAGCTAAATTTTTTACATGTGTTTATTACTTTATTTATATTCTGTATAAATCACCTGGAACTTGATTCAAAGTTTTAATACTGTTCTCCATAGCTCTGGATATTTTTTTTTTTGCCACTCATTAGACTGTTGTGCAATCTCAGGGGCAACCCTGGGATTTCTAAAACAAGGATTTCTGTGAAAATTCCAAACTCTAGCTGTTTGGTGTGAAAGTTAGATTTATATTCCTGTCAAGAATCCTATTGATTAGAAAGTCATAGCTGCAGGGTTGTATGTTATCTCTCTCTTTTCCTCCCTGCATCTCTTCCTCCTCCCTCTGATGCTTTAGATCTGCTCCATGTGAAGTACATCCCATGCCTTGGGGGCAGAGTTTTTAGGAAATCAAGGAAACTTTACAAAGCCTTTTTCTTTTTTTTTTCTTTTTTTTTTTTTTTTTTTTTTTTTTTTTTTTTTCCCCTCTCTCTAGTTTAATAACAGCTAGTTATTTGTGTTTTTATGGAGGATCTTTTTTTTTTTTTTTCTTTCTATTTATAATTTTTTTTAGTATACCCATCTCTGTTATATTAATTCCTGAATTGTGCTGTTAGATAGCATAAAGTACAGTGACATTTAAAATCAAAATCGGTTTTCTAAAGCAGCTTTGAGCATACATTTACATTCTGTTTTGCAATGCTTAATGACAAATTATAACATTTTTTCCAAAAAGAAGTGATTTTATTTTCTTTAAGTAGTATCTTCAGTTGATAAAAACCTGTAATACTCTCCTAATCAGGAGGAACTGATTACAATGGTTTGATTATTCAAAGCAACCAGACTGTAAAACAATAAAACCAGATAAAAATAAAAATGCTTAGATATTTTTCCCCCTTAATTTTGATACCGAAAGGTAGTATTAATAACAACAGGAAAATCATACTGACTTAAAACGTATTGTTTGGTGAAAACTATTACTTTAAGACAATTTTATTTAGTTTTTTTGAATATTCGATTTATTAGGTGCTCATCTAACTCCCTCATAGAATTTTGTCTACAGAGGTTTTAAAATTTCCATAGGTTTCAGTGTATCCATGTGCAGGATTATGTAGACACATAACCTTTCAGGAAAAGGCAATGTTTCAAAGTTCAAATTTTGATATTAAAATAAGGGTACTTTAACTGGATGCAAGAAAGAAAAATATGAAAATTATACAATTAACTGAGTAGTTAAATCATTCTTTGAGAAGTTTCAGTCTGGGCTCTTCCAAGAGATAGACTTCATCTGGAGATGTTGTCTGTAGCTTTAGTCATCCCTTGTAAATCTGGACATATTAGCATCTGGAAAGGTTACAGCATTACAGATGTTTAGTGGAAATAGTGAATTTTTCAAATTGTCAGTTTTTACTGCATGTACTGTAACATTTATTGCGCTGTACTTCCCGGTTACAGCCATTGCTGTAGTTTTTGGGAAGGAAATCAATCTCTCTTGTCAAGTACTTTCTGCTGTGGCAGATTTTAGGCTACTGGACCTGTGCTGTTGGTATTGAAACTGTATCTTTGAATGATGGGCAGGTTAGGTATAGTTTCAGTGTTTCTAAGTTTGCCAGCATAAATCAGAATAATAATTATTTTACCTAGCTGTGGAACATTAAAATGTTGAGAATGTCTGCTGTGGTGTGTAAAAACCAAAATACCAGAAGATCATCTAAGAACTAGGCAAAAACTGGTCTTTAGGACTTCTGTAATGAAGAACTGCTAGGTAGAAATAAAATACTGAGGAAAAAATTCTTTATTTTTAATATCATATTTCATAGTATATTTTATGTAGTTGTAAGAAGGATAAGTTTAAGGGTATAAAATGTATAGATTGAGAGTATTATGGAATGAAAAAGTAATATTTTGCACATTTTAATTCTAATAAATATTCTGACTCTTCATTTCTTAGTCATACTTTTATTTTCTCTAAAAAGGTGAAATAAATAATATTTATTTATAAAAATATGCTTTGTTTATTTGGTAAAATATTCACTGTATGCAAGCTTTAAAAAACAATTTAATAATGTGAGGATCTGTGCATAAATAATAAGCACCTATTGATAGTCTGATTTCCATAAGATTTAAAAATATCCAGCTGTCATCTTCTGGATAATTCCCCTTCACAGAATGGTATAATTCCTTTTACCAGATGGAAAGGCAGGTAAAAATATACGGGGTTAGGAGTCAAATTCACCATTCTATTGATATCACTGCAGCTTTATTTGCTGATAGCAGAGTAAATCTGTTCCCCGTTGTTTCCTCTCATAGCTTTGCTTTCTTCTTTCCAGTAGGCGAAGAATTGACAGCAATCATATATAACAAATTCACTTTATTAGAACTTCCTTTATCAAAGACACGCACACACAAACCCCAAACAAAAAAACAACCCAGGGAGATTCTAGTCGCTGGAAGTTTAATAAAAAAACTTCAATTGAAGAACCTATTTTTCCTGATAGAGGGTAGAATCCATTTAATACTAGTTACTATGGTGATGTGTGCTTTTCTAAAGTGAAGTTAGAAAGTATAATATTTCATATTTTAAAATGATTGAGAAAACTGTATTTTATTTTTTTTCTTCAAGATTTATTTTTTTCCCTT
Source organism: Athene cunicularia (assembly GCF_003259725.1). NCBI lineage: Eukaryota > Metazoa > Chordata > Aves > Strigiformes > Strigidae > Athene > Athene cunicularia. Next base: position 18,110,492 of record NW_020799105.1, read on the forward strand.
TTTCTGTCATTTGGTCGTATTCCATTAGTTTTACATGTTTGGTTGTGTTTGACATGAGGTGCTTTCTCCTTCTTCATTCTGAGTCGAGTCCTTGAGTTTTCCATTTTTCAGAAAACTTTGATGTACCTATGCATGTTACTCCATTAGCTATGATGTTTCAAGGAGAATTCCAGCAAAATCAAGCATGTAGATTTAGGTGGATTTAGTGACTACCTCTGTCCTTATTTAACTGCCTGAAAATTTCAGCTTGCTTCTGAAAGGATAGGTTCAAGCCCTCAGCTAGTTCAAGAGCTAGATTGTTAGGTTGCTAAGGAGAACAATAAAATAAAACTCCCACTTCAACCTTAAATATATGTTTTACATGTACTAATTTTCTGCTCTACATGTAGTAATTATTGCCATATCTATCAAGGACTTGAGATATTTCTTTTTTTCTTTAATTCATGTTTCTGGCATCAATCATTTTTGCTTAAATTGCAGCTTTCATTTAAACAATATGTCTAATATCAAAGCTTCAGAACATGACCGAAATGCACTCTAATGGCTTAAACACTCAGAAGGCAAATATCAGGAACTTGAAACATTTGAGATTAGTTTTTAATCTAAAAATTTCAAGAAAAATAAAGTTTGTGGTTTGGAATGGGCCTTGTCCAGTATTTTTTAAATGGATTTGGAAGTAGTATAGATCACTATCAGCCTTTTTTTTTTTTTTTTTGTGTGTGTGTGTGTGTGTGTGTGTGTGCTGCTGTGGGCTCACTGTCTCTCTCTCCCTTGATATATTCGGTACATGAGATGTAAAGTTTATGAAATTCTCTGGGATCTTTCAGAGTTGTGGGTTCTGTGAATGTGAAACAACATTTTCCTTAAACATTGTTACGTTGCAAACTTATATTTTATGCAGGAAATTGCCCGACTTTGTAGAAATGGAGAACTGGAGTTTGAATGTCCTTGTTCCTAGAAGGCAGTGTTCTTGGTGAAGAAATGAGAAGGAGATAGTTGCAAGCACTTAGCCGAGAGCTTTTTATATTCTTGCTTTATTGTGGGTCAGTTGTGAATGTGTTAAATCTGGAGAACACTGTAATATTGATATTGATATGTAAAACTAGTTATGTTAGCAAGATGTCTCTTGCCAAGAGCTGCATTAAAAATGGTACATGTAATTTTCTTAGGTGTTCTCATGAAATATGCCTTTTACCTTTCTGAATTCAGTACTAATTGTCTGGAAAACGGGGAGCAGTTTGGACATGAAGGTTTCTCTTTCATGATAATAAAGTAATTTTGCTTTTGGCTTCTAAGTTAGGCTCTTCCATAACTGACTGTGTGCACATATATAAATATGTGTTTTGGTTTGGCAAGCTCAACAGAGTAGAATCTACTCACCACTGGGCTTCAGATGTTCTCTAAGGTTTTTTATATTCGTGATTTCCTCTCCAGGCTACCTCCAAAAATACAAACCGCAGAGCAAAACAGATTTTCTTTAAACCTTCCAGACATGCCTGGCTGTAAAATAGGAATACAAGGAGTGTACCTGTCTCTTGTGCCCAATTGGTTTATGTTAATATTCATGCTGGATATATATTTAAGTAATATCTTTTTTGTTTCCTGTTTGAAAAATAAAATTTTTGTTCAAAATAAGTGAATCATAATACCTTGGTTTTAAAAACTGTTCCTCCTGTGACATGGCCATGCCTTTCTGTGATTGGCATTTGAATAATTTGTTTTACTTGGTCAGGATATATCAGTGAACTGGTGGAACAGGGCAGACTGCCTAAGTGTCTCATGGATGACATGCCAGTGAGACCTGTTTTGAACTCCAGTGCTCAAGATATATCTGTCATAAAGCAAATCTCTTTTATAAAAGTGCTAGTAATTTTTTTGCGCTAAATGTTGCTGATATCTTGATTATCTAAGGATGTATAGGTAAGGTAATGCTTCTATATATTATTTTTATTATAATAAAGTAGCACAGCTGACAAGAATAGACAAGTTTGCAACTACTTTAAGTCTGAAATAGACCCATAAAGATTTAAATCTAAATAGAAGCGGAAGACAATTATTCTGTCTTTAATTGGGTATGCATAGAGCTGACTGGTATGAATTTAGGAGTAGGAGTGATGGTAATGTTTGCTCTCATACAGGAAAAGGGGAAATGGGGAAAGCCTGTGCCACATGGAAGAATTACTGGGAAGAGGAGAGGAGGGGAGGTAATGACTGCCACAACACTACTTTATTGTTGGCTCTGACTTTTTGTTATCCAGTAGAGTTGTAACCTTAGTTTCTATGCTTGCTTTTATAAGGCATTTGGGAGGTTTTGAGGCTGTTTCCATACAGCTAAGAAAAAGATGATGGGCCTTGTGGCTTGGGCTGTCTTTACATTCTGCCTAGGGCTAGTTTTAAAGTAGTCTTTCACATATCTGTGTAGCACAATACTGCGCGGTGGTCTTGGACAGGGACAATGGATTGCTAAGACTTGTTGTGATTTAAGGGCATTTGTCCCCATTTCAAGTTGTTGAAAATGATGTTGGTGCTGTGCTGTGTTGCATCCCTTAGGGTGTACAATGAAGGCATCTGGGGAGGCTCTCTGTGGCCAGGACTAGAACTGCCGTTAAGAGCTAGCGAGGCTGAGGCTCATGAAAGTAATATAAGCCAAAATCCGTATGAACAACTCTTCCTATAAAGCAACCAGCACAGTGGGAGGTGCATGCAGTTGCACCGTCTCTTGGCACTGCTTTTTTGAGATGTAAAAGGAGACCGAAGTGTTTCTTGTAAGACAGCCAATAGTGTTGTTCAGATTCCAGAAAAAACTTGTAGGAGGTTGCTGACAATGGAGACCAGCTTCTTTTCAACATACAATTCTAGCGGCCAGTTGTGTCCTCCAATTTGCATGAAGCAAATATGCCCATGGTCTGTTTTTTCTTTCCAGATAAGGTGCTGGGGTCTTCACAAATCATAAATACATTCAGTCTGAGTATCATGGTCACTAACTCTGTTAACCATTAATATAATTATTCTGTTCTTTTCATGCTGCTATGGTTGGATTATAAACTGTCATTGTTCACGGGAGCCATAATTAATCTTACAGATCATAAATTGTCATGTATAAGAGAACATCTGTGAATTATGCTAGTAGAGTACTTTTTACTACTCCTTATTAATGAACTTCTGTGCCTTGATATAACCAGGCACACTGTGTGTGACCTAACCATTTTACATTTTCACTATTCATTATACCTGCTGTCAGATTCCAGCTCTTCTTCACACAGTAACAGCTTGTCCATCTGATATCCTGCATGTCTCACACCTGGTCAATATTTTGACCCAGTCATTTTCTGTCCAGAGAAACTGTATGCACAGCTAAGTCTAGCGAATGGTTTCAGTCGGTAGCTTCCAGTCATACAAAAAACTCTGATCTAGGAGAGCGTACAGGTAGCTAAGAAGGTCTCCAGCTGACTCGCCCCATGGCCCTAACTGCAGCCTGTTTGCTGCATGGGCAGTTCTGATAGTCATTCTGGATTTAGGAATTCTACTTGAGCAGCTGGGCATCTAACAATTTGGTGGTGAGATAAGAAGCATTACAGCACATATGTCTCTGCTGATTTGGGCTCTGATCCATTCAGTTTTGAGGCTTTTCTTGTTCCATTGCATCCCTCTTGGGGAGACAGTGAAGTTGGAGTCCTCTCCCTAGTTAGCTGCCTCTCTGAAGTCTGTTAAATCTTTCTTTTCAAACTTTACTCCATAAAACTAACTCCTGAAGATTTTTTTTTTTTTTTAGGAGTTAAAATGCAATGCTTAATACTCCATCTTTTCCTACCCCAAAAGCCAACTTCAATTTTTAAGAGTTAGAATATTTGCTGCAGGCGGGGGAGAAAAAAATAAGAGATTTGCAGTGGAGCATGAGGTTGTTGGGCCTTTGTACTGCTTTGGTTAAATATAAGGTGTTCTCTTTATAGAAGCAAAAGAAAGTAATTGATAGCTTTTCTGGCTACTCATTCTGCTGTCATCAGAAAAAATCCTTCAGTTGAATTGTGACTGGCAAAACCAGGTATTTGAGGAAGCTCTTTTTAGAAATTCTAGTATATACTGCCATATTGTAACTGATTAAATTCAATGTATGCAATGCTATAGTAACAGCCCTCTGCATCACTATTATTGCTGACTACTGCTACCGGAGTCAGTTTTGGACAATTAACTGTGGAGCAGAAGGGAGGAAAGTGATATTTCCCTTGTGGAAGGGGAATACCTAAGGAGAGGTTTTTTTTCAAAGATCTAAGAGTAAACACTCCTACAAAACTTTATGGAGGACAAAATATTTTCAAGGTGAGCATCTTCCAGAAAACAAATGTTGCTAGCAGAGTTTTTCATGGGCCCTTTATCTAGAACAAAAAATGTGAAATATATGATTACTCTTGCCTATGTCAGTTTTAGTATATGTATGTATTTAAGAAATCAGTGCTATCAGAGTAATTTTAATTTTTTGGTCTTCCTAAAGAGATCTTGGCTAGTATATGAGGTACAGATCAGCCTTAAAAAAAAAATGGTTTATCAAATTTTATGTTTCATCATTGGGTTTTTTGTTCTGTAAAAGAGCTGTGGAGGAGAGCCAAAGAGTGTCCTGACATGCCCTCATCCTTGCTCTTGCTCATAGTTAATATCAGAATCTTAGATAAAGACAGTCGTAGGGAGAGGGGAGAAGGGAAATAAGGTGGAAGACGGGCTTACAGCAGTATTATTGTCACCTTAATCAAAACTGTATTTTTTAAAAAATACATTTTTGGCTGTGTAAAGCCATCAGTTTTCAGGTGTTTCATAAACAAGCAGGTTCTTCCTATTAGTTTTCAATTTTGGGTAGGTTGAATCAATCAAAAATATTAAAAATTGAGACCGAAAAAAAAACCATAGAATGATATTGGATCATGATCATGATAACAGCAGCAACAAGAAGCTGATCAGGAGACAAAGCAGATTGTCTGTCAGATTCTAGGAGCCACGCACCCAAATAATAATGTGGTAAAGAGTCGTAAGCACATACTGCTCACCTGATGGGTAGTGAAAGTTTTGTGAATATTTCCAGGCAACCTTCCTCCTCCCTTGCCTGCCCAGGAATCCCCCTTCTCCACTGCGAGCTGAAATGTGCTGGGTGTGCAGCTCAGTCCCACGATGTCCTGCTGTTGTTGGCCTTGTTGACTTGTTGACCCCCACAAGCGCTTTGGATTAACCAGCTGCTGCTTGCCGCAGTGCAGTGCAACTGCTCATTACTTACAAATGGCACCAACATGAGATGTTAAGTAGCAGATGTTGATAGACTATTTTGATTACTGCATCTTGGAGGTACATTAATTGTTTATGATCTTCTTTGTACAGCTTCACTCCTCCTGTGGCTTCTACCAAGGATAACATTTTCTAGTAGAACTACTTAAAAGTATTCTAGAAAAAAGTCTTTATGAAATTATTTCCCCTGAATCATTCTTGGTAACACTGTGTTGGGGAGGTAGCAAAATTTTTTTACAGTATTTTATTAGAAAGGAGAATCGATGCATTTTCATTAAATGATTATCAACAGAAATGAGGTTTGGATGGCTGAACTTTAAAGAGAGTAGTTTTATTGTAAAAAGCATTATGATTTAAATACAGACATTGATTTCATTATGCAGAACTGATATTTCATTATGTACTGTTAGACTTTAAATACTCTGTAATAGAAACTCCAATTGTTGTGGGTCACAGGTATATTGAGTTTTGATACAGATGATGTGGTTTCTTTTCATTTGAAACTGATCTGTAAAAATTAGGTTATTTCAAAGGGATCTCAGCTGTTTCTGCACGTAGTTAATTTTGCATGTTAATGTAAATTCTGGCTTTTTTGTGATAGGGAAGATTCCATGATGAGCTTATTAAATAGCACTGGATGTCCCACAAAACAGTGGTTTTTTGTTTTTTTTTTTTAAAGTAAGGCTTTCTTCCTGCAATGACAATGCTCACTGAGGCACAAACCATCAATTCTCAGTAAATGATGATGCTTTTTAAATGACTAAAAGTAGGATTTTTTTCTCTTTTTGAATGTAAAGAAAAATAATTTTAAATAAAAATGAGCAAGCAATTATTTGATCTGTTCTATACTTAGTATGTATATTCTTAATATCCATAATTTTCTGAGATACTTGATTAAACGTAGTCTGAACTTTATTAAAATGGATTTAGTTTTAACTATAACATAGCTTTGTAATTATATCCAGTAGGAAGTGTATATAGGAATTACTTCAGTAAAGTTGTCTCTTGAAATATCAGGCCATTTTACAAATAAAATAAATTAAAAACATTAGGATATTGCCTGTCAAGATAATGATTTCCCTTACTATTTCAGTATGTGAAAAATTCAAAATATAAACCTAATGGGAGGTGAGTTGGAATTTATCCTTCACAACATGTATTTCTTTACCAGGTGTAACTGACGTAACACAAATCTCTCACACTCCAGGTTTTGCTTTTTAGGCTGGGCAGAGAAAGTGTTCAAGGAGCATTTGCAATGACAAGAATATTTTTCAATGGAGTCTGTATTAAATTTGCCGTTTTAAACAACATCAGGTTGCATGATATGAAGGTGATACTGATTTTATTAACTGACAGGTAACTGAAAATATTAGCTATTACAGTGTTGGTCTCTGTTGAAAACAGTTTTGTAATAATAGAGTAAGCATTTACTAGCTTTAAAGTGGTTGTGTTGCTGGTGCTGAGTAATCCAGCAAATCGGTCACATAATTTTGGCCATTGAGCAAGGATTTAAGAGACTATTTTAGTGTGTCTGTGGTCAGGGTTTGTGGTATCCAAGTCAATACCTTGCAGTGGATATACTGCTATACCTAGCTCAATCATGACTTGTAGGAATTAATTTGTATTGAATGAAGAAATATTTTAAGCAAGAAGAATATATTGATGATAAATCTTTGCTCAGGCCTACTGTTTTGTTTTATGAAATGAGAATGGATTTGCATGAAAGATTTTTATTTCAAGGGAAAGCAGTTTTCTAGTGTAGACCTGTCCTGAATGTCTACGTTTTACTTTCAGTGAGCAAGTTTAATGTATATAGCAATGAAAACATTTAGTTCTTTTTAATGAAATGAATTTTGAATTTAATGAAATAGATTCTGTTAATCTTAAATACTTCTTAATAGATCTATAGTGCATGTGACTTTCTAAACCCTTGAAAATTGCTTCAATATTCTCAGATTTTTAACCCTCAGATTAAATATTATCCAGTGTAGATCTGAGTTTATAACTTTTATCTGATAGGCCATCAGTGTGGTAATTAGTAACTGGTACAAGGGTTGTTAAAGTTGAAATAAACATCTGGTTTAATCAATTTGTCATTAAGCTAGTACCAGTATATGGGCAGCAGTGGGAAAACACCGGTGTGATAGCTCATAGCTCTCTGTGACCTATCAATACATAGATAAATTTGAAATTAAAATAGTGCCTCTCTATGTTGCTTGATATGGATTGCTCAGTACTCAACTTGCACAAAATACCATGTCCTATTTTTATTTTAAAATCTATTTTCAAAAATCTTACAAATAAGTAAAAGAAATGAAGCTATGTTGTGATGAAGACCCTGTCTATCAGCTTTGGCTTGTGATATTTATTAATTTTATTTACCGAGAAAGGGGAAACACACCCCCCACACCCACACCCCCCCGGTTTTATACAGCGCTAAGGAAATGCTAGGTCAGATGAATGCTGGTGACGATATTTGTTAGAAATCTCCTGGTGATGGAAAGATTGCTTTCCTTCTCCTCTTATGGTGTCTAATAGAAATAATATGCATCTTCCTACTGCTTTTTTCATTTTCTGTTTTCTTTTTCAGTTAATTGTATACCTTTACATATAGATGAAAATTTAGCTGCAATAGGTATATTTCTGGTTTTAAAGTGAAAACATTTTCTTTCACTTTGTTGCCAGTTATTAGTTTTAAATTGCTTCAGTAGTTGCTGAGAGTGTTAAAATAAGTTTTCACATAAAGAATTAAAATTATGTATAGATAGAACTAAGGAATATATTATAGTATTAAGACATAGGAGTGAAAAATGCATTACTTCTTGTTCTTTTTTCACGAAGCTGATGATAATTACATAGACTAAGCACATCAGTTACACAGTGCTAAATCACGCTTGGAGAGTCCTCAGTTTGGGGAGCCTTCCAGTTACAACTAATTTGCATTTTTCTGCAGTTTTATGTGCAGGTATCTAGAAGTCACAGGTTTTCTTATATATTGTACCTTCTTTTCACCTCAACTCTGTACCATGTTCTCAGGTTTCCCAAGTACATGCAGTGTTAGAAAAGCTTTCTGTCACGCTAGCTTCTATATTAATGATGGGCTAACTAAAATGATATATCCTTTTTATTCTGTTATGAAGCTAATCATACTGCATGCAACATTTTAAAGAGCTGCTTAGAAAAAAGTGGGTATTTGAATTGTAGTTCAACAATTAACATAAAGGAAAAAAAGGGTCTATAAAGTCTATGTTGTTTCAGAAATGGAGTTAAAGTCCTGTTCTATAGTTGATTGGTGAAATCTGATGTGATTACCTAAATTGTTATTCTTCCTTACTGTAGATTTGTCTATTTAAGAGGAATATTTCTTTCACTCCTGTTTAAAAATCTGGAGATAGTCTACTTGAGGTAATGAATTCTGCAGGCTGACCATATGTAAGCACGTATGCTTTAAACATCCATTCTTCTTCGCCTTTTCTTACTTAGCTTAGATTATAAAGTGAATGACAAAATAAACAAAATATGGAAAGCCAGTAAGTTAAAATAAACATCATTACTGAAAAGTAGCTGTAATATTTAACCTTTTATAATATAAACTCACATTTGACACTAAAAGCAAGTTCTCCATCATATGCGAGGTATTTTCAGGGAATGATAACTGGTAGGGTAACAACAAGTAGCACAAGACCAACCCTATCTGTATTCACCAGCTAAAAGATTAATATTAGAAATACTCCCTTATTCTTTCCTTCTTTTGTACTGAAGAATCACCTTTGGAAAGTATAAAATATAAATTAAGCTGCATAACCTTTTCATGCTTTGAGCTCTTTTTTTTTTTTTTGTGGATGTATTGAATAGTAAGTGGTATTCTTTATCTGGCTTACTAGATAATGGGGCTGGGGAGCTTGATTACAGAGGAATAAATCAGTCCAAGAGACCTGAAGATATCCTAAACTTCAACAGTAAACCTGAGTGGTTTGTTAGATTATCACTTCAGAGGGATTGATTTACAACTTTAGTTCTCCATCTCCATCTATTAGTTTTATATTACACAAAAAGGGATTCTTCAGCAATTTAAAAAAAGAACAAAGTACTAGAAGTCAAAGTAAATACTTATCTAGAAAAGAAAAAAAAATAGTGATAGGAGTCTGATTTAGAATCAAAGCAGACTTACCAGATCTGAAAATCTGACCTGCCACAACACTTTAACTCACTGTTACACAGAGCAATGATAAATTTAGGAATATTAAATTACAGCAGGAGTCCAAAGGGAGAGCGGCAAGATTGCCAAAATGGCACACTGTCCTGGAAGTAAAGTTGTTGAGCTGCTCACAGAGAAGTGATAAGAATTAAAGTGTAAAAAGAGTGCTAAAAGAGGTTTCATAAATCAGATTTCATAAAGACGGTTTAACTTTAGAGAGAGGAAAAAAAAAAAATTGTCCTGGAAATGAGTTCTTACAAGATCCAGAAGGAGATGAGGGCAGCAACTACTTTTAAGCAGATGCTTCAAAATGACTTTCTAATCCTGTTCTTATTTAGATTATTTTATCCTTTCTTATGTAGTCTTGATTTAATCACAGATTTTGACCCCAATTCAGATAAATATTTAAAAATGTGACAACACGTTGTTACTTAAGTTTAAAAGGAGATATTTCCATGATTTGGTGAGAATTTGGAAACATAGTTTACTTTTACTTTCTCCTGCTGTTGGGAGGCTAATTGGAAATTGTTATGCACAGAACAGCGCAAGAGTTTCACAAAACTAATTTACAAAGTTCTTCCCATCCACTCTTGATACTTTGCTTCTCTTCAGTCATTCCTTTTCCTTTTCTTTATTATTATTTGTTGTTTTCTGTACTTGGTAAAGGTAAGGCTTTTTGAGGTAAGGTAGTGTTGAAGGTGACAAATGATGATTGTAAAGAATGAAAAAATACATAAATCAGTCCATGTTGAACAGAAAGATTGCCTCCTCTCTATGAATAAAAGAAGAGGTAACAGCACATCTAAACAGATGAACAACTTTACTACTGTTCAGTGTCATCCACATAAAAGTAAAATACCTCTAAGAATCTGAAGTGAGAATTCTGTAAATCCATTCTTTGGGGAAGATATGCATTGTTATTATTATTATGTATTTTTTAATTTTTTTAACAATGCATTTATTGTTGAATTATGCTTAAGGATTTTTTCACCTCTTTCTGTTGTATTTAAACCTCCTTGACATGTATAAAATCAAATGTATTTTCCAGCCCTGCTTTTAGGGTGGAAAAAGGATTAAAATTCGTTATGTTGTTTTTTTTGTTCTTAATGCTCTTGTCTTTTTGTCATTGACTTTCATGAAACCTTTCCTATACCATTAGTTTATTGCTTTTGTTCCTGCTTTTTTCAAAAATGGTTAACTACGTGATTTAATAAATGGTTTGACATTTACCCTTTGGAAGCTTTGATTAGAGCTTTCTCTGTGCTCAGTTTTGTAGAATTGTATCTGCCTGCTTTTCATTGTCTACTCAATGTTCTTAAGTATTTCTGTGCAGTTGAAGTTATGATAACATCATAGGTTTTTCTGAGATTAGTTGTTTTGCCACAGGATGTTGATTCTTTTAACTGACATATCTGAACCCATGCATACTCCATACCTGACCTCAGCTTTTACCTTTGACACTTAATTTCTGCAACCTAGAAATCTCTGGTCTCTTGTCATTATTATGTTTGTATCATACAAAATTTTCTGCAACACAGATGTCATTTATGTACTGACCTTAAAATAAATTACAGTGAATGTTCAGCAAACAGTAGTTCTTTCATCAGGGCAAGGAGAATGCGTGAAATAGTGACTAACTTAATAGTGATAGAAGTACAAATTAAATTATTGCAGGTAAATGGAGGCCTAGAAACAGAAAAGAAGCATTGAATAGCACAACCGAAATATTAGTCTGATACGTCGTCTTCTTCCATAGCAGATATATTGAACTATACAACAGATATATCCAGCTTTACGTTTCTAAACAGTATATTGTATCTAATTTTTGGTCTGCTCATAATATGGTAGGTTATCATACGTTCTATTAACACTGTAATAAAAGCTACCAGGTAACATTTTGTGTGAGTATTTTCTTCTGCAAGTTCCAGTCATGGAAATCATGAATATTCCTTAATATTCCTACAGAAAACTGTACTTCTGTTTTCCAGAATCTAAACCCAATTACAAAAATTTCCTTCTGTTATAGTAGTAGGTAGTATGATGCACTTTTTTTTTTTCCTCTTTCTCTCTCTTCTCATGCTGCATAGGTCTTATCAACTGGAGTGGACAAAAACTAAGATTTGCCTCTGTTTTAGAAATCTTAATTTTATTTTAATTTTTTTCCTAAATAAGAGGGAGACCATATCTTTCCTAGGGAAAAAAAATTGGGAACACCTGCACTTTGTTTTTAAAACAGAATATTTCACTGTAGTTCTTATATAGTTCTTATGAGTAGCTTATGTGAATTTGACATTTTGTCTCATTTTGTCTTTTGCATGTGTGCTCATTCTTCTTTGATAGTAAATGAATAAACAAGTCCAAGATTGCTTGTAAAATATGCTGCCATTTTAAAAATGATGTGGTGCTTAAGACACTTTTCCAAAGCCACTTTTGAAGCAGAACTTTGAAATTACAGGGTCATTTCAGTTATTTATTTTAAAAGTAAAAAATAAAAAATTGTGAGAGAAAGAAGATGGAAAGCTTAAAGCTGTAGTACAGAACATGGCATTTTTTCAAGCCTGTCTTGCGATGGTCACTGGAGAATTCTAAAATTACACCTTTAGATTTGATCCAAGAGTGAAATATTTGCTATAATGCATTAGGATACTCTGCAAACATAAAATAATTGTAGAATGTATTATTTGGATTTTTTCCACTCTGATCTTCCCAGAAGAGCATTCACCTCAGAGTGCATTTTTTCACTGTACTCTCAGCTAATTTCTCTCTCTTATTTATGGAGAATGTGACAAGTACTTTGTTTTTCTGACATGATGGACCATTTCAGTCACCACAACTGTGTTTTAAGTGATATTAAAATATTTTGCATTTCTAATTCCAGGGTAATGTTACAAATTATAGCATCACTTTTGCATAATTTAGAAACCCAATCTGTATACAAGTGAGGAAAAATACCTTAGGAATATGAGAACAATTGAGGACAGGACTGCATTTTAAATAATTTTAAATCACTACTATAATGCAGAAAAAAAGATATATATTACTAATGAATATTGTAACTGAATTTTTCCTCTTAAGTACTAATTTTGAGATTATCCTTGTGTTAAAAAAAATCAAAATATTTCACAATATTATAACCATTGGCTAAATTATTGGACTGAGGGAGTTTATTATTCTTTGACTTAAGCAAAATGACTTGGGACAGATTTTCATGCTGGCATGCAGAACAAATTTAATTCAAACTGAGATGAAAGGCGGTTAATGTAATTGTAGCCTATTATCCTATGCAGGCTTGAGTTAAGAAGCAAACTAACAGACAGTCAGAAAATGATGGATAGAAAATAGAAACGCTTGAGGCTGGTGAAATAGAGACTTGTGAAGGGATTATACCGTAACTGTTCCCACACAATCTCTGCATCAGTAATATCCCACCTCTACCGTATGTTTGGATTACTAAACAGGATTTTTTTTTTTTAATGCCTCCTGGGTTTTCTTTATTTTTCTCTGACGTCAAAAAAGGTCCTCGTTTAGTAAACTTCAGTACTGTGTAATCCTGATTTCCCCCCCTCCCCCCCTTAATCTACCACTTTCATCAGTCCTAGGGATGTGGTAAAGCATTCTGTTACAGCACTTCTTCATTTTCCTTTTTTCTTGCATTTGCTATCACGAAGAGGCAGGTGGTTGGTCACATAAATAGTTAAAGTCTTTGATCCTGAGCGTGTCTGTAGGGCTCAGTACTAGCAAGAAACTATTATCTTGCTAGAGTATTTAATTAAAAAAATAGTAAAGAATCATCAGGTCAGGTTTTTCACCTGTAAGAGTGGGTGTTTTGTTTAGCATAGCCCTTTGGAAGTAGCATATTTCAGGTGACCAGGTGTTTTTTAAGGAATGTATTCTGATAGTTTACCTCTTTCTTATTATTCCATACCAATTTTCAGAGGTCAGTATTTGGTTTATTGAAATACATATGAAAATTTGCACTGAAAGCTTTTAAAAATCAAAAAGGCATGTCTCAGTCTCCTCAGAATACCTATGGAAAGGTGCTAAGTTTTGGAATACTTTGAAACAGGTTAGTAACAGAAATATTTCATACAGTTTGCTGCTCTTGTCATAGCACAGGATGCAAAGAAAACACCTTCTTTCCCATAAAATAACTGATGATATCTAGTGTAATACATACACCTCAGGTAATTTTTGCAATAACTACTTCAAGCATCTAGTGTGATGCTTACAAAATATAGGAGATCAATGACTAATCAGAAGTCCAGCTAGAGCTGCTGTCTGATAGCCTCTTTGTAGAGGGATTGAGTCTTTGAGGTACATGGGCTGGGCTTTTCTGAGGAGTGTAGGCTTTAGCTTTCCCAGGCACTGCCAGCTGGGATGCAAGAATTCTCTCATCCATTGCAGGTTATAACACCAGAGCTCTTACAATAGCTAAATCTTTCCCCCCGCCTCATTCTGTCATTGTTTAGGGTGAGATTTTCTGCATTTGAAAAATGCTTTGTTCTGTGAATTGCCCTTTGGGAAGTCATTGGGATTACTTACAGAGTTAAAGGCTCTGTTCTGTGCTGTACTCACACAGGAGCAAGCATTGCTTTTCACGGTACTACTCTGCAGCCTGTCTATCAAAACCAACATGAACATAGTTTGAAAGGATCAAGACTGACAGACCAGGACTCCTGTTATGAAATACTTCACAGTACCGTGCCGTAAGGCTATAGTGTCATTTTAGTTAACTATTCTTTCTTTTTTTACAGTCATTCCTTTTAAGTTTTCTTCTTAAAGGGCAGATAACTTTTTGAGGAGAGTCAGCCAAGACTGGAAGTGTTGGCAGATATAGTATTGTTGTTGCAACATAGACAGTAACATTTATTTCCACTTATTTGGCACTTCATAAAGAAGTTTCAGTGTCATCTCTGCTCCAGAAAATTCATGAGATTATGTGCTATAATGGACTAATGGAGATTGGTCACTTTCCTCTGAAGAGCCCCAGAGAAAATCTAATGTGTGTATTTATCTTCATACTTCATCCAACCACCCATACTCTTTTATGTGTTCTGTTCTGAATAGAAATTTCTGTATCTCTTGGATTGGTGTCTTTTTTAAAAAGTCAAATAGAAAGTGGTGGGGTTGATATCCTAGATATTAAAAAGGACTTAAAAAGAGGCCAGACATGGTTATAATGGAACAATGGTAGGCAATAAGGCATGAATTTGGTGGGCTTTGCCATGCAGAAGTAGGGTGAAGTAAGTTCTTTTGGGCAGGAAAATAACTTAAAAGAATAACATATTGGATATATTTATAGATATTGATGTGGTCTGATGGACCATTTAGCAAGATTTCTTTCTATGGAATTTTAGTGAAAATAAAATCAATGTTACACTGAGGAGAACTTTATATTAAAAATGATTGCAAAAGAAACTTTTTACAAATTGCTTCTGTGTAGGGATGCAGATTCATGAGTAGTCTGTTGTTGATATTAAGTTAACATTTAATACATTTCACCAATTCTTATATTTTTAAAAGAATGAAATGTAAATTTTGTTAACTGTTCACTGATTTTCACAAAGTAAAAATTTAGGAGAAGCTGCATTTCAGTTTGAGATGTCATAAATATTCATAAACTGTGGATTATTTTACAATATCTTCCATCTAATTCTAGCTAAAAGGAAAGAAATAGTTGAGAAAACTATGCTAATGTTTTTTGGAGATGTGGTTCAGGTCAGTATAAACATAGCATCTCATTTTGAATTGTCTGGGATATTTTGACCATTTACTTTCTGAGAGTTGGGGAGATAGGTCAAAAATGTGAGAGAAGAAATGTGTATTTTTCTCCTCCCCCCCACTTTGAAAAAAGAGTTTCTGGTCGGAGGGAAGCCTGCTTTTTCCAAGTTCATCCTTTTACATATATAAAAGTTTGTATCGCTGCCAAACCCATGGTCATTTGTAGAGAAAGGAGAGTACCAGAAGTAAAGGGTAAGGCCACAGACATGAGATTTTCTGATTCAGAGTAAGCAGCATCAAGTCATTGGCACATGAAATCCATTTGGCCTTTGGTTCTTGAAGAGTAACAAATATTATTATTTTTTTTTTTTACCCAGATAGTTCCAGATGATGGCTATGGCTACTTAATTCTTGTATAAAAAAGAGATGAAAATATAACCTAGAGTTTATTAGAAAATCTTAAATTATATCTTAATCAATTTCTCTTAATTATATAATTATGTGACAAGTTTGTCACCTGTTTGATAGCTTATTTTCTCTTGTAGTACGATGTATTTAGTGATTTGAAATATTACATCAGAGTATATAAAACCCATATAATGAGGGTTCATGATCTTGCAGGGAAGAAGGATTTGAATAGCAAGAGAGAAATCTGGAAATGGAAAATTTGCTTATGAAGTGACAATGTTTTTCTTTTGCTGAGATCAGCCTAGATTTAAAAAAAAAAAAAAAAAAAAAGAAAGTATAGCTGGCCTAGGTCTCTTTAATGAATTATATGAAGAGGACAAATTGATCTTTAGAAAAAAGATTGTCTCAAGACATCGTTGTATGCACTTACAAGAAGAAACAAATAAATCATTTACCCACATTATTTAAAAGTCCTAACTAGAAACATAAATCCTAGTACCTTTTACCCTTTTTAGGTTATTATCTTAAGAGGTAGGCTGATAATTCTTTATATCTAAAGCAGAAATTTTGGTCATGACTGGAAGGATCTTGGCACTGAGAAAAGTGAAAGCATCCAATTTTTTCATTAGAATCAAAGATGCTTTATTTAGCTCAAAAAAAATTTAGAGAACTATTCGCATACTTCAGTATTAATGGAGAGCATTGGGGCAACATACTGCAATGTCATTACAGTCAAAAAGCAGGCCCTTAGCTATAAGAGGAATATATTTGCATTTATAGATTATCAGTTTGTGTATTTCACTGCAGCAAAATAAAGATTATAGTAGCAGGATAAAAAATACAGTAATAGGAATTAAACAAAGCTATTCTCTGAAAATCACAAAGCCCTCATAACTTTGATGACAATACATATTTTTCTTTTAATGTATTATTTGAGCTCAATTATTGCATCTGAATCTTAGTATTTCTGCAGGAGAATGATGCTGCTTCTGAAACTTTTAAACATGCTTGAACTCTCCATATGTGAGCAGACTGGTGCAGCACAACTGTGCTGGTTGTGGGGTCACTCACTTTCATTGCTGTTGACCATTTCTCTTTAACGGCTGCTGATGGTTAGAAGATGCGGCTGCTCTTTTGGCAGTTCAGTGTAAAAGGTACTGAAACCAAGCAGACCTAAGTCAAGAGCTGGGGATTTTTGTTCTCTTCCATCCAGATCCATTGTGAATCGGGATTTCAGGTATGTCACTCACTGTTCTGGACCCGTTAATAACCCAAGAACAGCTGAGGTTGGTGCTTTCATCTGTGAGTCACCACTCTTGAGCTGAAAACCTGCAGTTTCTATGACATCACTTCCAAAATTCTGAAATACAGCCAATCCCTTATTGACTATAGTTAAGCATATACCTCAGCTAATTTTCTCATTGCTGAAAGGGTGCTTTTAGAATAGGAAGTTCTGCATGATATTTAAGGGGGGGGTAACCAACAAGCAGGGTGGTAAATACATGTGTGTGAATCTGTGCTCAGCTCAGTGTTACCCCATTGTTATTACCAAAAGTTCATCATCTGTGTATCTGGAAAAGCTGAAGTCACAGCATCTTGGGCATATTTGTAACACTGAGGATGTAGTAATATAGTAGTATGTATTAATACTTCACAGTCCGCTTATGCCACAGGCTTGACCCATGTGATTAGAGATGTCTTAAGTTTAGCTTTACAAACACTGTTTGAACTTTAGTTACGAGGTGTCCCACGTAACCAAATTATGTTATTTTAAATAGTATTGCAGTATTCAGAAACCCCATAGCATCATACCATTGTGGTACCAGGAGAACAGAGTGAAAACAGGATCCTGTTGTGCAAGATCAGGAACTGGGGCAAGGTGATCAAGAGCAAAATTAACGATGGAGGACAGCAGGAGCAAGACCACTGGCTAGATAGGGGACAGAATGACAATACGGGCTAGAACAGAGTTTAGCAGCAGTTGAGCATAGTCATAGAAGATATTCGTGCTCATCTAAAAGCTGGGGCAAGCCACCAGTCAAAGCCCAGGGATAGTCTAAGTCCATTAGTCTTTATTTATCAGGAACCTCTTGTAGATGTAGTGCTGAGAACCTGGGCAAAATCCCAGACCTGTTTATGACCTGCTGTGGATCAGAAAGATGACAACAGCTCTTCTCCAGACGCTGTGGAAGTGGTCTGTATTAATTTGCAAGGAGAAAATATGAGGTAAGGGTTGTAAATACATATTCAGTATAGTTGACAAGCCTGTGTCTAGGCTGGAACAACATACAACTGCCTCAGGAGGGAATTAGTTGAATAAAAGAATGCTGTCTTTTAGAGTGGTCTCACGTACATTTTTGTCTTCACTGAAAGTTTGGCATTAAAAACAAACTCAGCTAGAGGAAAGACCAGCTGTAGTTAGTTTACCCTTCCCCTGTCCCTCTGTTTTTGCTTCACTTTTAATTGAAAGGAAAGGTTTACCAATTAGTGGTGGCAGCAGAAATGCCAAAAATTCTGGCTTCATGATGAAAGGTTAGATGAGCTGTTGTAAGAATGTTTCCAAATCGCTAATCTAGAAAGCTTAGATCTAAGTTGGTGTTATATTCTGGTGGTTTTCTTAATGTGAAAAGCTTGAACATACACCCTTCCTTAAGGGAGATCCCAGGAAGCACAATAAAATTAGACATGTCTATATTCCTCTACTGCCAGTTTCTTATCTTTCTTAAGGTTGGAAGATCATAGATATTTCTAAGCTTCAACATAAAGTCATTTGTAAACTCTGTCTTCAGAAAAGTGTTTCATTCATTAAAAGACCCTCAAATCTGTGAATCTTAATGTAAGCACGTACTCTTAGAGATATTTATGGTATTTAAAGAGAAAGCCAGAAATTATCATTCACTCAGTCATAAACATGAGAAAAGTTATTTTTGTAATGCATTTTCCCATAAATTTTATTTTGAACTCCCAGGAAATCTGAGGAGAGAAAAAGAAAGTGAAACACGTTAAAATGGTTCAGTTTTGAAAGGGTAATTGAGGGAGAGGTTGGGGAATAACTGCTAATAGCAGGCCATCAGAAGGTCAGTGAGCTTGATGAATTGAATACTTTTGTATTGGAACAAACCATAGCACTTGTACGTAACCTGGTAGGAGCCTTCCTCCATTTGTCCTTGTAAATGGGAGCTGTGTCTTTGGAGTCATGCCAGAGTGGAACCGCTCATTCATTATTACCACTTAAAGCAAATGATCATAGCCCTGTGGCACATAAAATAACGAGTGTAGCTCCCATTTCACAGATATGAAGCATATATTAAGCTTCACATATGGTCAAATGTGTGCTGGCTTTTGGAAAAGGTACAAAAATTTCTACAATGAGTAAAGCTCATAAGGAAATAATTCAGCGAATAGGAAAATTTGTAATTGGAACCATAATTGGTGACTAATGCAGAGCAATACATATGCTTAATGAAATAGGATAGGATTAAAAGACAAAACTAAATTTATTCAGAACCTAGCATACATATGTGAACAATTTTAGGTTTATTCCTAATCCTATTACTTTCATCTTTTTACTCCACTGAAAACTAAGTGTTTAAATATCTTCTTTCATTTGAATTAAAGCAGGCTTCCCTAACTAGTATAAACTCCACCTCATGCTATTCCTAACATACATTATGAAATTGTTCTGCACTCGGGGACAGAGGAGGGAGCATAAGAAAAGTGGTGCAGTCTTTTTTCTGTATTTCAGTAAAGCCTGGCAACAAATGACATCATGAACTAGCTGTTTGAATAAGACGGATTCCCTAGTAGCGCATAAATCTTATTCCCCTCCAGGTGCTGGGCACCCTGCGTGCACGTAGCACTGGATGGACCCAGCACAGATCCTGTCTGTGGAGAGGTGCCTCCTCCCTCCCATGCTGTGGTGCCTCTTACCTTGCGTAAAAACAAAACTGTGTCTACTCATGACAGACAGGAAGGTTCTCTTCGATAACTCCCATCAGCCCCCCCCAGAGGCTGGCATGGCAGATACCTTCCTTCCCACCTTCCCTTATGGCAGATACCCGTGCTCCCAGATGGGCTTCTCAAGCCTGATAAGGACCACTAGATCAGACATCCCTTGCCCAAGATCACTAGCTCCTTGAGTACAATGTTTTCTGTGAGGCTCCCAATACAGAAAGTATAATACGTATGATAATATATCAAAGTAATTTGCTGTGGTGTAATACACTGTTCTTTTTTTATTATGCATATTTTATCATTTCATCATGCATTATGCTGAAACAACTGAAACGGCTGGCTGTAAAATTGCATTGCCATTTTCTCTTCAAGATTTTTGAAGGTCACTTCTATAATTGTCAGGGAATTAGTAATTATTTTGATTTGAGTCAATGCTTATGAACAGTGTATATTGCAAAATATTCCATACCTAGTAATTTTTGTGTTAACCATTCTTTTGTGTGTCCTTTTAAGTAGTGAAACCTGTGATGCATTAGATGGATTTTATTGATAATTTTACTTATGCATTCATGTGTTTTTTCTGTAATATAAATAAATATATACATACCAGAAAGGTGTATGTGATGCTGGAAGTCCCTGGGTTCTCGTAAGCACTGATCCACAGGAGATGGTTTCATGTGATTAGAAGGCAGCTGAATGGAGAAAGGAAGCTGTATGGAAACACCTTTTGTTTTTCATAAAGATTTTCAAGTGTGTGTTTTTTTTTTTTTAAAGTTCCTGTTTTGCATCAGGAGCAAAATAAATTTTTTTTTTTTTTTTTAGACCGTGGGTCAAATCACCACAGGTGAATGCTGTGGCCAGCAAGAGTTCACAGCAGAATTTGTTGTCACTCCTGATGGGAAGTTATACAGTTTATTGTTACTGGTGGTCAGATACTGCTCTTCAATGTTGTACATAAATCAGTGCCATTATCAGTGAGCAGAACAGTAAGTTTCTTGCCTTCTGAGAAAGTGTCTTGTCTGAGAAAAGATTCTGAATACACAGTTATTTGTATAAAATATATTTTTGTGTTCTGGTATAAAACTCCAGCATATTTTCAATACTGCCTGTATTTAATATTCTACTTTGCCATCAAAACAGTTCAGAATAAAAAAAAAAATTCTTTTACAATAATCTCTATCATGTTATTATATTTTGTTGCATGATATACTGTCTCATTTATATGACAATCTTACATACAAGAAAAGGAAATTCTTTTAAAATCTTCATTCAAAAATGATCCTTTTCCCTTAGCTCTTTCTTTCAAAATTGCCAACCTAAAGACACTTTCAGACACTTGAGTCTATTTTTACAAGCCTAATCTCTTTAAGTAGAGAGCTGTTCTGTGAAGAATTTAGTTAGTGTTTTGTGATGTTTAGAAAAAATGTGTTCAGGCAGATCAGTATTATTACCTGAGATTATTTTCTTCTTTACTTTATAAGTACTTGCAAGAGAGATACTTCAGCATCAATCCCACTTCAAAATTCTGTGGGAGGGACTTAGTTCCAGGATGTCTTTGCGGACAAGACCACAAATTGTGTGCTGCAGTTAGAGGTGAAGCATATGGTCTTCTGGAATTTAAGCAAAAGATTTCCTATATTAAAAAACCATTCAATTTCTGTATAGTTGACCCTGGCAAAGAGTTCTCACACTGACATGAGACCAGGAGTGGGCAAGGGCAGAATCCAGAACATTTGTTTTTCCACTTTTCCATTTCCAACAGTGCTACTGTTGATTATTTTATTTATGATATTGCAAGAAAGGGTCAAGGAGATTCTTTGCCTATTTTTTAGTAAAAGTGAGCGTGTTAAGAATCACCAGTTGGAAACTGTTAAAAAGATCAACAGAAATACAAACATTATTCTACAGTCTGCAACTTGTTAAATGATATGACATTGAAGTTAGAAAGTTTTTTTTTTTAATATTACTCATATAGAACACAAAAAAATCCCACAATTTAAGTTTCTTAGAACAAAGTAATGAAAAGGTAGTCCAAACTATTAAATGATCCAGATTTCCTGTGGGAAAATATTTATATGGAATTCAATAGGCAGTGATAAGCTTTCCTCTTTGTTTTATGAATCATTCTGGGTATTTAATAGAAAATTATAATCTTGCTGGAGACTACTGTAGAGTAGCCAAGAAAACCAAAAGTAGGATAATCATTTTAATTTAAAGTACTTGGCATTTTTACAGAAATGTTATATAACTCAGTTTGATGACTGTGAAATTCTGTAGGATATTTTATGTCTCTGAAGATAACTATGCAACTCATCAATAAGAAAGGTATTTCTCCAGATCTTATCACGTACACGTCTTGTCAGCAACATCAATACATTGTGTTCAGTCTAAATTTCACTTAATGCCCTAGGTGGTCAGTGAAGAGAAGCAATTGCCTCTGAAGTTCAGAGAAACTAAGTAGCTGAGACACTGCTGTGCTTGTAGTGCTGCATATATATCTACAATTTCTAGCCGCAGAGCCAGTTACCATGGTCTGTTTATCACAGAATGGTTTGGGTTGGAAGGGACATTAAAGATCATCCAGTTCCACCCCCCCTGCCACAGGCAGGGACACCTTCCACCAGCCCAGGTTGCCCAAAGCCCCGTCCAACCTGGCCTTGAACCCTTCCAGGGAGGGGGCAGCCACAGCTGCTCTGGGCAACCTGTGCCAGGGCCTCACCCCCTCACAGGGAAGAATTTCATTCTATGTCTAATCTAAATCTACCCTCTTTCAGCTTAAAGACATTACCCTTTGTCCTATCGCTACACTCTCTGATAAAGAGTCCATTCCCATCTTTCCTGTCGGCCCTCTTTAGTTGCAGCTACCCAACTTAGGTCTAGCCTCTCTAGAGCACACAGCACAGCTTTGGATCACCTCTAATGTGTAGGGATATTTTGGTGTTTGGACTTTTTTCTTGTTTGGCTTCTTTATTTAAAGAGTTAGAAAGAATATGAAGGATTTATTTGCAGCCTACCAGAGTGGTGTGTGTGAGGCTGGAAATGAAGTGTATGTTCTGTTGCTGAAGGAATGGCGTGAAGAGGTGTGGAAGGTGTCTGATGGTGCAAAGCCTGGTTTGTAGTTTTTCAGGAGTGTGCATGTTAGAGGGAGATATATTTGGGAATACTTTGTGCTGTCAGTGATCCCCCCTATGGATGCTCAGCTTTTGTCTTGGAGAGGGCCAGACCAAAACCAGCTGAGAGAGAGAGTTATCACTGAGGCAGCATGGATAATTAGAGATCCAGTGCTCCCTGCCTGGCTTGCTTTCGTTCATTAATGGAGACATACCGCCTGTGGTAAGTCCTACGATAGGCACCGACTTCAAGCACACGACTGAAGTGCTTTATTCAAGAGCCTAGTCACTCTGGGTTTCTTTTATAAAGAGAGGTGCCTCCAGAAATTAGCACACCCTAATTAAGAACTATTATCAAATACTCTTTATTTTCATGTATTTGTGCTACCACTAATGAAACTCATGCTATTTGGAATAAATATTCTAGCTGCATTTTTATTAAAACTATACTGTGTTTAATAGAAATGTTTTTGTTTTTCTTTTTTTCCCCCTGCAGCTGTGACTCTGAAAATAGGTATCTTGGAAATCCGCTTAGGGGAACATGCTACTGTGAGTATTTACATTTTTAATGTTTGGTACTTAAATGCTGTTTACATATTATGTGATAATTGCATTTCCTTGGAAAAAAAAATGTTTTTCTTAAGATCTTAAGTTTGGCACGTTGATATTTTGAACAAAAGATAAAACACCTCACTGTTACTTTGTCCACAAGAATGGAAATTAAAGTGTACTAAAAGTTGATTCTTACACCTAGGTTAGAGGGACCGGCCAAGCCATTGGGTTATCCTCTGTATCTCAACATATGTGAATGAAAGGAATAAATGTGCACTGTTTAAAAGACAGGATTTGTGGTGGGGAAATGCAAATAGGCTGAACAGCACTATTTTCTGGAGACATTCTGAATGGTTTAGCCAGTCTGCCTCCCAGGGACATGATACACAGGTGCTCTCCAGAGTATCATAAAACGATACTGTGTGTGTTCTCCATGTTCTTATTGTTGTAGAAAAGGTGCTTGTAGTAAATTTACTTTAAAGCATTACATTTTTGAAAGTCATAATGGAAGACCCGAGAGGATGAGAATGCTTATTACCTAAGTGCAGAAATCCCTTAGTGAGCTGTGTCAATTTTGCTGTGCCAATATCGAAGTTAAATAGTAATTTTAATCATCATAAAAACATATGAGATGTTAGAGAACACTGCTTTAATTTTTTCTGACTTTTGCACATACCTGCTCAATGTCAGACAATTGCATCAATTTGTCTATTGTTTCCTAATGTCATCCCTACCTCAAACTTAAATTTGCATAAAGACATATTTCTGAATATATTTATAGCATCCATTCTGGTCTTTGGCCTTGTCATTTAGCATTTCATTTTAGAATGTACACAAAAGCTTTGTGTTAGAATCTCCTTAAGGCATCATTTACCCAATAAATGAATGTTTCTCTTCTTTACTATTGTTTCTTTTCTACCTTAAATGGTTTGCATCTGCAAGGTATGTTTTACAGAATGAATTAGACACATACTACATTACAGATGCTGACATATCCCTAGGCCTAAAACATTTATTCCTCTTGTCAGGTATTAAAGAAATTTGCTGTGGATTGATGTTTTTTTTCCCACAGAGAAGTTAAGTTCAAATGTAATACTGCAAGATAATTTTTAAATATTGTATTTTGAAGATACTGTTGACATTGACAGTTTACATAAAATAAACCAGGTTTAAAATACTCCTTAAAATTGTGTTCTAGATACTGTTAATCAAAAAAAAAATTCCATTTGTTGTTTGTTGCATGAGAAATTCTTCTTATTTCAAAACAGAAATTTCAGTATTTATAACAGTGAATTTTTGTATCTATGAATTTTATACATTTTGTGGATTTAAGGCTAGATAATGAGTGCATGAGAAGTTCATGCTGTGAAGAGAGTTCTATATAAGCTATTTTGGATGTGTATCAACATTTGTTTTGTCCTTTAAAAATAAACGTTATTAAATTTAAGAGAAGGAAAAGAAATGACAGTAATGGAATTTGTAGACCTCAGGCACCTCCATGAAAAACCTTATTTTTTTGCTATCATATTGCAGGTTGTGTCTATAAATCATGTTGGAGACAAATTGTACTATATTCAAGATACCCCTTCACCTTTAACTTACTACTGTTATTTGTCTTCTGTCAGATTTAAAAATATTTTAAAGATCTTGTTGTTCTGGAATGATAAATCTTCTTTTAATGCTTTCAATCATTTAAAATATTGTACATAAACAATTTTCAGAGTTATTTTATCTGAAGGTAATAAGGAGCCTGTGCTAATTTAAAATAATGGAATTCTGTATTTCTTATATTTAGTGGCTGATGCATCATAATAGGAAATAATTTGTTAACTTGTGGATAACTGACTGACCTAAGATTTCAATGACAATTGCTTATCGGCACCCTCCGTTACCTGCTAAGTAATGTGTTGAAATATATATATATCATAAAGAGATGATTCAATTTATTATCTATAGAAGTATTTTAAAATATGATCTTACCATGGGATATAATTTGTATAAGAAAATGTTTTGCATTTTGTACAAGAAAGACATTTGGATGGTATTTTTCTGTGCCTATTTCACTACTCTGTAAGAAACTTTCTCTTTAGACACTTTTATTGCTGCTTTACTTCTCCTTGAATTGAAAAATATTCTTGTTTTTTTACAACATAGGAATAGTTATCGCTCAGGAGGGAGGAAAATACTGAGGAAAACCAAATTGTATGTACTTATGAGCACCATAAGTTTATGAGAAATAAAAATTCTAGGCACATTTGTTTCTACTACTTAAAATCAAAATCAGTGAATGGTACAAAAATAGGAATACAACTAGTAATTTGCTGTGTGGTTGAGATCTTCTTCAGGAAAGCTTTTAGTCACATGCTCAAGTTTAGCCATCTTCAAAATAACTGGGTTTAAGTTTTCAAAGTTTCTTCTTTTTTTTTTTTTTTTTTTTTTTTTTTCCACTTGTGTAAATACTGCCCTAAATTGGAATTCTTTTCTAAGCTAAAACCTTAGAATTCAATCCTGAGAGTATGGCTAACTTTTATGATATTGGATGACCTCAATTTATCTTTAACAGCAGGATGTGGATTGAGAATGCTTGTTGCCTTAGAGCAACCTTCTGCAACTTGTAATATTGGGAATACCCACAGCCCCCTCTGCCTAGCTTACCTAGATCTTGTCTGGTCTTCACCTAGTCCTCTCCTCCTTCTTGCTTGTCATTTGCCATCCTCAGGCCTAGGAAAGGGAAACAGACTGGTGTTGGTGTAGGCACTGATATTAACATCAATAGACGGTTTAAGATAGTAAGTAAATTCTAAACTTAGTAGAGTTAGGCAGTGGGTAGCAGAGATTTAGTTTCTTCCTTGTTTCCTTTAGAAGTGATGCAGGAGAGTAAGCAGAATATTAATGCTGTACATGGATCCTGTTGTGATTGGAGAAGTGATCTGCACACAAATAAAAACACGGGAAATTGGGGATAGGTATAGCATGATCAAAAAGAATGAGATTTATATAGGAAGTAACATGCTGAAACATTGCAAGGACTTAATCTAAATACAGATACTATGCCAAAAGGATAAACAGGTACCAGCATAGTCATCCAATCCTAGAGCTAACAGGAGCAGTTTGTTAATCAGATTTCATTCTAATATGGCATTTCAAAACATGGCAGCACTGGACATGAGTAGTTTTTGTACTTAAAATTACCAAAACTTAATAAAAGTAGAGTAGGAAACACGTAATAGGGTATAAAGTAGTGTATTATCCAGATTGTGTGAAAATTGTCGTCCATTTCTTCTATTAAAACTACTTTCATTATTTATGAATTCACTATCTGATTGAAAAAGCTCAACAGAGAGAACAAACTTCTCTGAAAGAGAATGAGAACAATCCACACAGATATAAAAATTAGAAAAATATTGATTGTGTAAGAATGCATTGAGCAGCTGCATGATGGTTTAATCTGTTCTAGTACCCTGTTGTCAGTAGTGGCTGAATATGAATGCCAGGGGAAGAGTATAGCAAATGGACAGACATACAGTGATAATTCTCTCTTTACATCCAACATTTTGCGGCTCAGAAACTTTGTGAGAGGAAGGATTTCTTGAGCCAAAAGTGTTTGATGTGCAGTTGTTTAGGAATATCAGAGAAAACCTTATAAAGAGATTTCATATACATAATAAAAAGAAGAATATGAATAGAAAAGAAAGCTTCATGAATTTCAAAGCCACAGTTTTGTTTGTGTAAATATTCTTGCAGTTTCAGTACAAGTCTGCTTCTGGATCGCGTCTCTGTATTTCTGGTGAGGAGGCTCTGAATCCCTAGACCTTTCTGTTAGAAGCCAATCTTTCTGTGAATGATCAGAAGCTGATTCAATCCATATAAATGAATTCTGAGTGGTGGCCAGCGATGGTTGTGCAGCTGACTTATGCATGTACACAAACCATAAATACAACAGTTTGTCATGATGCATTCGTATTTGTTGTTGTTATAGTTCTTTGGTATCTCAGCCAGCATGATGTATAACAGTGACACCTAGATAGCAAAGTATGCATCCAAATTGCCACATTAGTTCTTTGCACGTCGGCGTTAGAAATACATTGCTGTCGGAATCAGTGCTCCTGAGTGCAAAGAAACATGCAGCAAAACCAGATGGTTTTAGACTGATTGGGAGGAATCGCTGGGACAAATGCCACTTCTGTGGTTCTGACCTGGGTTATATACAGACACAAAGCTTTAAATCATAAAAGGATAAATAGTTAAACCAGCGCTTGAGTGAAAATGAGAGCTGGAATTTACAATTCATGATTTGTTACTGTACAGAGGGTGAATTATAAGCTTGTTAACAATCACTTGTTTTGAAAGGATGTGATACTTTCCTTCATACACCTCTTTTAGATATCCATATTTCTAAGGTCAAAATCTTTCAAAATTTTCTGTTTTATGTACGTTACTTTGAGTGTTACAGTTCCAATGCTACTTTTAAGCAAGAAGCACAACTGATAGATTCTAATACTACTCCAAGCAGAAGCATAAAAGCTTACAATAAATCAGTAATGTGAATGTGAAGCGTATTCGTTTGCCAGCGCAGTTAGAATTTTCAGATGAGTTGAGCATACAAGAGGTGCCTATTCCACGAAGAGAATTCCTAGCTAAGACCAACCTAGCGGCCAGCTAAGAAAATGTAATTGAAAAAATAGATGTGGATTTACACACCTTAGTTTCTTACTCCCTTTTACCTTTTAAAAGAATGTTTAGAAGCATCTTTTATTATTTCTGAATGCTACCATCAGCAAGGAAGAGAACAAGTAGCTTCTCCATTTGGTTCTGCAGATTGGTTGTCCTTTTAAAATAGGCAGCATAGTGAGTTACAGGCCAGCACACTTTATGAAACTTATACATTTGAGAAAATTTTCTTAGCAATGCACAGCAAGAATGTAGTCACAGTGCAATAAAATTGCAATAAATTAATAATTTTGATTAATCTGGTGCTTGACTTTTTATTGAACAGAAGGTTTCATGGGTCTGTTGCTTCTTGTGAACTCAAAAAGCAGCTTGCCTTTTGTGTTCAGAAGTGCATTATATATCCGGGGTAACAGTACAGAGTTTACTGTGCTGCAGAGCAGACCCACTTTTAAATTTGTTAGAGATTAGAGCATGACCTTTCAGAAGGATTAAAGAATCCAGGAATGAATAGAGGTCAGAAGGGATGAGTCATTTACAAAGAGAATTAAAGCAGGGAGGGGCTGAATTATTTGTAGTTTTGTTGTTTTTTTTTTTTAAATTAAAATGTATTTATTGATCATTTATTCCATATCTACAAAAGAATATATGCCTGGAGATATTTCTTGGATTTACAGCCTTAAAAAAAGAGGAACCATGAATATCTGTACATAAGAGAGGCTGAATGAATGTACAAATTTAATTTTAACTGTTTTCCTAGGTTCGGTGTGTTTCCTTCCACAGCTCTTTCTAATCTTTCTCTCACCTCAATGTTTTATGAAATGTCACTTGTGGATGGCTTCACACAGTGACTCATCAGCCACTCTTTCAAATGTTCTTCTGGGATGAAGCATGCAAAAAAGGAAGTTAGTAGGCCTGTCTGCAGAAGTCTTAAAGGTCAGGTGTACTACAGAGCACTGGTACCACTGAGCTTTTCTAGTCAACCTCATGGACATGGAGGGAGGAAAGGGAAAGCCAGAGAAAACATTGCCAAGTTCTCAGATGTTTATCCCTAAAAAAATCCAACATAATGACCAGTAGGAAAAGAATACTTAGAGATTTTTTTAAACAAATTGTCTCTGGATAAATTTTCTTAACTGCTTTTTTTCTACTTAAAGTACACTGCAGGAAAAATATGTGATTGCATGTGAGCTACTAAATATTTTGAAACAACTTTTTTGGAGCGACCTGAATAACTGGTTTATGGGTTTACCATGCCGTTCTAAACTCTGAGCCATAAAATCATTATAGCTCATAACACTATTGCTTGTCTCCTTGGTATACATACAGAAAGGATAGCAATAAGCAATTCTCTCTGTATGTCAACAACTCACAAAGATGAAGAATGATACTTTCATGTCCAAAATTGATGAGGAAGCATGAAATATGAAAACTCTCAAGATAATATCTGGCATCTGTGCAGGGACATGGGGAGGAAGAAGGAAATTTTACTCCTGACTGTAGAACCTTGTAAGGATTCTAGTCCAGTCCCATTACTGCTGACACACCAGGACTTCAAAAAGGGCAAAGTAAAGGAAAGTGCTAGTCCTTACCTATAGTCCTTTCCATTTCTTACAGTAAATTTTAATTTTAATTTAAAACTTTAAAATTATATTGTTATGTGATATATGTGGTGCCTGATAGAAGAACAAACACTTGTTTCTTGTATCTTGTATTTATTTAAAATTCATCTCACTTGGTAAAAATTTAGAAGTGGTGTCTTAGTTGCTTTTTGATATCCAGGCTTTGGACTAAAGGTCCTGTTACTCGTTTAGAGGTGTTACTTTTGCCTGACTTTTTTTTTTTTTTTTTTTTTTAATGCAAAAGTAGTAACTAGAAACATGGTTTGATAGAGGACAGATTATTTAGCATAGATAATTTATGACTGGTAGTACTTCTGATGACTTTTTAGAAATATCAGCTCAATACTGTCTCAGAGCAAATGGGTCAGCTAATATATCCTTATTTATGTTGACAAAATACAATTTAGGCTTAATTTGACCTATTGATGTGGTCTGATAGAGCATCCCACCTGATGTTTCCTTGTTATTTGGACATATCTCTTTTTTTATTTTTTATTTTTTCCTGAGGTTATTTGTAGTTAAAGTTCTGATGTAAGCCAATTTTCAGGAACAGTTATTATATTACAAATGTTATAATTTCATAAAAGCGGTAATGAATACTGTTAAAAGAAAAATCTCTAAATACTATGCCAAATTTTCTGTTGTGTTCTAACTGCCTTGCAATAAACTGGCAAAATGAAAGGACAGAAACCTAGGTTGTTATCTTCACAGCAGAGTAGACATAAGCAACCTCTGCAAAAGGAGTTGTTCTAGGGGTGCTGGATCTGGAATGAAACTTGGTTCTGCTTGCTTTCAGTTTGAGAGTGGCACACTGGCATCCACCAGGAATCACTTCTTGGGCTGCTCCAGCCCTGCTGGGAAAGGTTTTTTTGTGAATGGAATCTGTTTTATGCTTCCTTTTCTTCATCATTCCCCAGCTTTTGCCTTCCATGTAGTGTGCCACTACTGAAGAGTTGTTGCCCCTGGATCCAAGCAGGTAATCACATCAGCATTTAGCCCAGAGCCCATTCCAGGGGGTGGGTGCCTGTCTTCCATGCTGGGGGTTCCACCCTGTGATGGCACTCCCCACCAGTGACTGTCTATTGAGCTGTATTGGGCCAAAGACATACTGGCTTTCCTAATATTTCTTATACAGACATGATATTTTTTATTTTGTTAAAATAAATGACAGTTTTTTCCTGTTACAATCGCTATGAGATTTTCAGATCTCACAGCAGAAGAGCAGAGTTATAAGATGGTTGCACGGTAGTCGAGAAA
Source organism: Athene cunicularia (assembly GCF_003259725.1). NCBI lineage: Eukaryota > Metazoa > Chordata > Aves > Strigiformes > Strigidae > Athene > Athene cunicularia. The sequence goes on from NW_020799105.1 coordinate 18,141,250, forward strand.
TGCAAATACAGCCTATGCAACCTGTCAGCAAGAAGATACAGTGTGATTTTTAAGCACTATGTCTGTAGGCAAACATACATGTATGTGCATTCAGGGACTCAGAGCATGGCATCTTTTATTAAAAAAAAAAAAAAAAAAAGTAGCAAATCAAATGTGTACTAGAAGTAGCCATAAAGCACTAGGTGGCAGACTTGCTATACTCAGAGAAAAAAATAAACTCAAGAACATTCCAAGGAGAGTATTTTAGAAGATAAATAGAAAGTAGCACTTTTAATAAAACTGTTAGCAGAGATTTTCCAGATATTTAAAAATTATGTTGAAACTTCAAGGGCATAAACAATAAATTTTAACTGTTGGAAAGGTGTGTGTTTTAGTTGAGTTCTGAGATGCATACCAGGAGTTGGATGCTTCGCTACCGATTTGTAGAATTCATGTTTCCTTTTGGGACAGCATCAGTTTAAATACATATTGTTATTGTAAAACTGTCATGCTCGACTTAAAATAATGAGTTCCACCAATTATATCTAACACTGATTGACTTTGATACATATTGAAACAATTTTTATTATTTATCAATGCAGTAACAATAATGACTTATATTGTCTTTTGAATATATGGGCTTATACAAATAAATTCTATTTAAAAATAAATCTTCTTAGTGTTTAAAGAGTCTAGTGGAACAGATTATAGTTTAAATCAGACAGTTCTAGGATGGTTTGAGAAAAGATTAGTGTCAACAAACCTACCAACTCAAAACATGCAAAGAGCTACAGACAGAGTCTTTGCCGTGAGCTAAAATAACCGCACAAACCAACTGTCGCCTTCCAAAGAATTAAAACAATAACCACACCAAGAATCTGAAGCTCCTAATAAAGTATTATGATCTCACCCCAGGCTCTGCATACTCATTTGCCAAATGCTAGGTTGGCTTGCAGCTTTTTGGGCAGGCTAAAGAAACAGTTTTGCTGCCAATTATTTTCAGACTACCGTGAATTGGAGAATCTTTCCATGTATGTTTTTTTTTTTTTTTTTAAATTTGATTATTTTCTTTGTTTAAAAAACAACACACTTTATTTTCAAAATGAAAATTGTTTGCTTTACTGTTAGCTTTTGCTGATATATCAGTGAATTTACTGACTGATATCCCAGTACAGATACTATTTAATAAATTTGCCAAAGTAGACAAAGTAATTTCAGTGACTGTTCATTTAGATATACTACTCTAAGTCAAAAGATGGCCAATACCCTGGACAAGTTGGCTTTCTAACTGCTAAGGAGAAGAAAATAATAGATAAACATGCATTATAATGTGTGCAAATAAGTCTGAATTAGAGACCTTCATCAAATGGCAGACTGTTCCACAGGTCCCATAGTCATTTTTATATTATTATTTATCTGGTAAACATAATAGGTGGTATTGCAGTAAAATACCTATTAGTATAAATTTTAAACCAGCATAAATTATTTATAGAACTATAAATTTTAGAAAGCTTGATGAGGCAAGAGAGAGATTCGGTGTCTTGGAGAACTCATTCAGAAGAAATGCTTTGCTTTGTAGGGGACTCTAGCCCATGCGTGAAGAAGTTTTTTTTAAATGAGAAGGAAAACGATGCAAATATCTACATATATACAATATTTGATAATGCCTGTATATTGAGCTGGGGTTCACAGGGATGAATACTTTTTGGATCCTTGTGCTGTATATACAATGTGCTGTGTATGTGTTTATTTCCTCAACATGTCCAGAAAGACAGGACCTGTCACTCCTGAGTCACCTGGGAGGCCTTATAGCTCCCCAAGACGGGAGCTGTAAGAAGCAAACGGAATAGAAAAGGATCCATCAGTGTCCCTTTACTTTACTTTCTGACAGTGAAGGGAAAACCTCTGTGGTGGTTTTACAGTTGCATTGCTTCCCATCCTGACTTCTCAGGGAAAAGAGAGAATTCGTGATGAATGGGACTTTAAAGAAAGATCTGTAGTGAAATCTTGAACCAATTGAAGTAGGAAAAAACACCCCTGACTTAAATAAGTGGCTTATGGTCTGTGGGAGAATTTGTGTTGGTTCTTTTGACTGCAATTTCTTGGCAAACTCGCACATTATTCCATATCAGCTGGGGTACTTTCCTCCACTGGCAAATATGAAGCACCTGAGGATAGTTTAGCCTCTTCCATCATTACACGCTGAACACCTAATGCAACTGTCTAGTTACTGTAAGGTATGCTATTCATGTGTCTTGGGTTCTCAACCACCTTATCACACATCACACATATTTGTAAAAGTCAAGAGAGCAGTCAGTAATGTTTTCAGCTTTAGAATTAGTGTTTTGAAGCCCTTGCAGAGTATTTGAGTGAGGGGCTCTGTTTAAATAAATTGAGGGTCATTTCTATTTCAAGATGACAACAAAATCTTGGACTATATAAACTTTAAGAAATCCTATATTAGATTAAATGTGGACATTGTCAAGTTCAACTTTCTCTCTGGCTAACTCAGCTCAATTTTCTCAAGTAGCCTGAGTCCTTGATATTAATATATTGTCACTTTTTCTTAGCTTGAATTGTGAATATTGTTTTAAAATATGTTCTAGGAATAGAACCCATTGACAGCAAACTGTAATTTGCTAGTCACTTGATATACAAGGGTAAGGCTGACATGAAGTGGAAGAACAAACTGTGTGAGGTCAAAACCCAGCAGTGTAGATTAGCAAAATAGATACAATAGCAAACAAGATATTAAGGAAAAGTTGAAAAATGTATCTTTCAAAGAGTATGAAGATACACTGGTAGAGAATTTATATATATATATATATATATATATATATATATATATATGTATTTGATTTGTCTTTTTATGTTATGGGTAAATAAATATGCTTTACTGTCTTAACCCCTTAAGAAAATGCCATGGCCATCAGAATAATTTTAGGAAAATGACAAGCTATGCAAAATGTGGGCAGAAAAAACTTAAATGGGCAGAAATAGCACATTTTTCTTATCAGTGAAATGAGAATTTTAGAATTCTACTCTTGTTGTGTAGAATTAGGTTCTACTTCTGTATGGGTTCGTGAAAATATGGCTAGATAGATTTTAAAGTGTGAAGAGCCTTTCATGGCACTAGGAATGGCTAATGAAGGAGAAGATGAAGAGGGGTCTTTATTAGAACAAACAGTAGACAATGTTGGAAAGAGAAAAATGAAATTAAGGAAGGCGATGTACAGCTACATCATGCAGATACATCACTTCATGTTCATTGGCAAGGATTGCCTACCACAATGTGTGGTCTGTGAAGGGCAGGAGTAGATGATATGAACAATCAGTGGTTTTTAAATACCAAGGCAGACTCTCAGAATTCACTGCAGTTTGCTGTTCCTTTTTACATGATACTTCAGTCGCTAGAAAAGCTGTGTCTGAAAGTTTGTGCCTGATAATTATCAAAAGGTGGTATTATCTATCAATTGTTCTGTATTAAGCTAATCAACTGAAAAAAAAGCAATAAAAGAGATTTATTCTGTTTGTACATTTCAGTTAGCAGTACTTTCTTTCCATGGCCAAAAAAAGTCATGAATTAATGAAAGCACAGCTGTATCTAGTTCCTGGTTTATAGAGAAAATAGTGCTAGGAAAATAGAATATTTCTTTTAATGTCTGGCAGCTGTTTGAGGTGGAAATTGAGCTTTCCAAGTCATTTTCAGAAAGGAGTCAGTGAGCCCTGCCATGGTGGCCAACATTTCCCTTTCTCAAGCAAAGGTTAAATCTCCTCTGAAGAGTAGGTGACTGCATTGGGGTTGAGAAAAACAGCCTTTTGGGCTCCGTTTTTCCTCCTTCTGTTATTTCTGTTTGCTTAGTTTAACCAAATGGTTTATTATTTTACGTACTTAACTACCAGCCCTACAAGCTAAAATTGTGGGAAGTGGAGAAAAGCATCTGGGTTTATTTTTTCCTCAAATTAGTCACTCTATACTTTATACTAAGTTTTGAGATATTTCCTCCTATCTGTTTCAAAGGCTGTGTAGGCTGGATTAGGCAGTATTACAGATATGTAATCTCATTTGTAAATGTTTGGATTTTGAATATTCCATCAATGTTTTATGCTGAATTGGTGCTCAGTTCCTAGCACAAGTGAAAAGTGGTGAGGATATTATTATCTAAATCAACAGATTTTACTTTAATTATACCTGATGGTGTTTTAAATGAAAAGGTGCTTGTGTTACATCTTCTTTTCAAAGTTGTAATGTAAAGGCATTTCTACTGTCCATTGTGCAAGTGTGGTGACTTAGCATATTGTATTCTTTACAATACAAGTACCTGTTGCAATTCATGACATTAAAATAGAGGAGGCTGCACAGTTGAGGTATATGACATTGTATCATTTCTGTCCAGGATGAAGTGCAATTTTGCTGAAAGTGTTCCGGATTTATTTGCTATAAGGGATTTTAGTTCTCAGAACTAACATGTTAAAATTGTTTGAGAAAGAGCAAAGAATATCAGCAAAGTTGAAACATCTCAACTTCAGTTTACATTATGTATTTTGTACAAATCACGTGGAGCCAAGCAACATGGGGTAAGTTCTGACATTTGGACTGTAGATTTAAGGTTTCTTAAGCAAAGTTCAACTAAATAATGAATAAAAGGTAGGAAGAGATTTTTGAAAACGTTGAGATATTACAGGAGCACCTACTTATCTGTGTATATTTATAGCCAATTTACAAAGTACATGTTCTGTCTCCTTGTAAGGCTTGATCAAACAGAGGTTGCTTCTTTAATTGCTGAGATCTGTGTTAAATTATTTGAGAACCAGGATAAAAACTGTTAATAATCCACATAGAAGTTATTGCCTGAATAACTTCTGAATATTCTGAATTTCTATGAAAACATGTATAAAAACATAAGCAATTTTAAAAATGGTATTTATACTTTTGCCATATCCATATTATGGGTGTTGATCCATTTTAGAAATAAAAATCAATTTATTTATTTCTAAAAGAAAACAGAGTATCTTATTTGTAGGGATTATACAAAACCCCAAACATTATAGGAACAAGATTTAAAATAACATTAAAATTTGTCTGCTTTCATTAGCTATATGACAAGAAGGTCCCTCTTTGGTAATAACACATGAACTCAAACAATAATTTCATGATGTTGTTTCTTAGATGTGCCATTTCGGTTATCAGAACAACCAGATCAGAGATCTCTTAATTGTGTATAGACTATGATAACTAAAGAAAAAATTTAGAATCAGATTAGTGAGTATTGGTGATAGTATATTGTAAAATGATGCTGCATGTTAGAGTTGTAATACTAATGTAAGTGCTGTAAAGCTTGTGATGCATCTAGATTGTTATGAAGAAAATTTCATGGAGAGATAAATTTGAATTTCTACCATAATATTTTAATGAGATTTTTTTTTTCTTGATTTCGCTTGTACTTTTCTAACACTTCCAGAATTAAGTTATTACAAAAAACTGTCGGTTGTGCAAAAGTTGGTTTACTTAGCAGTTCTTACTATCAAGTAATAACACTTTGACTAATCATAATTCCCGTGCCATAAGCTTTGAAATGCTCTATTAGTGGAGAGATCTAGGACTTTTTTCTAAAATTGATGTTTAAATAGCTGCCAATTGATGCTCTCAATTTTCTTTGTTGTTGCTTCTTTTACTAATACTTTGTTCATAATTCTCTAGTTCATTGATTACCAAACTTGGTTTATAGACCGTGGTCCTGGGCAGAACTTGAAAAGAGTCTGCAGCTGTTCACAGAAACCCCATCAGTTGTTGAAGGATTTTCAGTTAAATGTTCAGTTAAATATCTATGAAAAAATTGAGATCTGACTGTGGCCCATGGTTTAAAAACTTTAGGAACATTATTGTCAGACTGTATGCTTAAAAGAACCCAGGTAATTATATATGTTCCTCAGTTTTTAGATCTCAACAAGTCTTCCCTTGCTTGCCTTAACTTTTACATACCTACAGATTTACTTCTATGACATTTACAGTGAGATGCATCTCACCTATTTTTTAAACTTATGTCTCCATCCTTAATGAACCTTTGATGTCTTTCTGTAGTCAGTAAGGAAAATCAAGGGTTACTCATGTGACCTTTGTGCATATCTGTTTTAGAAAAAGATCAGTCATCTTCAGAAAGTTTTAGTCAATAAAGAGTAAGCATAGACTAGTAGCATTTAGCTGAATAAAATTTTAACTTGTTTCACATTTTTTTTTTGTATCTGGCTCTCCCTTAGGATCAAAATTGACATTAAAATAAAATCTAGTTACCCAGTTTGCTGATTATGACACTAATCCCTGTGTCTTTCTGTGGGCTTTTTAGCCTAGTACATTTTTTTAAGTACAATAAAAGAAACATTTGTTATTTGAAACAAATGAAATAATTGTGTGGTTTTTGTTTTTTTTTTTTAAATTGAACTTTTGTGAAATTCATTCTCACGTGGTCTTGCTTTACATGGAAAAAAGCATATAAATAGTAAGTGCTGGAGTATTTTGAAGCTCATTCTGCTCTCATTACATTTAGCAAAAATGCAAGTTTTGCTAGTTTTTAGTAAAGACTTCACAGTAAATGACTTTTTGTTTTGTCACAATGGACAAGTAATGTCAGACACCAACATATTTCAATATAACAATGAAAATGAGGCAGTGGGTGACTGCTAGATACAGATGACAGAGGAATGAATCAGGAAGCTGCTCTGAAAGTTCAGAATAATTATCCTGACTGAAAATAGGTCTGGTGGTAACCCCCTAACTTTGATGTAATACAAGCAGAATTTATTTTGGTCACAAATGAATATGATTTATAGCATTTGATAATGGAACTTGGTTTCAAAAGCAACATTTTTGCTGATAGTGAGGAATATGAATAGGACTGTTCTCAACAGACTCTTACTGGAAATAGAGAACAATTGCTAGAAAGAGCAGGAGAGAGACAAACTGCCTGTGCAATGAAGAGGTGAGAGTATGAATTTTAGAACCAGCATGAATAGAGAGTTCCCTAAATAGAAAACTGTAGGAAGACTGACTGTGATGGGTCTGATTTTGCAGTCGTGAGGGAGGTTCTTACAACTTTAAGTGATTTCAAGAAGTAAAAATAGAACAGTACTATTTTGTGAGGTTTCTATTCACAAAATTGGTTATTGTAGTTCACTAATACAGAATTATAATAAAAATATACCAACTCAGGCACATAATTGACTGGCTTTTAGTGTAATAGAGATACTGAAAAAATGTTACTGGTGGAAATGAATGATTGAAATGTAACTTCTTAACCATAGTTTTAAAAGTTTTTATTAATATGTACATGATTGTACGTAAAGCCAGCCATTTATCCAGTGAATGAAGAACTTTCCAACTTTTTGTTACCTATCCTTTGCTATTAAACATTTTAACTTTCTGTTTCATGTCTAGTACTCTTAATAATGTACCGTCTCTTCCTTCAGATTTAGTGACTATTGATCCATCATCATTTCAAGTTGGCCATAAAGATTCCCTTTGCGTAAGCACAAGCTGACATCTTTTGATGTCCATTACGCTAATTTTCAGTATAATTTAATCATTGTTTATCAGGAAAAATAAACCAAAACAAAACCAAAACCACTTTAGTGTCATTGGTGAGATAAAGATCATGTGATCCTCACCTAATGTTTCTAAAATGTGATAATTAGGTTGTAGCTGGCAATGAAATTGTTGTGAGCGGGTCTGGTTGTGTGCTCTATTCTGTGGCTGTCTGACATACATTGCAGTACTTTTGGCTTAGAACTTTTGCTAAACTTTAACTTCTGAGGTTAAGATGCTAGACATATTTCTCAGAAATTCTGTATATTATGAAAATATTTTGAGTGTTTTTCAATTTTATGAATGTGTATTAAGAAACTGTGACAGGAGCCATGGGAGAATGACCAGTGGCCATTAGAAAACCCATGACTGTGTCTAGTTCTGTGTATTCTTGCTTCCTTTCTGGGAACTCAGGTTCATTCTTCCCTCTCTGATGAGAGATTTAGTGAACTGGGATGCCCTACTGGCAAGATTTGTGAAAATGGAGAAGCCAGCTCAAAATGAAATGGTTCTCTAGAATTTACTTCAGCCTGATTCTTAAATTTACTTAATAAAACTCCTTTAATGAAATATGCTATTTAGGCAGTGGGTACCAGGGAAGTGGAAGAATTAAGGCTGCTGGCACAATCATTTTTTGATTTGCATCTTTATGAGGGTATCATTGTACAACTTCTGATAACATGGCTACATGCTATATTCCAAGGAACTTCCCCTCTACAGTGCACTGAATGAATTTGTAGGGGATGAATCAGTGATAATGTAATGGAAAGATGAATGTATGTTCCTTTTCTGTTTTGTTGTAAAAGTGGAAAGAACTACAATGAATGATGGAAGGAACTGCAAAATAAGAAGGATCATATGTAGTGTTATATAATTCAAAATAATATGAAAAAATCAAACTCTAAGTATTTCAGATTGGCTACTCATGATTAATGGATGTTTTTGTCCTTGGTCTCCTTGTTTCATTTCCTGTCCTATAAAATGAGACTCGTAATGCCTGCTCATCTCACAGTAATGTTGTAACAAATTCATTAATTTTTCTGAAGAACTTAGAAAATGATAGTGATGAATACTATAGGAAACTGCATTAGAAATTAATTCCATCTTTAGAAAAGGGTTTGTGTAGTATGTAGTAAATGAGGCATGGGCCCAACACTGAGGACTGAATGTAGAACAAAGTGTTGAATAGCTGCCCATTAAGTGAGCACTCACCCAAAAATAATTCATAGGCACCCTTGATTGTCATGGTTAATTTTACAGTCTTAATATTCCTTTTAAACATAACTTTTTGTATTTAATGTTATCACTAATTTATAGTCAACATATCTAATTTTTTTTTTTTTAATATTTTTTAAAAATAATTGCCAGTGTAATTACATATTCCTAGAGTTGTAGTGGCACTTAAAAATACAGAAGTGAATTTCAGATTAACACTTCTGTCTGGCCTTTGGTTTTTTGAGAACATTCTGGCATTTTAGACAACACAAAGTTTTCTTTTAATACAAAAGCTTGAGTATGGGAATAGGCCTGTTCCTTGTTGGATATGAGTATAAAACTCCCATATTAAACCATATTAACAACATTAAGAGTCATGGGCCTTCATTAAAGAAATAGAACAGTTTCTTGAAAATTAACAGCAATACTAGGATTAAATGATTGCTTTCAAATTTATTTTCCTCATTTAATTAAATGGCTTTCTTTGTCTAATTATTGTTGTGTTCTCACATGCACTCATTACTGACATTTTGAATTGATTTTAATGACTCCTTTTGACTGTGAAAGCAGTCAAGGGTTTTGAAAAAAATCAAAATAGAGATGTGAAAAGACTCAATAACCGTAAATCCTCCCTGTATTTGACTGTTGATGATGTCAGGATGGAATTGTGGTCTTATGTCCCAACATTCTTTTTCCACGTTTTTTAATGATTTTTAATACGAAATGTAGCAACATGCCCAGAAACTGAAATTAGACTGTAGGACTCCCCTCTCCTTGCTGAGTGCCTGTGTCATTTGACTTCCGCTGGTTTCCTTCTCTCTTTATGCAAATTAGATCTTTTTTCCCTATTAGTGCAAATCCTTCTGCTGCTTCTCCCTTGCCTACACTAAGGTGATGGGGCACGTACTCTGACAGGCAAAAGTAGGAGTTGGGTTTAATACTATCAAGAAGGCGGCAGCCTACAACGGGTTTTCCTGGTGAGAGCTCTGAAGAGGAGGCTACAGCACAGTGATGTGGCGGCTGGTGTGTGTGCTGAACTCTGTAGTAGCAGTGCTTAGGATGCACTGGGCTGACTGCTGGAGAAACTTTGACTCAAAAAATGCCCAGCTTGTGGATTCCAAACACTGTGTGAGGTGGGGGATTAAGATCAGAGCTGTGGGCTCTGTGTAGGAGATTTCTGTGTCTTTGAGAACTTTTCCCGTGAAACTAGACAGAAAAGTTCAGGGAGTTGAGAGATTATACTCTTGTGTGCGGCTGTTTAAATTCTGTCTGGCTGCCACTTGACTCACCTGTATCTTAGATTTGAAATGAAGGTCTAAGGCTGCATAACTGAGCCCAACAACACAGGAGACATTTTAGTCATTTGCACCAACACAAAATAGGAAGGGATTGTTGCTGTTGTAATGTGATGGTGGTTCAATTCTTTCCTTGCCCATTGCTGTAGGGAAACTCTGAACGTCAGTTTAGAAAAAATAAATATTTGTTTCAAACATATTAAGTGGGAAAATGTAAACAGGAAGGATATTGATGGCATAAAAATAATGAAACGCTGAATATTACGATTTTGTTGAAACAGTGTAAAACTAAGATGAAATTGTTGTCTGCATAATATATGCAAAAGATTTGGGGTATGTAGAAGAGCAAATAATTGTTAAAAAATGGCGTGTTTCAGTTACATTCCTTTTCAGTTATTTTTTTTTTTTTTTAAATAAATGAATGCAACAGTCATTCTGTAATGCCATTAACATTTTTCCTATAGTTTAAGAGTCAATGCAGTGCTCAAGATAGTTAATTATCTAGTCTTTTTGGGAAATCATTATAGCAAGTTGACACTTTATGAATTTAAAATGTCTTGAGAATTCAGTTTAGATTGAGGAAATGTGTTTTGAAAAAAAAGTGGGATTCATCTTCTAGATTTTTTAATTCTTAGAAAAATGGGGGAGTCACCAAAATGTAACAGAGTACATCAGTGGTACTTCTACAGAATCAAATATTTTGTTCTGTCATTCAAAGAAATAATTTTATAAGTTTGTGAATTTGATTTTTGGATATTAGTGGGCATTGATAATATTTTTATCGCTAACTCTTATGGAAGTGTTGTTGCTTCAGCTGTTTATTTTCAGAGTTCACCAGATTTTGAATATAGTCTTGAAATCTTGTTTAGATAGGTCAGCCAGATGAAAAGTATGACTGCTTTTATCGGGTGTTGCTCATATGGCAGCTTGATGATTATGTCTAATATTTTTATCTTTGTGTTTTCATTGTCATCCTGTGCTACAAAAAATGCCGTAAGATTTTTTTTTAAATTTCTGTTTATATACGATTCAAATTTCTTTCCTAATTGAAGCAATCTGTTCTCTTTATAAACAGAACCACTTAGGAAAAGTTTTATGTGTTTATGTAAAGGGTAAAAATACTTATGGTGGCTTGTTAAAGATTTACAGTAGAAACCAAAATACACGGAGTAAAATTTCAGAGTTCTCTTAATTCCTGATTGTGAATAGACACAACAATATATATCAACAGGATATACTGATTGTTCTTTAAATAACTGTTTCTATGTTTGGCTAGTGTGCATTTAGCTATTTATACATTTAACTATTCAGAACAGGTTGTACTCTTACAACTAAATTTTACTTTAAAATTTGTATTTCTTTAGAGGCTGAGCTGTCTAGGCTGAATGGCACCACAAATTGGGAAATACGTTGTGATGTGCTGTGTAACTGCTTAGTTTGTTTATGTGCGTTTACAATCTATTGGCATCAATTATGTTTTAGGGTTATGTTCCGGATGGGGCTTGGCAGTGGGGAGGAAAGCTGCTCTGCTTGCTGCTGCCTGTAGAAGGTGAAGCCTTCTGGAGCAGAGGGAGGTGATATTTTCCCTGCAAGCTGCTGAATACATGTGGGAGAAGAGTCTCCTAAGGTATAGGCTGAAACAGATGGAGAGAGGGAGGAAGGAGAGTGAGACAGACAGCAGCAGGATCCAACAGATAGAGGAGAGTTTTCTTTACAAACCCTTTTATTTTCTACTCTCACTTTGAATTTCCTCTTAGAATGGAAATTAATAGAATCAATTTAATAAAATCTAGCTTCATAGCCTTCCAGAGATTTGAGATATGCAACTTAAGAATAGGTCCAGGTAGATCTTTCTCAAAGTTTGAGCAACCAGAAAGTATCCTGAGTATAAGTTTTGAGCAACCAGAAAGTATCCTGAGTATGAAAATGAACCTTCCTCCAAGCTGTGAAACTTCTTCAGCATATTTTTGCAGTCCTCAGAAAGATGGAAAGGAATGTTTGCTCAGTGTCAGCTGTTTCATTTGCACCTGACTTAATTTTCACTGTTGAATCATATTAACTGCGTTAGTCAGTGCTCTCCATTCAAGTCATATGCAGTTTAGGTATCTTCCCTGGATTAGAATCATCTGTGAAGAGATTTATTTCTGCTTTGCAGCATTCACTCTGAGGCCAAGATTGAGATTTTAAAGGTTTGTCCATCTCTACTGTAGGTCTCTGTGGAATAAAAACTTCATAATTTGCATTTGTTAGTGTTAAGAAATGTGCTCCTTTTAAACTAGTTTAGTGAAGATATTCTCTTCCCATTTTGTAGTGCTGGCTTGGCATGAGTTAAAGGCCCTTTGGCACCTTTGAAGAGACCCAAGGCGAGTTCTGTGTGTTGGCTCTCAGAACTCTTCTGCAGTAACACAAGCTGTGTTGTTCAAGGCTCTCCGAGTACTACAGAGCAGATAATGGCTGCAGTGTGGGATATATAATTATTTTCAATACTATTAATGGAGTATCTTATTAACTAAACATTTATTAATGGAGTAATTAATAGCTGATTAATAACACCATAAAATACTTTGGGATATTTTGTATATAAAAGGCACTATACATAACCAACACCTACTGTTTTTCATGATTTACTGTTTCAACTGTATTGTAGGTAAAAATGCAGTTAAAAAAATCAAAGTATTTTTCTGATCTGTTAAGGATGGTAAAGTTATGAGGAACTGTACAGTTTAACATCTTTTGTCAATATAAGGAGACTTTTCCTGCTTTCTTTGAAAAACAAGTACCTATTTTCTTGGCTTTTAGGAAGTGAAACATAAATGGACAGAAAAGAACAACAAAACAACAGCAACAACAAACACCAGGAAAAAAGTAGTCATATTGTTTCAAGAGTAAATGACTGAATTTCTTCTAAACTTGTTTGTAGAAAAGCTGTTTGTTCATATGACTGGGAGAACAAGAGTCCCATGTCTACTCCCAATTTTGCCTTATGATGAGATCTTAACTGTAGAGCAACTGGTGGTCTTTGGCTGGTACTCTGCGTCTCTGAGAGGGCACAACCTGAGTTTAGAAGACTATGGTATTTTTAACTGTTCGTTTTCCATATATTGGGAACACATCAACAATATCTTGTCCAGAAGGCCTGTCTACACTGCTTCTTGCATCTTGTAGCCTTTGCAGTAGCCAGGATTTCCGTAGGAGTGCATGCTGTGGTCCTTGTCCACAGTACATTTACAATAACTCTTTGTAAAGATTCTTGCTAGAGCAGTCATTTGTATTTCATGGGATGCCAAGTTAACCAGATCAAGAGATTTAGCATATCTATACATTATTGCTAGCCTTTTGGCCTTGTAACTCATTATTATTAAAGGCTTTATTAATCCTTTTAATAGGGGTCAATCTCTACTTGCCATCTTTTGCTGTTCTGCTACCTTCAAATATGTTCTGCTGCAATGATAATCTTACTGTTAAATATGTGGATATGGTACACTGTTACTTAATAGAGTCAATGACACTTTATTAATTAGATTTGCATAGTCAGAGAAGTATAGATTAGTATCAGTTAATAAATAGGGTCTTAATATTTATTCACCTTTTGCCTTCCTAAGCTTGCAAAAACCTGAAAAAAACTCATTATCTATGACATCTAGATCAACTTATTCTTATTTGAACAATGAAACCGTGGTGGCTAATAGTAGAGAAAGTGGACTTTTCAGCTTTGAAGGTCATGGTAATTCCTTTCATGTAACTCCTTTATTTTCTAATTTTCTTTCCATGCTCTGTAAGGAGAAAAAAAAAAAAAACTGAAAATAAGCAAATACACACACCCACACACCCACACACCCCCCCACACACACCCACACCCACACCCCCAACCCTCAAACAACCCAAACCCAAGACAATACAGGGGGCTGTATTCATGCTTCATTGGCCAGTAAGCTTTTTTTATTCCTTCTATGTCAGGCTTCCCATGGGATACAATAGAGTGTATTTTTTCAGATGATGTGTTGCTGCAGAAAAGGTGATTGTCAGCAGTAAGCAAACTATTGAATCCAACAAAAGGCTGACACAGCTTTTTCCTGCTTCAACTTAATCTTTTACTCTCTTTGTATTTACTGATTTTGTTTTTATGGTCACATTTTTTTTTTTTATTTGTAACACACTGGTTGTATGGTCTTGGTAACTAGTAAAATGTCATCAAGACACAGATCAAAATATGGCTTCAAAATTATTCATTAGGATGTAGCGTCAGAGATGACTTGCATCTAGCCGCGTTTTAACACGAACAAAACAATAAACTGAATCATGTCCGCTTACAGGTCACCTCCTTATTTCCTGTGACAGAGGATAAAACAGAATCTTTTGATCTCTGTAGAACAATAATAGTCAAAGAGTTAGAAGATTTATTGTTAGATCAGAACATATCTGCTCCTGTAACAGAGCATTCAAGATCCATCCACCGCACCCACCTCTGGTTCACAAATGTCTGTTGAACCAGGATTATTAATCTGTTAATACAATCTACATCTGTGAGGGCTCTGCTGGTTCTTGACTATCTGACTGCACTGAACATTGCCTGCTGGGATTCGATGTGGTTCTCTATGAGTTACAGCAGCAGTCATCCCTCATGACTGTGTCTTTTTGGTGTGGTTTTGTTTTTTTTTTTTTTTTACATTGTGGAGGTGCTGGAAACCTGCTTCACCCTGACAAATCCACCTCCACCTCCTTGCCCTGCAGAAAAATTCCCTTTCAGTCATTCCTAATGCTGTGACCCACCTAAGGGTTAATCTCATTCCTTCAGCTTCAGGAGCACAGTGGGATACCTCAAAACTCATGTCTTCTGACTTGTACCAGTCACTGTATGCTCCTTCCAGGAAGGGTTAAGCATGGTTGGGGTCAGTGGAGGGTGGCCCTTTCTCCCTCCTGCACCTATGCCAACCGTAGCTGGCTATCAGGGCTGTGGTGGTGGCGTGCAGTGACAGAAATGACATCAATAGGATGTCTGTCTGGCAGACTCCATTCTTTCGTAGGTTGAAAGAAAAATGTGTAGAAAAAATGCCATTTGGAAGTTAAATATAATCTTTCTGAGGCAACACTAAGCTGCCACTTGTTTCTCTTGTATGAAGAATCTGGATCACTTGCTACTCACAAAACCTCTTAGAATTTTGGCAATTTAGGAAGGGTGTGCTTGGTGGTCATGTAATTTCTATTCAAAATTCCACTGTGTCATTTTATTATTAATGGTCTTATTTGCTATAGTGTCATTTCATACTGTAGATGCAACTTTTTTTCCCAAAATTTGTACACCTAGTAATTCTAAAATGTGTTCTAGTAATGTGGCTATGTAAACCACTTATATAACACAGAAAAGTGTTTTACAGTATGACTGTAAAACTAAAATAATTAAATGCATTTAGAACAGAACTTTTGAATAATTATTTCAGAGTAAAATTAGGGAACTGATAACACTGACAACACCTTGATACTGTGTTTTGGAATCATTACTTTCCAAAGAATGACTGTTTCAAGTTATGTGTAATAGCTGCTCTGACTTTGTGGTAGACTGTTTCTTAACTTAGTTATTTTTCTTTTATTTTTTTTGTTACTGCTTCACTTAAGTTTGTTTTTTTTTTTAATTGCTTCAAGTCATTATAGTGCAAATACTTAAGCAGTGAAATGCATGTGTATAATTCTAACTTGTAGATTACTCAGTGCTTTTTAAAATAAAAATGAACGGTAAATTTTTATGTGCTTGTATAACATATTATTAATATGTATACACTTGAATCTATTTTATTATTTTTAACTTCTGCTTTGTCCACAGACAGCCTTTTGATTGATTACCAGTTTACTTTCAGCTTATTACAAGAGGATGATCGCCATCACACTGCCATAAACTTTATAGCAAATCCAGAACAGGTAAGAAAGTATTAACTTTAGACACGTTTTGGAGAGTCATGATTACAATTTCCATTGTATATGACCATAATTAAAGGTTTCCCACGTGCCTATGAGGTATTAGAGATATTTCAAATCTTTTTGAGGACTGAAAACTATTCCAGTGCATTCATTGCACAAACTTCCTAAATGGTAGATGTACTTCAGATCAACTAATACTCAAAAAAATTATCAGCTCATTTATTTTATTGTTGTTTCCATGAATAACAAGTTTTAGTATCTTCCTGAGATGAATTAGAGGTGTAGACTCTTCAGTTAAGAAATTTTTATTAGCAGAGGAGAAAAGTAATTTTTGGACTGTAATTAAAATGTAGCCATCTGCTATGTATTTTTTTCTTTAGTTTTACTGATAACTTTATTTCATTATTTTTATCGCAATCTGAAAATATAACTGATGTAGTTATATACTTACTTGTACCCCGTTCTTACTGAAGCAAAAGAGAGGATTGCCTTTGGCTCTGACATTACCATTTCTATTTATGTTTAAAATGAAAACCAGAAGATGATTAAAAGGCTATATGCAGTTATGTGCAATGGTTATATACAATACATTTGGAAATATTTTGTTAACTTCAATATATGTGCTTTTTTTTTATCTAGTCAAATAAAAATTTGGATATATCGATTAATGCATCAAACAACTTCAACCTCAATATTACATGGTCTATTGGCTCTACAGGTGAGGGTGAATTTTGGTATGATAACTTTTTTGTATATGATTCTGTGATCCTTTAAGCTACTTTAACCTGATTGTCTCTTTGTTACTAATTTTGATAATAAAACTTTACCAAATGTGTTCTTTTTGCCATTATCATTGTGCCATTATTAATTATATTATTTAAACCTCAGTTGATAATTTGCAATCTGAACAAAGCTTCATTAATATGTTAACTTTCTCTTCTATTCAATTAAAATTACTTTGGTAGAAAAAGCTTGTAGTCTATTTAAATTTTTAAAATGACAGTGTTATGAAATGCTGTGATTTTAATTAAGATAAATTGCTTCCTTAACTACTGCAGAGACTGAGATTTTATTTCTTTGTTTCAGTGTTCAAGCTAAAAATTTAATTATTAACCTTAACATTGATATGAAACAATAAAGTTCTTCTCTGTATGCTGATAAAAGGAGCTGCTTATCTTTTTTCCTCCAACTTTGAACCCCATTACTCTTCTTTGTTTTAAGAAGGAATAAAAGCTTTATTTAAACAGTTTCTCTGAATTGCTTCTATTGACTTTCTGAAAACATATCCAAGGAGAAGCATGATGCTTAAAATAAATCATACTAAAATTAAAAAAAAAAAAAAATCTTTTCAAGGAAGGTTCAGAGTTTGTCTTACATAAACTCATTAATTTCTTCATCAATGTAATTCTGAAGTATTTTAACATACCATAGTTAGCAAATTTTATTAATTATTAATGCCTTTATTTTTACTTACCACAGCCATCCATTTATTTGCAACAAATGATACATGTTTATTAGTGGGAATGTTATTAAAGCTTTCATGAACAATTAAAACTCGACAGCAACAATGTATGATGTAGACAAAGCTTTATTAACCTATGAGTTTTTATTGAAATGAAATGGAATGTAAATTGCGAGAGGAAAGCATATTATCTTTTTAGCTGACCATAACAACTTTCTTCTAAAATTCCCATAAGTTCTATCAATTTTATGATTCAATCATAACCTTTTGAAACAAGAGTAAGAGTTTCTGTGAATTCTCTCTATGTGTATGAAATATACCTAATGTGCTGTGTAAACTCTAATAAAGGTTTATTATAGCTGTAGAATGAAGATACCAAAAGTAATTCAAGAATTTAAGTTTCTTGTGCAAATTTACATTGGCATCTTTAATTGTGATTAATATTTATCATAATTATATATATCTACATATGGGTTTTTTTAGCTGGAACAATATCTGGAGAAGAGATTCCTGTTGTTTCTAAGGCTAATATTAAGGAATACAGAGATAGCTTTTCCTGTGAAAAATTTAACTTTCGGAGCAACCCAAACATCACTTTCTATGTCTATGTCAGCAATTTCTCCTGGCCAATCAAAATACAGGTTAGTATGGCTCTATTGTGATTATAGAGATGTTGACATCGTAGCTTTACATTGAATTTCATGTTTTCACATACAGAATGTGAGTGTATGCTCTATTTTCTGTGTATAAGAATTATAATGCTTTCACTTTTGATAGTGAATCAGACTTCAGACCATTGATTTTAAAATCTGAAGTTAAAATTGTTGAACATAAATGTTTATTTGTAATATATCTATGCATTTAGATTTATACAAAGAAAAGGTCATGCAAATATGGATGTATGTACCTAGATATTTGTGTAATCTTTCGTTAATCATTAGCTTTCTTAGCCTCTGATTTTCTTTAACATTGAATGTCTGTATCATATTGCAATATTACAAACTTCAGTTAACATTACATATATTTAGTTAGGATTTATATTCTTCTTTGACTTCATTAGAATCAATTTCACTGAGAATATTTGGGAGTAGTGATATACTGTGCTGTGGCAGACAAAAAATTCAGTGCAATGCTGGTTGTTCCCCCCCCAAGTTTCAGCAGTATTTATAGTTACCATTGCTATAGCTGCATTTGTAGATCGTGTGTCCCTTGCACCAATCACAAAGCTCTTTATATGGATGACCAGCTTTTGGCTATAACTCCCTTATGGAATTAAATATTAAAAATTAAATTGTTAAAATGGTAGTAAAATTTCATAATTCCTAGTGATTTGCTCAGGAAACTGGAACAAGCTCAAAATACTTGCCAGTTAACCATAATTACAAATATTCTACAGGTTTCCATTTTGGTGGAAAACCCACTGTTTTTATAAAATACAGAGCTGGTTTCACATATGTATGTATATGAGATAAAGTAATCCGCTGAGGAGCCTCCTGGATTAAAGCAGTCATCTTCCAAGTAAATTTACAGAGAAATATTATTCCTGTGTTGTGTTAAGTAAAATTAGACTTCTCCTAATCATACGTGAATGTAAGAAGTAAATGTGTGTTATGCAGTGTGGAAGGATGAATTTATCCAATTTATTAACATTTATACATGTACTGTTTTACATTAAAAAAACCCTGAAGGTTAACTGCTTTCTTTTAGTGTTCATATTAAGGGTATTTTTTACACTAACCAGTCCCACTTTCTAAGGATAGAAGAACTTCAGTTGCCAAATAGCCTTCCTAAACAAACCCATGAAACAATTTAAGCTGTAAATGCATTACACGCTCCTTTCACCTTTAAGATTGGAAGGTGCCCATATCATCGTTGTAAGACAAACATTATTAAGGTGATGTATTCCTAAAATGTGCAGCTCTTTGTCAGATGTCAACAGATTGCAGCTCCTTTTTGTGCTGTTTCTACTACAGCATAACACCTTAAAGGGAACATGTTTTAATGCATGATAAAAGGAATCCCTGATCATTGGTTACATCCTTTCTCTCTTTTTTTTTTTTTTTTTTAAATCAGACTTTTCCTTGTCTGTCACAGTTGCACAGGTTTTATTGTATTTATTTTTGAGGCACATTGAAATTCATTGGTCTAGCAAGTTCTGTCATGGAGATGATGGTGCTTGAGTGTTGCATTCCTTTCCTGTCTTGCTAATTTTTTTCATGAGACTTCTTCCATCTAGAAATTAAGTCACTCCAGTGGAAAAGGAATGCTAAAGTCTATGAAAACCGTTTCAGGGTCTTAATGTCGTCTTCTGTATTTGCCTTCTTAAATTAACAAGATTATTATTTAGTTTTTTGTTTTGGTGTTGTTTTTTTTTTGTTTTTTGTTTTTTTTTTAACGCCGTGATTTGTTCCTTTCCAAGGAAATATCTGAAGTTCACATTACCCATATGGATTTCTTATGTTTGGTGCTTTAGCATTAGATAAGATCTTCAAATGATAAATGGAGTAAGGAGCTTTTCAGATAAAACAAGTTTAGTTTGGTATGTTAACTTTCCAATTCTGTATGTACTAGGAATTTTAAAAGAGCCTTCCTATGACTTAAGGTTAAGAGAGGGAAATCAGGGTTCATCCCTATCCAGAGAGTGAAGTTTCTAAGACCAATAGTAAATGGGATCACAGTTCTAATATTTACAATTTTCTACATCTGCACATCTCTTACCATACCAGATTTCACCTTGACAATATGCAACAATGGTTAATATTAGTCTATTATTGTATTAGAGAGTGTCCATTTAAAGGATGGTAATTCTTACAAAAATACTGATGAAAAGACTCGTTGTGAGAGTCAAGATACTGAAGGTGGTTTCAAGTTCTGTTTTGGAATTGGGAACTCTTCTAGATGGTCTCTGAATTTTCAAATGGTCTAGAAAGTAGTTTCCTGAATTAGTCACCTTTGCCTTTCTGTGGTGATTAGAGTTAGCTCTGTGTTCCAGTGCAGGGCTGTGGATGTCAAGGAAGCTGGCTGATACATAAATGGTCTTAAACACTGAAGTATTTGTACCATAGTCCTTTCCACTAATGCAGTCACGCTGCATTGGTCAGATCGTGTTCCTTAAAAACATAGGGATATTTTATATCAAGTCAGTGTGGAAGGTTTCATTTAATCCTGTTAGAGCTAAGGAAATTACTGTGGCTTCCTTGAGGTATTCTGTTTATAGGAATAAGTAAGATAGCAACATAAAATTTGGTGCATGTTTTTGACACAATAATTTTGTAGAGGACTAAATACTCACTTCAGCACATCTAGCATTTTCCAAATACAATAGGAGTACCCATCTTCTGTATTTACATTATTTGCTGTGACTTGTCAAAGTAGATTATATAAAGAATGAGTTCCTAAGGAAGCAGAAATAGTGACCATACTTCCCTTGTAACATATTTCAAATTGCGTTGTTGATAGGCATTCTACCTCTCTCCTTTCATGCCTTCTGTTATGCTGGCACTGGAGCTAAGATTACTTGTGTCTTTCATTGGGAAGGTTTGGGTGTTGATGTTGGAGTTACTGCTCTTACCTTATAATTTTCTTTAGGAGATGGAACAGCCCTCCTCATTATACAAGACATTTAGTTTCATTTTCTGTCAGTCACCTATATTATCTGTTTTTGTATTCAGTTATCTTCAAGATTTTCATGACTACAAGGAAAAACTGTACATCCCAGCATGTGACTGCTTATTTCGATCAATGGCTCGCAGTTGCTTCAAGTGCTTTTATTATGCATGTTACCGATTCATCAAGCTTGGAGTTTTTTCCTGAATCTTAATAGATCCCTGGTGATTGTAACACAAAATAACCTCTTTTGAAATATGCTTTCCTGACTTTGAAAAAAGGGTATGTGATGGTTGTGTCCATACAAAATTTCCTGAAGATCTGCTGGTCTGTGATAACTTCACCAGTAACTACCCTGTGACCAGTTACTTTTGACGCTGGTGAGCCTAATGACCTCAGAATGCAAGTTCTTCAGCACTGGATAGCAGTGAATTACCCACCAACCATAGAAACTATGTGGGAAATTTTCAGTTGGAGATGAAGTCCTGCTTGCTTTATAAAAATGTACTCTAGGTTCCCATTAGTCAGCACCCTTCTGTCCATAATGGCTGTGGGCACACAGCTGGGTGCTCAGTCAGTGAGGGAGCTCTGCAGCCCTCAAGGGAAAACTCTGCATTTAAATTTCCTGATGCTAAAAGCATTTTATTTAGCTATAAGATCTCTTCTTCCTTGACATCAAAGGAGAAGCAGAAATGTGGCATGGTTGCATAAGGGGTCATTAGAAAGATGATGATATAGGACATCTTCCGCTCAGAGCTTTTTTCCGCAAATAGACCTGTTATCGGGTACAACATGGACAGCTACCAGTTTTTCTCAGAAGTATGTGGTAGTTACATGCTGGCACACAAATGCTGGATATTTTCCTGATGAATTATTGGAAGAGTTTATACCCCTCTTTTTCTCCATTTCTTGTAATGCAGATCTGATTAAAAGGATGTATACAGACCCTTACGCTTAGCTGTTTCAGACTTTCACAGGCAACGGTAGTTTGTGCATCTTTTTGGAGGAAGTCTGTGTAAAGTATCTTTGTTATTAGTTTGAATGTCCAAGTAAGAGGACACGATTTATCATCTGGCTTTAGCATCACTATGTTTGACTGAGTGTCTTTGACAGTCACCATGTCTTCCATATCTTGTAAGACAGGGCTCAATGAAAAAATGCTGTTTTCTTAAATAGGCTAGATTTCTGAACAGAACATGTTGCAAAGCCCATAATTTGTTTCTGTTCATTTTTATTTTATTTTGAGAGTAGATATAATTCAGACTCCACTGGTAGTGGACTTTGAAGGCTGTAACATTTATTGAAAAGTAGACTGTAGCCAGCACCTCAATAACGGTCAGTGGTCCCTGAAGTAGTAAGCAGTCATAAAGCTTGGGGCTCTGACAGCTATGCAAATATTAATAACAACAGTAACAACATGTTCTTCAGTCTCAGGAAACTAATTTTATGGCAAGGGATTTTTGTCAGTGAAGCTGGTGACAGATGTCTTTTTTTTTTTTTCATCAGTTGCTTCCATATTCTGAACAGTAGTAGGTGCATATGAAACAAATACCCTTAAACCACCACACTGGCTATCTGGTTGATGTGCTCTGTCCCGAAGGACAGCAATAGCATTCCTGCTTCTGGATTAGCTGCTTTCATGCACCTATATCTGTTTATAACTGTCAGACTTTGAAGTATGATCTCAACTTGTGCCTGAGTAGCAGAATTTTCTACCAGTTTTAAGCTGCATCTGGAGATAGTAACTGTTCTACTATTTCCTTTCCTCCCTAAAGTGTAAATGAAAGATTCACAACTGTCTGAGTTATAATTAGGAGGGTCAGTTTAAATTATAAATTTCAACCTCACTAACAAAGCACTGCCTGGAAAAATTAGGTTTGTATTTAATGGGGGAAAAAAAAAATCTCGTTATTAATTTCTGATCATAGAATAGTTAATTTAACATGTTTCCAGAGCACAGGACAATTATGGGTACAGCAAAGTTAGACATGATGTTAGTGTACATATAGAATGCCCAAATGTGCTGGAAAGAAGGAATTTAATTATTCTTAAGCAAGCCTACTGTAAACTTTAGTGGCATGTTGTTGGGTTCTTTTTTTCCTGCACTGTTGTTTCTGAGGAATACTGTCTTTGGCACCCTGTGGTAGTTTGTATGCCAGAACAGAATAATGAATTTTGGTGAAGATTTACATTTTAGTTTTATGTAGCACAACAAATAATCAAAACTACTTCATATATAAATTTTCAAGGAATTTTTTTTTTTTTTTAAGGGGAAACTGGTGTTCTTTCCATTTACTGGCTCCTGTTTCAGAATTGATTTTCTTTCCCCTGTTAATAGACGGCCTGAGCAACTGAAGTTGTGTCATGTAAATCAAGAAGCATATCTACCCTTGTAATAAAATTTACTGTGTAGCATAATTTATTTCAGCTTTTTTTTGTTTTGGAGCTCATTTTGAATTTTTAACTTCAATGACTAACTTATATGTTGTAAAAGCTCCAAGAAGTAAAACTTGTCAGTCACTGCCATTAGACCTTAAAACAGCTAATTACTAAATCAAGAAATAAAGATCAGAGCTTTTTTTGGTTTTAAAGACCTTTCCAAAGTTTGCAAAGGTCATAATTCTGGAATCTTTGCTTGGAAAATGTGTATTTATACCCATGTAGCTGTGTTTGTACAGAACCTCCTACCATCAGTGATTACATACCAAATCTAATGTCTGTGATTTATGGTGAATGATTCAATTTCTAAGTGCCTTAATGGTTTTCATAGAGGCTTCTGAGTAACTGCATATAGCTATATGTGAAGACACTATAATTCTTGAAACACTAAAGAGGTATTGATGATGAAGTGGATACATTAGCTTCCAAAATGACTTTGATGTTTTCTTACAGTAAATATAAAATCCCTCTTAAAAAAGGGGTTTGAAAATAGTATAACAAGAAGAAAAACCTGAGAAATCCACCAAAATACCATTTAGTTACGATTCTGCAAGGAGCGTGAAATTGAACAGAATAAAAGTCAGGAGCAGAAGGCATCTAGCAGTACAGGCTGGGTTAGTTTAGAGATGAATGAGGTATAGCATAACATTTAAATATATGCTTAGCTTCAGTTTTCAATAGGGATCATGGTATTGATCATAGTGTAAAGCCAAGATTGATAATAGTATTAATAAACATATATTTATGAAAATTATCCTCAACAGAGTTGGACACAAAACTCAAGCTTAACGTGCTCTGATTAGGCACCAGGTGATATCTATCGTAGAATCTGAAGAGATAATGTGGGAAACTGCAGGGCCAAAAGCAGGAGGGTGGGACCACCAGACTGGAGAAAAGCAAATGCAAGTTTGTACCTGAATGTAGGAAAGAAGTGATTCCAGTTAAAACAGATTTAGTAGTATACAGTGCTTTGGAAGAGATTTTTGAAGGAAAGTTATAATATAGTATTTAGTATTTTGTCACATTTTATGCATTGACTGTAGGTATTAAGTTAGACGGCAAGGGAATTATCTGATGATTGTAAAGCAGAAGAATGTATATTTAAAGAAATGTAGCTTTTGGTAAGAGATGTTATGGCTGCTCGTGATACATTCGCACTTCGATATTCTGTTAGAGTGGCTCATCTAATTACCTTTCTGGGCATGGCAGAGTGGAAACATTTAGTTTGCTTGACAGAAAAAAAATCTAGAGATTCAGATTTATGTCTTGATAGGATTGTTTGTTATGTCTGATTAAAATATATCAAAAGATGTTTTCATTGTTTCTCAATTCAGTGTGAATAGAGTTTTTGCTCTGGAGTTTATTTTAGAAAAAACCCAACTCCACTAATTGAAGGAATTCAAATTTATTTTTAAATTTAAATTAGTGGGACAGCAACGTGGAGGTGAAGATTCATTTCTTTCAATACTAGATTCTAAAGCTATTCTGTTTTTCAACACATTAAATATCATTATTAAAAATTATGCATCATAGTTACATTATTACAGGTATATCTGTTACAGATTATATAATTATATATAAAATTACTGCATTATATAAAGTAGTTGAAAATTACTACACAGCTGTGGACTGTTACAGTAATTAAGACTACCTTTTTTCTTTTTGAGGTAATCAAATATAATACCAGAAACCTACTCTTTCTTTCCTTGGAAAAGTGACTGTCTGTAATATCCATATTTCCTTGTAGTGCAAGGCCAGTCATGTGGAGAATAAATCACAAGACTGTGTAAGATTCTCCAAAGCTTAATGTGCCCCAATCCAATAAATCCTTTTCTAAAATGCTTCCCATGAATCCTGAAGTATTGCTAAAATGAGGGGGTGTTTACTGATGATTATATTATACCTTTTTTTCTTTAACAAATAATGATAGAGATGTTAGTGTTTGTCTTAAAATATTCCTGAACAAGGTTGCAACCATAGTCTGCCAATGTCTACAGCACTCCAATATATGGAAATGTTAATTTCTTTACGCTCCCTGGTACATTTCTTTTTCCAGTCACCTTAGAAAAGGTGAGCCACTGGAATATCTGTAAATATTTAACATATTTGATATATTTCTCAGAAGGCAGAAGCACTGTTAATAGTTCATCTGATGATTTAAAGGAACCAAAACACCTAATTAAGAGATAATTAGTCCTCAATGATGCATAGTTTTAATTGGTGTATAATTTGGGTGTCTGAGATAAGAACTCCCGTAACTGATGTGCCAATTGTGTAGGGTTTTTTCCAGGCAGACCGAGGCACCATCTACTGGTAGCTGTATAACACAATAGAGATGTATAGATATAGTATTTGCTAATAAAAATTATCTCCCTATGATGTTTAGCAAGTAGATATTGAGATTTTTTTCCTGTAATTTCCATTTCCCTTATCTACTTAATTAATTAAATTATAGTTAGAACATTTAGAGTGTAATAGAAAATACGGCTCAAAGATAGCTTTTATTTGTTCAGGACTTTTGGTTAACTATAGGAAAAGAAATCAATTATTCACCTTGGGATTTTGGGAGGGAACATAGGACAGAATATAGAAACCTGTTTTTTTAATAATAAGAAAAAACCCTTCAAAGATTAAGATTCTCCCTGAAGAAAACATCCATGCCTTGTTGAACTGCAGAAGCTTATAAAGGTCATACACAGTGGCTTCGACAGAGTCAGAATAATTTTAAAGTAAATGTTTGGCTCATAGGGAATCAGAATGAAAATAGGAAGATAGTGGTAGGGAATAGATATTTTCATCCTATTTATCATGACTGTTCATTCTCGAAAACGTAGTCGCTCTCTCTAACCAGGATTTTGTAGATAAATGTGAACAATGTGCAGTATTTTTGTTTCACATATTTTTGTTTAAATTTGGATTTGTGCCAAACTGGACCAAATCCATGTTTTTCAACGTTTCCTAATAAACAAAATGTCAGTGGCCCAAGATTAACTTAAAAATTGCAGCGTAAGGCATTTGTGAAGTAGTTTTCTTGGGAACCCCATATCTGCTGAGTACTGATGGCAATCTTGTCAGCCTCACCACATGATCGTGGTCCCGACACTGACAGGAATTTCAGGTTTTTGAGTTAAAGTAGCTTTTGGCTTTCCTCAGGTCTTCTGGTTACAAGTGGGTTTTACTTGTCAGGCTGTTCTGAACTGTCCTTCAGAGCTACAAGGTACCTGAACTAACTGGATCCTCTGTCTAAAAACAGAAGCCAGAGCTCGTTTGCATCATAGGATTGTCCTTCAGCAGCAGCATGTAGTCACTTGTTCTGTGAATTGAAGGCTTCAAGTCCAACCTCCGAGAACTGATCCAACAGGCTGTGTCATGGTGAACTGTCTCTGAGCCAGCGACCCTGGAAGCAGTAGTTTCCAGCTCTAGGTAAATTTGACAGCAGTGACTGAAAATACAGCTCTGGGATTTTGTTCAGGACTTCAGAGCTGAATTCCTCAGGCCATGGCAAACTAGCTAGAAACTGTAGGGATGCTTACAGCGGAGTTTGCAGAGCTCTCTAACTCTCAGCTTTTCAAAAGCACTGAAGCATCAAAAGTTGAGGCTGTTTATCTGCAGGAACGTTCAGAGGAGTTAGCTCAAGTGCCATCAGCATCCTTAGCATGAGGAGTCCTGCCTTAGATTAAGCAAACTTTCATACTTAAGAATGTTTATTGTAGTGAATCAGTATTTGTGATGGCACTCTACTGTACAGGAGTTATTGCAGTGACAGATGAAAGGAGTTAAACTTTATATATGCTACTAGAAGACAATCTTTGAGAATGGAAAATAATCACCTTGTATTGATCTTTGGGGCTTCTCAGGTATTTCTGTTGTGATATTTCATGTAGACCTCTATTCCTTGCAAAGCTAGGTCTTATTCTTCTAACCATTTGGTCAGTGTTATCAATATTCTATGATGAAATAACAAAATAGAAATACTAGTAAGTCTCCAGGATTTTCAAATCCAGAGCCATTCTGTGTTTCCTCGTGGATTAACTAATGCTTATGTGGTTTCGGCTGAGTTAACCGATGTGAACATGTGAAGAAGTCAAATTTCACAAATGTCATTCCTGAGAAACACAGAAAGAATAGCATGAAGTTAGGCAGAATCATCAGGTCTTTGTTTGGCAAGAAGACCAGCTCAGACCTGCAAACTTGACTTAATTGGGCAGATATTGGGGAGCTTTTGTGCTCTTTGTTGGATTATAGTGCGAATGCTCACTTCTTTAGACTGTGCAAAGGGATGTTAGGGCTGTGATTCTGTTTTTTTCACTATGAAATGTTGATTGTTAGTTTTTATTTTGAAATGCTGTAAGGACCTACCTTTAAATTGTGGTAACAATATAATTTAAAAAATATCTTAAATTCTTTATCTTCAGGAAGCTAATTGCATATATTTCAAAGAAACGGAAAAAAGCCCACCCCAAATTGCTTGGTCTGTATTAAACAAGCATATTTTGTGCCTTCAGGGAGGTAGTATAAACAACCATCAGACGTAGATAAGAGTGTTAAACAAGAGATGGAAATCTTGCAGGTCGTCTGCTTTTTTAAAAATCTAGCTTTAAGTACATTAGTTACTTGTCATTACTTTTTCATGTAAGCACTTGATTTCATTGCTACCATGGTGTTATATCTCATAGATGATAAATCCAGAAGGGGCTGTTTTGATAATATAATCTGAAATGAGACGTAAACTAAAGCGTAGGTTTTCACAAATTAATTGCTGTTTGAATTAGACCATATATTTAAAAAACCCCATTCAGTCTTGGCTTAAGTATTTCTAGAAATGGGATATGCACTAGACTCCTACTGAGTAGTTCTGACTATTAATTATTGCCACTGTTTAAGATGTGATTCATTGTAAGTGTAGCTTTCCATGGGCTAGTATTGAAATATAATTTTGTGCTGGAAAGATGAGCTTCCTCCTGCAAAGGACATGCTGTTGTAAATACCATGTACTCCATCACCTTTTCTTCAGCTTTTCTCCAGTCTTACTGTCATTCTTGTGGCTTTTCTCTGAACCCTCCAGTATTTCAGTATCCCTTGGGTATTATGGATGCCAGAACTGGATATTCTTTTCCAAGTGTGATTACATCTGTTTCAGATACAGAGTTAATGATGTGCTTGAGGGGGCAGAAAAAGGATGCTCTTCAGCAGCTCCCCCATGGGTGATGTTGTGCTGCTGAAGGACACAGAGCAACCTTAGCACCAGAACCACCTTTTCTGCTCTTTCTTATGACTCCAATCCACCCTTTTCACAGCATTCAGAATTTTCCTCTCTACATCCAGGGTTACCGTAGCTCTTTCCTCGGAGCCTTGGGAATTTAATGATTATTTACCGTAACCTCAAATGTTTTTCAGTGTCACTGAGTCCAGAATAGCATCCTTGAGAATGATCTTCATTCTTTGATTTCACATTTATACTGTTAAAGGCAGTTTTTATTACTTTTACTTTTCCCTTACCTTCCTGTACAAATAGCTTGGTAAAAGTGACCTATTATTTTCACTTTCTTCCCTTAGCATGCCAAATAAATATATATTAATAATGGTATTGTTTTCTTGCCAGTTATTGACAAAAGCTTTAAATAACACTAGAAAACAAAGATCCCAGAATTTTGCTGTGCCTTGCATTAGAAACACATTTATACAAATGTGAATCTCTGTTTGCAATTACATTTCACATTAGATAAAGTTTAATATGTGCCATGTTGAATTTGTATTATTCTAGTTTTTCAAAGCGGTGCTTTTTCCAGAAGGATTAATACAATATCTTTGTATGTATAACTAGGAAAATACCGAGAAGGATTAAAAGTTCTGTTACTTGTATTTTATTGCTATGTATGTTGTTGGGCATGGGTTGGGATGTGGTCTATATAGGCATGAATTGGAGAGTAACAATTTCCTGTGAGAAAGTGTAAAAACTGCTGCATATAGTATACTTTTTTGAACACTTACATTCTTAAAATTGATAAAATGAATTTTCACACCAATATGCTCTACAAATTTCGCTAATCTATTCCTGCATTATTATTTATTTTACTTTAACTTTATTCATAGTTCTAATCTTTCATTCTGTTACCCCTTGATGAACATACCTTACACAAAACTGGGGCAAGGTGAATCTTCTGCATTTCTTTCCTTCCTTTATTCTTGTTTCATGGTGTCCTCATTTTACTTTCTTGTCTTCCCCTTTTATTATTATTCTTTACTGTGACAGGAAAAATATGCAAGACTGACATTGTTACAGATTGCAGTCTTGTTAAAATTGCCATATTAACTACCAGTCCAGGTAGTGAAAAACCATTCAAGCTGTCAGATATTCTCAAATGAGTGAAATAAAAGCTGTTTGTATGTATATAGAATCATCATTACTCCTTTGTCTCATAATACCATCTTTGTTCAGGCTTTGAATTGTTTTCATTTAAGGTAATTTTATTTTTATTTTATTCACAGTGGTAATGCCTGAGAAATTCTCTGCTGTATACATATGAGAGTTTTACCGAAATGACTAATTTTCACTGATAACGAAGTTTTTGTATTAATTATCTCTAACAGAAATGTTTCACATTGGGTTTCTTCATCAAATTAATCTAGATATAGCACAAAAATCACTTGCTGTGGATACAGAAGTTCTGAGTCTGGGAAACACGGAATCGTTTATATTGGAAGAACTTCTGAAGGTCTCCAGTCCAACCCCCTGCTCAGACCAGGGACAACTTCAGCATTAGATCTGACTGCTCAGATCCTTGGCCAGTCAATTTTTTCCCCTTGTATCTCATGTTGCAGTTTATGTCCATCGTACCTAACCTTCTTTCTGTACACCTCTGAGACAACTCTGAATCTATTTTCTCTGCAACCAACCCATTAGGTAGTTGGAGACAGCAGTAAGAGAAGATCTCTTCTTTGCCCTCTCCTCAAGCCATTCAAAGTTAATGACTTATTACTATGTAGTAAGATGTGAGCTCAATGAATTTACAGAAGACACTAAACTCAATCCCAGGAATTCACTGTAATTCAGTGCCTTCTTGATAATTTCTCCAACCCCAAGGATTTAAAAATTAATGAAAATTATTATAAATCCTGAGGTCATTATTTAAAATAATAAGTTGTGTAATATAAATACAAGATACTTTATTTTGGTATTTATCCAGCTATTAGGCCTTTTAGGCTCGATATTTATATCTGCCTCCTTGAAGAAAAGAATGCTACTTAAACTTAAATGGCATCTGGATAGTCTCCCAAGACAGAACGAGATGTGGCTTTTGTAGACACTAATACTAATCATTATAAAAAGAAAATGTGTGAACAGTATTTTCTGCGATAAATGTAGTTTTATCCTGTCAGATCTTAATTTTTCCCTTTTGGAGTTGCTGTCCCAGTGAGTTCTTGGCTTCTTTCAAGACCGTAAATTGCTCATTATGCCTGTGTAGGTGAATTAACGTGTAATGCTAGAAAGTTATATGATCAGGTGATTCTCTTGAAAAAACACCTGGGAAACATGTAACTCTTACCATGGAGGGGACTTTGTACTAGTAGTTACAAGCCACATCCATTGTTCAGAGTGTAATGTATGAAGTGCCTTTTCAGTTTAATCTTTCTTTTCAACGGATATCTTTCCTGTATAGCATAATCATTATCCTTAAAATCTGCTTGGTTGTTGGGTTTTATTCCCCTTTCTGGCATATGACTATTTAAATATACATTCCTGTATTGAAAATTTGATAGTGTTTGTGTGTACTCTAGAAATTGGAAAGAACAAGGATGAAGTGCATCTCTTCAGTAGCAGCAAGGATAAAAGGGTGAAATAGTGTAAAGCAGCATTTAAACTGAAATATAAGGGTGGAAGGTTTGCAGTTTTTTATTGTTACTGTTACACTTTGCAGAGTTGGTGGTGAGATGTCAGTGAAGAAAGTATTTGTAACATTTTTATTCTAAAGCTTTAAAAGGAACTTTTTGGCTCTGCTTTCTCATTGGGGATGTATTCTTGCAGCACTCCTTAACATGAGTGTGGTGTAACTGTATTGCTGCACCCGTGCCAAAGCGAAGGCGCTCAGTGGCATCCTTTGAAGTGTTTATGTCATCTCTTCAGTGAGGGTATAACAAAGGATGTATGTTCTGCCCTCAGTAACAGGTATATTAGCACTCCTGTGGTTAAGCCCCATGTGCATCAGTAAGAATAGATTTATTTTATTTTTTTTCCTTAGCTGCTGCCTTCTCTTTAGGCATTAAAAAAAGCAAAAAGCTATTTAATTCACCTCATACTTGTATTAACTACCGTAAGCTGATAGTGGGGTTT
The DNA here is from genome assembly GCF_003259725.1 of Athene cunicularia. Classification (NCBI taxonomy): domain Eukaryota; kingdom Metazoa; phylum Chordata; class Aves; order Strigiformes; family Strigidae; genus Athene; species Athene cunicularia. Next base: position 18,173,070 of record NW_020799105.1, read on the forward strand.
TTGTAAAATGATTACAGTGGAGATTTTTTTTTTTTTTTTTTTTTTTTTTTTTTTTTTTTTTTTCCCTGAACTAATACCACTTCATTTATATTCTGTGGGCATTAACCACAGAACTTAATTTGTTTTGAAAATCCTTTTTAAAGCTGTATTCATCTGTGGTAAGGCTAGTGGTGGTAAAAAATCAATTGCGGCTGTATTATTTGCAAAGTAATCAATTCACTTTTCCCTTCTAACTAGAAGAGGCATCCTGAGGAGCTGAAAAAATTACACTAAACTGATATGCTTGCATCTTGTCTTTGTTTCATTGTAAAGACTGATACTCATCTCTTCATGTCCATTTCCTTTGAATTTTATTTAGAGTTCATATAAATAAGGGCTATTTGAAAACATCTTGAACATGTGGATATAATCTCCCTGTTCTTTTGACAATCCTATGTCTTATTTGGTCTTGTTTTGGCTCTTCTTATGAACTGGGTGTATCTAAATGATGTGTTCACCTTCTGTGTTAAATGTTTTGACCTGAAGAGTATCTCAAAGGAAGGGTAGCATACAGTATCTTTTCAGTCCTTGATTTTCGTACATACTAAGTATTATTCGATCTAAAATTTGACTCCATTATTAAAGTTTTCATTTAAATAAATTTTTATTATTTTTTACTAACTGCCGATGTATATAGTAATTTACAAAAAGTGAAGGGCCACAAGTTTTGAGTGTTGGACTCTTAAGTTTTGTAAATACACGTGGAAATTTAAAGTGGTCTTCTGACATCTTACTAATACAGACTCAGGGCTGGCAGGAACCTATTCCATCATAGAGGTGATGTTACCAGGTGTTGCAAGTGAACATTTTTCGGAACTGATCTATCTGTTTTAAAAAGCAGATTTCCTCACTATTTGAACTTAAAATATTTTCACAAAGCTCCTTTATTTCTACAAATGTAATAATTCAATTTATACATATTTGTTATTGTGCATCTATTTTCTATGACATCAGTAGCTGTTCATTCTCTCTGGTGTTGCTCCCTTTCATGTATTTATACATGGCAATCATATTTCCTATCAGCCTTTGATTTACCCACCTCAGCAAGCCCTATTTTTTTGCCTTTGATAAGATTCATTTTCTGTTCCCCTCCTGGCTACCCTAATGGTTCTTCACCTTCAGTTTGAATCCTCTTTGAACAGAGTGACAGTGCAGCGTACAGTTATTAGTCTGTCAAGACATCATTTGGCAGTTAAGAGATTAAATTGCACGGTGCCATTGTTATTGTTGCAATTTCAGTTACTCCATTAAGATGCCCTACATTCTGTTGGTGTTTTTCTTTATGCTTGGCTGGTGTAGTTTGAGGAAGTGGCTTTAGTGGTGCTTATTCTACACCTGTTGTAGCAGCCAGATGTAAAAGAACCAGGACTTCTGTTTTGGTTTTTGGTTGTTTTTTTTTTTTTAAAAAAAAAGCATAATAATTTAACATGAAATGATAAACTGTTTTTGTTTGAGGTGACAAGTTCAAGTGATATACTAGTATGATAGAATTTGGTCTTTTAAAGCAGTCAGTGAAAATCCATGTGAGTAATTGCAATGTATGGATGCCTTAGCATACTAGTACCAACGTGAATTTGTACTGAATTTACAGATACTCAATTAGAACATTACATGGAGTTTCATCTGTTGGATACTTTCACATAGTTTATCACTCATGGTGATAAACTATGTGATGCTACAACGATATTAAATGATCATTTCCAGTTCAGGTCCACTTATATGATCTCTCCATTAGCACTGAATACTGAGCTACTGGCGTTGTACTCAGTATGGATGAACTGCTTTGTCTGTGAATTTTTATTTTTATGAAATACCCTACTGCTTATATTCTTGCTCACATTTTTCAAACTGATTTTCATGATATATAAATAGTACATTTGTTTAACGTTACTTTTGTTTAACCTCAGTCAGTATGGTGAAATAAAGCAAATTATGTAGGAAGGAATTTTTTTATTTTTGTGTTTTCAGTTTAAGTTGATAAACATACAAGATACAGTAGTGACAATTTACTAATATGATAGCAGATGTGCTAAGGTTAATTGTGTTTTCTATCAGAAGGAACCTAATGGTAAATGGTACATCACTGCAGTAACATTTCTAGAGTTTGTAGAGGGAAAGTAATTCAATTTTTATTAATGACATATAATATTAATAAGGTTTTAAAAGGCTTTTTAAACTTCAAGTGTAGCGAAAGCAAGATGTTATTTAAATGATCATACTAAGTAATATACTTTTAAAATTCTATTGCTAAGCTGACACTCATGTTAATATTGTTCAAACAGTAACTCAGGTTACAAAGAGAACAAAATGAAATTGAATACAAAGACATAAACCAGGATTAGTTACCTTGAAGAACAGTTTTAAGTAAAACTTGTAAAGCAATCCTTTTGCTCTACTCAGCTTTTTCTAGTTTCAGCTTGAGAGTTCAGAGGATAGTAAAAATTGCAAAGATGTCTAGAAAAAATGATCTGTGGAAATACTGAAATGATTTCACTTGTTAATCTCATGAAGGGGAGATTTAAAGGGTGATACTGCAGTCAAGCATCTGAAGCTGTCTGACTGGTGATGAGGGGAAGAGATGGAGAAAGAGAGCTAGAAGGATAAATGGGCCTAAATATCAGTAAAACATATTTAGTTTAGATATGCTAAAAGGAAAGGTGGCACAGGTAGTTTTGAAATCTCTAAAATTAGAGGTTTTAAAGAGAAACTTTATAGCCGTCTGTCTGGATCGATTTGATCTCCTTCAGGGAAGTTGGTATGCCCCATCTGCTTTACTTCCTGTGCTTTTATTATATTTTCTGTGATATCATTTTCTTTTTTCAATATTCAATGCTTTTTCCTATTTGTTGTGAATACTTTGTAACAATAAAGGTGAAGAGACTCCATTGGTGCTATCTTAATAAAGGAACGAAATCATCCTTCTCATGATATGACAAGCAGGTGCCCAACTAGGCTTTCTTAGGAATTGTAGAAGGAAAACATTAGTGGGGATGAAAAGTGTTTACAACTATCTCTGAAGTTAAGAGGAACCAATAATTCACAATTTTTTTAAAAAAAAAAAGTTTCATAGAACTAAACAGTGATTACTAGAAAGCAGTTAATGGGCTTCAGAAAAGGAGGATTAAACCGGTTCATTTTTTGAGCTTTGTAAGTTTTGTGTGAATGTTTTAAAAACAAATGAAATTGGTCTTTTACCAATCGACTCTTTTTTCACTGCCAGTTTGTTGACACTTAGAGCCCTTTGCTCCACAAGGAACGATAATACAATTGGGCTAGTACATGCTCTTTAATTGAATTGACTATTTTGCCCTGTTGCTCAGGGAATTGATAAATTGCTACAACCTTCTGTTCTGAAAGTTGGTGGGGCTTTTTGTCTTTTGTTTTAGGAATAGAAAGAAAGTATGAAAAAATAGCATTCAGAATTTGTTAAAGACATCACTGACTTTTTGACTAGTGATATCTTTACAATCTTTGTTCTGTGAAGTATTTTAGAAATTAATATTTACTGTCATTTCTGGTTTAATCACATAAGTAAAATAAACTTTCATATTCAATATACCACTACTGACTCACTGGAAAACTGAATGTTTTAAGCTTTCAGTAGCCAAGTTATTCTTTAGCCTGAAAACGTTGATAAGGAGAATGTTATTCTTGTCCTCATAAGGTGAACATTAATATTGTTTTTGTAAAAGGCAGTTGACCTGCAGACATAATTTGAATGACATCGTATTATTAAGCAAGTTACCTTCAGTTCCCAAAGTTGTTATTTAATCAAGAAAATATGACTTTTTTTTTTTTTTTCCCCAGCCAAATTGATATTTTTTTATTGATAATTGCTAGCGTCCTGCCCTCTTCCTTTCAAATCCATTTCCCACTTCTCCAATTCTGGAAATCACAGGTCATATATAAGTAGCATTTTTTAAAGTCATCTACATGTTTGGATGCTTATTTTCTGGAGGGGTTTGGGCATCTGGGTACTATCAATGAGTTTAGAAATATCAGCCATTATTTATCTTTGATTTTATTTCATATCATGTTATGAATAGGTTCTTTCCACTTACTATGATAGAATGGAGGAAATTAAAGGGGTTGCTTTGCCTGAAGATGTACACTGGGGAAATAAGGGTGGATCCACATACTAATCAAGCATAAGGAGGATTGGGTCATTCTTCAGTGACAACCTTTTATTCTTGAAGCACATCAAAGAGGATAGAGTGGGGGGAGAGGAGAAGAGAGAAGATCTATGTAGTATCTACCTGAGAGTTGTTACAGACACTTCATTTTTATCAGTTTCATGTCCTTTCCTTAAGTTATTCAGTTCTGTGTTGTGCAGAGGTTACCCATTTATGCACTCATACAATGGAACCACCGTCATTTGCTTCATGGAAACATCATTTGAGTTTTGGAGAGCTCTATGGGTTTGTGTGTCCTCTGCAGCTGAACCCATTGCTGGGTATACTGGGGGATTTCATGTCAGACTACAAAATTTACATACAAACTTATCTTTATGATTTTAAAAATCTACTTTAATTCCAATAGGTTAATAATTTATCAGTTGTTGGTCAAAAACATGTCCAAGACAACAGGAAAGAAGTCTTTTCTCAAAGACGAGGAAGCTATGTTATGCTGCTGAAAATTAAGAAATAGCTTTCATTCCTTTTCTTGGTTTCTCCTGGTATTTTTTTTTGTTTTGATTGCGTGTTTTTTTTCCCCCTGATTACAATGTCTGTGTAAGTACACTTTGCTCTGTCTTTTTACGAAATAAACATGCTTTCAGTAAATGTTAAATTGGATAATTGATCTGAGGAAAAGTTTAAACTTATCTTGTTTTACCCAAGACAGACTACAGTTCTTGGTAATATAGAAAAAGTGCATCATTATGCCATAGTTGGGAAGTTTGTGAGTGTTTGGCATGCTTTTTCATTTGATTTGTGTTTGATGCCATTCATGATTATAATTCATTTAGGAAATGCACTAAAAACACCTTCCATTTAAAACTGTGAAAAACACTCATGAGACCTTTAGCAGATGCAGTGCACTATGTATTTCCTGGAAGGGTGTCCATTTTAGTTTTCCTAAACAGTTGTAGGGCCCTTGTGCTTTTATAAGGCCCCAGACATTTTGGAGAGTTAACTGCCAAATATCCCACTGCTGCAAGAGGTAATATTTGATTAACCCCTGTCAAAGATAACTGTGTCCATCAGGATATACAGAAGCTTAGTTAAACTATTTTTCAGTAAAGGTTCCAGGAGTCTGAGAAGATGCTCAGTAAATGCTTATTAATCGGATAAACATAATTTTTTTCTTTACTCCCTATCAGTGAAATAAAATAAATCATAGCCCAAAAGTTAATCAAAATTCCTACTAGGATTTTAAGGCATGACTCCATTAATATAGTTTACATTACTCATGCAAGTTTAAAGTGCAGCTTTGAAGAAAGTACTTGATAAGCTGAGGAGCATGATGTTTCTACCAAATACTACTTTAGAACAAAACATTTGTCATCTTATGTCATTATCTACTTTGTGTTTCTTCTATGTTGACAGTTTTGCTGCTTGACAGTGTAAACTGTTGCTCTGTTTCCTCTTTTTTAATCCTAGGATAGCATATATGATATGCATATGAAATACCTTGTGAAGAGCCTTCAACTTGACCAGAATTCTTTGAGATCAAGAACATAGATAATATTATTTTTTTATATAATTGAGGGTGGTACGTTAAAAAGAATGTAATTTAGGATTTTACCTCTAATTAGGGCTGTACTTCTATTTTTGTTTCAGATATCCCAAGTGTAAAGACATTTGTACCATTGAGTTCCATCTTGCAAAGTAGTTATAATAATCGATTGGCACCTCACAGTCATCAAGGAAATTTTCGAAGCAAAGTTTAACCAATTCAAATAGGTTCCAATTCCAGATTTCTGTAATAAGATGCTCCCCTATTTCTGTACACATTATTTCCCTCAGTGAAGCACTGCATTATTCAGAAGCAGAAATAACAAAAGAACTTTCTGTCTTCATCAGTCATTTTGTTTTCCAAAATGAAAGTCTCTTTAATCTTCTGGTAGAAGTTGGTAGAAGTTTAGTGTAAAAATGATCCTTTTTCATTATTTTGTTTTCCTTTGAATTGTCCCTTGACTCTACAAACACAGTACTGGTAATTGTTCTGGTTTAAGCATCATTATACTGCTTTTAATTACATATGTACTTTTTCTAATCTGATAGTTAGCGTATACTAAAGTCTTCTGAAGAAATCAAGTAGTGTTTGTGTGCATGTTAGAAGGGTAGGGTTTTTTTCCTGCTTCTCAATGTCTGTGGCCTGAACCTGTTTTATCACATAATATCTGTCTTTATTGTTTTCCTGCTGTCAAATAAGCCTTCTTCTATTCTCACTCTATCAAAAGACTCACTTCTTTCTCTCCATTTTCCTTAAAAAGTTCCTCTTTCACACAAGCAATGGGTGTGTGTGTGTGTGTGTGTGTGTGTGTGTGTGTTTAAACATGGGCATTTAGTACTAGTATTCTATTAATATAATTTTAATATAATTGTGATGTACTGCCAGTACTGAATCAAAACCTCATTGTGTGGTGGGCTATATAAACAGAGAAATAAAGGAAATTGTTTCCTCATTCTCATATTTCTTCTATGTCAGGAATCTAAAATGCCTTTCACCAGCTACTGTCCTGGGCAGTGGTGGTGATGTCAGCAGCATCACTGTTCATGGTGGTAGCAGGTCCATCACTGACAGTAGCTGTACAACAGTCTCTTCTGTTTTGGCTTCTGTTGAAATGTCACTGGATCACTGGATTTTTAGTTTCTCCCCCTTAAGTTTTGAAGAGCTATTTTAATAGTCTTTAAATTTGAGTGGAGACTCTTTCATTTAAGATATGTGTAACGCAAACCCTCTAAATCAGCTTTAAAAAATACTGTATGTATTAGTTTTTGTAGAAAATTTAGCTTTAGAATTAGTCAGAGGTGGTCTTTTGTTTAGTGTAATTTTTTATGTCTATTAGGTACCTTTTTTTCAAACTTCTATCATTAACTCAGTATTCATGTCTCAAAGAAAATAAATTCTTCCTGTGGTTGGGGGGGTGTGATGAATAGCCTGAATATTGCATGTTGATTGCTCACAAATTGCTTTATATAGGAGCTCCTTATTTTTGCCTTGTGATTGGCTTAACAAGATATATTATCTTTTGTAAAAGAATGGGTGTAGTTTATAGAAAAAATGGTAGAAGGAATTACTGGTCCTTTTATTCTCTCAGGAAAAAAAGATGGGAAGTGCTTGGTCAGTTAGGAAAAGCTAAACTCTATGGATTTTGAAGCTTATAGGACATTCCGAGGCATTTTCAGAAGATGCTTTTTTTCTAACCTTATATGAGACATGACTGCCAGAAAAAATTAGGTTCATATGTCACTAAAGCTTAGTTTCAGGTTTAAAGCTATTTTTTTCTCGTAGCACTCACAGGCATAACAATTTGCTGCAAAGCAGCATCAGTTTTCTGCAGTAGGAATTTACTAATCTTTCACCAGAAACAGATTTCATTTAGTCACAAACCAGATTTTAACTATTAAGCCTGAAACTAATTTTTCACAAGTACTGCATCAATATTCAAATAAACTTGTTCAACAATATTAACTCTATTTTTTTTTTTTTTTTAATACCTTCCGCTTCCACCTATTGTGTTGTACTAGAAAGAAAGTATGTCAGGGAATTGGTGATAGGCACAAGAAGATACTAAATTGAGACGAGATAAACTGAGTGGGAGATACATATATCTAAAGCTGAATGTGGCCTGGTGGGTACACTTTCCTGATGCCATTTACTTTTTATGTATATATGTATATTAAAAAAGTATATATAGAGGAATAGATATGTATGTTCCTTGACATAATTCTTTTCCATCCATTTCCATATTCATTTCCATATACAAGTCAGAATTATTTTGCTGTCAGAACTGTATGTTTGTCCCGAGGTTAAATTAAAATCTGTCTATTTAGGCTCTTCATTTGTTAGTGAAATCATCATTAGTGAAATAATGGTTTGGGTTTTAATGTATTTATCTGGATGATGAAGCAGAGTGTACCCTCAGCAAGTTTGCCGTTGATACAAAACTGTGAGGAATGACTGATAGCCAAGGAATTGTGCTGCCATCTACTAGGACCTGGAGAGGGTGGAGAAGTGGGCTGAGAGGAACCCTCAAATCCAAACAAAGGGAAGGGCAAGGCCCTGGGGGTTCTGTTGGACACCAGACTGACCGGGAGCCAACATCCTGCTCCTGTGACAAAGATGGCAAATGTTATCCTGGGCTGAATTAGGCGGAGTGTTGCCAGCAGGCTGAGGGAGGTGATCCTTCTCCTCTGCTCATCACTGGTGAGGCCGCATCTGGATTACTCTGTCCAATTCTGGGCTCCCCAGTACAAGAGCTGCAGGGGAGAGTCCAGCAAAGGGTCTCTAAGATGATGAAGGACTGGAGCATCTCTCCTGTGAGAGAAGGCTGAGAGAGCTGGGGCTATTCGGTCTGGAGAAGAGAAGAAAGGTCAGGGGAATCTCATCAGTGTTTATAAATACCTGAAGGGAGGGTTCAGGGACAGAGCCAAATTTTTTTCAGTGGTGACCAGTGACAGGACCAGAGCTAATGGGCACAAACTGACACGCAGGATGTTCCGTCTGAATATCAGGAAATACTTTTTTTACTGTGAGGGCTGAGCGCTGGCACAGGTTGCCCAGAGGAGTAGTAGAGTCTCCCACCTTGGAGATATTCAGAACTCATCTGGACATGGTCCTGGGAAAAATGTTCTAGGTGGCCCTGCTTGAGCAGGGCAGTGTTGGACAATTCCAGATGTCCTTTCCAATCACAACCACTCTGTGAAACCCTGGTGTATATAAAAAGGTTTGAGCAGGTTAAAAATTTGAGTACAGTAAAAATATGTTAACAGGAGATCCACACATTTTGTCCTGCCGTATCGCCACTAAAACATCCAGCTGTCTTACTGTATTATCCAGTAACAATGAAGTAGTAGAAGGGAAAAAAGAATCAGCCCATTACAGGCTCTAACTATCCCTTAAACTTCTGCTGCTTTTCTAATAAAATCCTTCACCTTTTTTTTTTTTTTTTTTTAATATATTTCGACACGTAAAGCAGCTATTTTTAAAGTGCTACAAATATATTGCAGACAAATGTATCATTGCTTGAGGGCAAAATATTTTGTCAAACGGTGAACAAAACAACGAAATGAATTATATCCCTAAGCATCAAATGTTTAATACACTTAGCGTAGATGCTGAAAAAAACATTAAATTGTACAATATGTATTTGTGTAGATGTATTTTATGATTATTTTACAGTCAGTGCTTCTTATCTTGTATTTTGAGTGTTATCATGGCAGTTTTTAATTTTTAGTGAATATTGCAAAATAAAATTCTAACTAATCATCAGATTAAATATTTTAATTAACCTTTATAGCTTTAACATAAATACAGCTATGTAAACAGCAAATGACAGTTACTGATGGGTTTATCCTGATTTTTAGCATAGTTTTATTTGTGAAAAATGTGTTATATGCAGCTTGTCATAGCTTAGTTTTTACTGATGTTCATCTATCTTGAAGTAAAGGCCAGTAAGTGCAATATTGTGGGGAAAAAAAGATCTGACAATTTGTCTTATGTCCATATTGTTCTTTGAAGTGTCCTTTTGTTGTACTTTCACTTGGTAGCGTTAGAAGATCTCATAAGTGAGAGATCACAGAACTCTGTAAGGTCACTGTGAGTAACTCCCTGAAGATCTCAAAGTTCAAGCATGTTCTTATTCAGAGGGAGGGCTGGTAACATGGATCTGGGAGGAACAAGAGGCCCTTTCATTGTCTCTGGATAACGAGAAGGCCCTCTGACAAGCAGCAAGCCTGGAAGAGGCTGCTTGATTGCAGAGAATTTGTTCCCAAGGTGGTGGTTTCGGTGGCAAGCCTCTGAGAAGACCTTAAATTATCCTTGTTATTCTGAATAGGCACAACAAGGTTCATGTCCATTTTCTTTAAACCATTCTGAGAAAGTAACTGGTTAGCAACAGAAGTCTGTCACAAATAAAAACAGCTATAATGGATAAACTAAAAGTTGCATCTTGTGTATATACCAGGAAATAGTTGTCATCAGTACAAATTAGCAAAATGGTTATATAACCTGATGTTAAACCTATGTGTGTAGTATTATTTTTCAGTGACATTACAGTTGCTGTGGCTGTGCATTTTAATATTTGTAGAAAAAAAAAAATTGTGTGAGTGGGAGGTCACTGGGTCACTATTCTGAAGTCTGCACAGAAGTATAATGTACCATTATCCTTTGGTATCTAATGGTACAAGTTGGGCTGTGCATTTTAATATTTGTAGAAAAAAATTGTGTCAGAGGTCACTGGGTCACTATTCTGAAGTCTACACAGAAGTATAATGTACCATTATACTTTATCTAATGGTACTATTGCAAGATGAGTGCATCGTCTTTTTTCAGACACTGTTACATAGAACTGCTCAGGGCTGAAGTATTTTGTTTGTTTGTGTTCAATATTTCATGTGGATTAAACTAAGGAATAGACATTTGAGGGTATGTACTTATACTGCAACCCTGCGCATTCAAAGTTTGTGATGAGATTGAGCAAAGGATTGTGATCCAGAAGGTCCTATTGATTTCCTAATGCGATAAGGTCTTTGAAGTCTTTGGTTTTCATTGTCTTTGCTTCTCAAGATAATACATAGTTGTGAGATCCATGCTTGTCTTATTTTTTGAATTCTAAGCATCAGAGAAGAAAACTTGTTCAGGCTTTCTATGGCAAGGCCTCCAGACTATAAAGGCAACAAACATCATTGCAATAGCCAGATATGTCTGGAGTACCAAAGGATATCACCATAATGGAAACAAGGTGATTTTTACTCTTGGTTTCATTCGGCTAAGATGCTTGGCTACAGATGAATAGCTTTTCTATCTTCATCTCATTATTTTCTAACTGCAGTGGATCATTATTAAGTGTTTGAATTAATTTAATACTTTAACCATTTTCAGCCAGAGGTGGGCATCTGCAAAAAACTCCTCCAAGTAAGATGAATCTGAATATTTGCTTGTTGTTCTAAAAGATAAATTTAGACCTGAGAATAATTTTTATTTATTCACCATTGTATGAAAAATGTTTTTGGAAAAGGTTTTGCAAGTTATTCTTCCCAGGAGGTAGTCTACAAAAACTGGGTTGTGACTTTGGACCGGTGTTCTATTTTATTTAAAAATCTCCTTTGTTTTCTAATAATTTGAAAAATTATTTAAAAATGTTCTTTTCATAAAAAAGTAAAATACATTAAATATTTTAAGTTTGAAAATACGTTTTATGGCCACGTGATTAAAAAAAAACCAATCTAAATTTCAAACATTAAAATACTGCATTTTTGAAGAGCAGTGGTTGTAGCTGTATCTTTCAGAAGAATAAGCCCATGTCAGTGTGGCCTGTTGCATAAAATATAGAGTACATTTGTAACTTAGTCTTTTTGTAAAGGAATATATTTTTTCTCCGTTCTATAAAATTATGCTGTAATTAGCATGGATTCTAGATTTAATTTTATTAACAATTTTTTTTTTTTTTAATGGTTCCTGTTTTAGTTCTGGCTTTGAAAGACCAAAAAGAAAAGAAAACTACTGTAGCTTAAACAGTAGCAACTTAAATTTAAGTACTTTATATTCTTATGCAATAGTCTACTAATCAACATTTATATATCACAGCTAAAATTGAATTAAATTAGATTGAAACTAAATTACAAGGTCCTGAGTAAATTGGATTTGGTAATTTACTATTGAGTCAATCTGCAACTGATGTCATAATTTAGATTTGCTTCTTATGTGAGAATGATGCCAAGAATTATTCTTCCCTTTGCAGTTTCAATTTGTGAGCGTGAAGAGGAATGTACTTTTGCTAATGATCATGCTTGAAGTACAAAACTAGCAACTGACCAGATGTTAATAATGAATGTGTTAAGGTGCCATTACAGGTCTTTCAGCTCATCTTTTCTTCAACTTGAGAGACAAAGTTGGGACTCAGTGACTCTCAAGAATGCTCAAAGAAAGAGGTGTGTTATGGTTTGTGTGTGTGAAACAAAGATTCAAGATATAGGAGAAATGTTTCACTGTTTTTATATGCATTAAACTCTGTCTTGTGAGCTTTGTCTTTTGACCACTGACCTGTTTATGGTTTATCATCCTAAATTCTGACAGCTGGCTTACTTGCAGAATGTGTAGGAAATCATTTTTATAACAGGTATTTGAAGGTGAGGTCCATATCAACTTTTTTTTCCATTTTAGTTAGCCTTCAAAATGTATGTTCTACTTTTTGGAATCTTGGGAAGGGATGGTTTGACATGATTTCCCACTCTGAGGTATAAATCAGGAGACTGTTTTATTACATAATAGTGTGGCTTGCATAAATGCACTCCATTTATGAAAGCTCTTACGTATTTAGGGAAATTTCATAATATGCCACATTACTGTGAGTTGTTCCCAGCTGGAACAACGGCCTTGGGCATGAAGCCACACAGTTGGGCAAAATAATGGCATCATTTTATAGCTTGATAATGGCACCATTAGCACAAGATATTATCATATCACCTTTTTATGGATACTTATATTTTAAACCAAGCTCTGTTATATGACATAAGTGCAGCATTGGAACAGACTTCAAAAAATAAAAGTGTAATTTCTCTTTCAACAAGTTAAATATTGTAACATTTATGTAGCTATTATCTTTATTCTTTATAAAACACTGAGCTTTTCCTTTAGACGTTTAATTGAAAAATATATATAAACCCAGCAATTTTGCATCTGTCATAGGTACTGAGGTATAAGGTGTTTCTTGACCCACTGAGTGTGACTTTTATTCCCAAACAGATGGATGAAAGGTCTGCTCTTGGCCAGTCTGATGCAGTTTCTGATTCTTCCAGTCTGATAGAGCTCCTGGTCCTTTGGAGACTATACAGACTGCAAGTTCAAAAAGTCAATTTTTGACTGTTCTGGAACTCAATTTTTTAACTCTAGCCGCAGTTTCTAATTGTCGATTTGTTTACTGCAGCCTCGTGCTTGAACTCAGTCTTTGCTTCTGATAGCACATCTCCAATTGCAATTAAAATGCTGTGGAAGATCTATTCCCTCAAACAATCAGATTAATGACAGTCCAAGCCACAGCCATAAAGGTTTCTGAGAGTTTTTTATTCTTTGGAAAGAAAGTCTTGACTATGGATGAACTACAAGTACTCTGAGGTCTGTGAACAAACACTTATATCACAGACCCTTAAAACCTGTCTTCCTCAACGCTTCAGAAATTTTTTGCCAAGTCCTTTTAGCATCATAGCTTGTCCTTTCTTAGTACAAAACCATGTCTTCTGGTTCTCATCTTCTGAAGCTGCCAGTAAGTATCTGTTCCGTAGCATTTCACTCTCATCTAGTTGCCACCACTCCCTGAGGTTTTTTTCTTTACTGTTTCCTATTAGGTGATTCAGAGCTTGTTCTCTCTCCTCTTGAAAGTGCAGTGTGAGTGTACTACTTTACTCTCTCTATGGTACTCAGACAACTAATTGGAATTTGGAGGCTCGTATAGAGACACACACAGATTAACAGTAATTGGTCACAGTCCACAATTGAGTATCAGGTTTTACAAATTCAAACCATAACATGTAATGCAGTAAATAAGCTCAGGTTAGTAGGGTAAAGATATGAAATTGGGACTACCACTTATTTCATAAGAGAACACATTAGGGTTTGGGTTTTTTTAAGGAGTGTTTTGTGCAATTTTATTGCAACTCCTTTGAATAAAATTTAAGATGATATTCTTATCTGTTTGAAGTTACCTACCCCAAAGAATAGATGAATTGTTGCTTAAATATTTGATCTTGAAATTTGTTGGGCAGTTTGGACTTTCAAATAAAAAACGCAGTTGTGATAAATTGTGTTGTAAGAATTATGCAAAATTATTAAGATTTTGGTTTGATTTGAGAGCTGAAACTTGTCTTTCACTTGAGTTGGAATTCTTACATTCCAAAAACTACATCTTAACAGATGTGTCAGATGGAGTACTGGTACAATGACTTCGTCTAGGAAATAGATCAAAACCTATCAATGTTCAATAAAGGAGTTGACCTGAAATTGCACTTGAGTTCTGGTATCTTTGATTCCTGTCAGGCTTTTAAATTATAGCACAATGAATATTTGGAGACCTTGAAGAGTCACTAAGATTTATAGATATAGTAGATGCAAAGGAAAATAAGGAGAAATTCTTCTTTTAATAAGGCGGCATCAGAATTTTTTATGGTAGAGATGCAATTCGATACTGATGTGATCATACTTGGCATTAATATTTTTTTTAATGATAAAGAAAAAATTAATAAATGATTCAAAATAAACAAGCAAAGAACATAAAGCTTACAACAGAGCAATAGTCTGTATTTTATACAGTTTTGACTGAAAAGATGCACAAAGATTTATTGGTAATGCATCCACTAATCTTCAGTTTCAGAACACCTAAAATCTCTCATTTGAGTTGGTTAATTTTGGAAGGATGTTAAGCAGAATTGATTAATTAAATTATTGTTTTTAATACAAAGATTTGAAATGTATCAAGAATTAATGAGAATTAATGTTGTGGTGGTTTTTTGGTTTTTTTTTTTTTTTTTTTTTTTAAAGATAATTTTAAAGAATTGTAAAGCTTTAGTGCCTATGGCTTATTAGTGTATATTATAATTGTTGGAAATTGAAAGTCAATACATATTTAAAACACCAGAGTACCAAAAGGCAAGATCCTGAACTGCCATGGAAAGATAAGGCAATCCTGGTTCAGATAATTTACATTATAAATTAAAAAAAAACCAAACAAAAAAACCCCACAAAAAAACCCCAAAACCCACAACAAAAAACCACAAGCAATTTAATTTTTTATAATTTCTCATTTCTAGTGTTCATTCTGAGAAATAAAGTATAGTTCTAGATGCTTTGCCTTCTTCTAAACATTTCACTATTTAAGCTATGTGAGACTTTCTTACCATAAAAATGAAATTCTACGTTCTGGTCTGAAAATTATGTTTCTGGTATGCTGATACACCGTATACAGATTTCCCTTCACAGTGTGTACATATGAAGACTCAGTAGGAAGCAGATCTAGTGTGTTATCTCTTCTGCTTTTTTCTGTAGTTATTATTTTATCAGTAGATTCTCTATCCTATTTTTTTTTATCCAGACTTTGAACTGTCACAAGACATTTTCAAATACTGATAATGTTGAAATTAAGACTCCTGGTTTTAGTAAAGAGAAATTTTGGCCTGGTAAAGGGGAATTTTAGTCTAGTACAGCACAAATGCAGACATGTGAATGGTGGGTTGTTTTTTTTTGGGTTTTTTTTTTGGTGCTTTATTAGACTTCTAAATTTGATTGAATGTAAGAAGTATAAATCACCAGAGATCAGTTGTGCAAATCAGATAGTTTAAAATTTCATGGTTATGACGCACATGAAGAACATGCTGGTGACTGCCGTGGCATTTTACCTTCAAATCATTTTTTTGGATTCTCATGTAGTTGCTTTATGAGAGTTTATGCTGGCCACAGCCTTATTAATAGATTTTCTGGTAGATCCAGGTGTAGAGATATTGATATCTGGGACATTTCAAGCAACCCATGTGTATATGTGCATAGCATACATAAATCTATATTATTTTTCATTACCATTCTGTATTGAATTTTGCAGCTATTGAGTTTCTAAATTAAGTGCAAAGAATTTTAATACTGTAGTTAAGATTTTATGCATACCAGGAATCAGGATAGGGGAAGATAGGCTTACTAGAGCAATTTCAGCTCTTGCCTCTTAATTTTATTGGTATCTCAGAATCACACAATGGTTGAGGTTGGAAGGGAGCTCTCGAGGTCATCTTATCCAACCCCCCTGCTCAAGCAGGGTCAGCTGGTACAGATTCCCCAGGACCATGTCCAGATGGATTTTTAATATCTCCAAGGATATCTATCAGGTGTCTTCCCTCCCTCCTTCTGTTCTTATTTTCTGGGGGTTTTTATTCCCATGTAAGATTTCATTATGAATACCACCAAATGCAGCTTGTATCCGAGTTACAGCATGAGTCCTGAGTGTTCTGTAGACCTTGGTAAATGAGCCTTTCACAGTGGGAGACTAGATCTGATCACCCTGTTCTGTTCTCCAGGTTCCTATTCTCCTATATCACATAAATTTGAACGTTGTAACGTTTCTCTGTGTAAAATTTGACCTGCCATCACACTCACCTAATTCGTGTAAAGGGCATGTTTAACATTCAATTACTGCACACAGTTGTGATAAATGTTCTAAATTACAGCAGTTTAATAATAAGCAGTTTAATAAATCCCTAATCAAGGAACAGCAAAAGGGGCCAAAAGGGCACTGTCAAGTTTGTGGGCTCGATTAATTGTTATAAAATGTGACCAGCTTTCCAGCTTGTCTATTAGGAAAAACAATTTTAACTCTTTAGGTAGGTTAAAATTAAATAAAGTAAATGGTATTGTATCAAGATTGAGTCATTGAATAGATATCACTTCACAATGCAATTCTTCAGGCCAATAATGAAAAAGCATAGACGTGCTCTTTACAAACTATAAGCATTGTATGGGTGCTTCTGCAATAGCATCTTGCCGTAAATACATATTAGATTACATTGCAGTGTTAAACATTTGTTGTCATTACCAGAACTGGGGCGTTTTTTCCAGGAACTTTTGATATAAACTTTAAATGACCACTCTGTTTCTGTCAAAATATCAGTTGGTACTTTTTTATGGTAACAGCAGACATTTGCAAGATGGCCCTTTTTTATGAAACTGCTTTGAAATTAATAGGTGTCTTTGGTAAAATACATGAAACAGGTTTTGTCCAGATAAGACAGTATTTGTTGTTTTATATTAACTAAATGTTGTTTTATATTAATTAACTATTAATTAACAATGTGGATGTATCTGCACTTGTCAGTTTTGGAAGAATGAAACAAAATTAAATCTCTTGGCAATCCTTTTTCTCTCCTGTTTCCTGTTACTGACACAGGGGCCCAATAACCCATACTAACAACCTGTGAGAAGGGAAATAATCATGCCTAATCATAGAATCATGGAATGATTGTGGTTGCAAAGGACCATCTGGAGATTATCTGACCCCTCAAAGCGGGGTCAGCTGAAGCAAGCTGTGCAGGGCTTTGTCCAGTCAGGTTCTGAATGTCTCCAAGGATGGAGAATCAATAACCAACCCACCAAGCAGTCTGTTTCTGTCTTCAATCATCCTTGCAGTAAAAAAATTTCTTATGTTTAAATGGAATCTCCTGTATTTCAATCTGATCTGATTTAGGTTTAGGTTTAAAAAGGCAATTGGTATATAAACCACTTTCAATTACTGTGGGGGTGTTTTTGTGGTGTTTTTTTTTTTTTTTTTAATTATTATTGGGAATGTATTTGCACTGAAAGAATATTGCTGTATAGAACATCTCATTTGTGCAAACCCCCTGTAACCTTTGAATATGGTCACATGGTTTATTTTCGTTGAACTGTTTCCCAACAGGCTAAGTCAAGATTTCAGTAAACAACATAAATCAGCATTAAGCCCTCTACAGATGCTTAAAATAATTACAAAACAAACTCAGTTGCAGCTAAAAAGCAATTAAGCACTGGTTCTCAAAAATAATAAATATACAAAATCTTCTCTTTTTTTTTGTAAGTATGTTCTTGTCTCAGTGGAAACCATGAGTAAGTTCTTATCTGGACAAAAGGGTGTAGGGTACAATGGAATGACCTCGGGAATTTCTGTAACCATTGGGAGAAAAAAACAACTCTTCTTTTTGAGTGTAGTCAATGCAGTTAGTTGAAGATATCTTTCTGCAGTATTCTTGTCCCAGAAAGCATATTGAAAATCTTTCCTGGAATACTCTGAGGATATCTGTTACATATGGCTGTTGGCAAGAAAGATACCTCTAAAATCTGTATGTGAGAAAGTGCACCCTGCAGGGAGTAAACAGTATGATTTTAATTTCTTTATTTTTCAACACCTTCCTGCACTTGAAGCCAGATATTCTGGGTTGTCTCTTAAGGTACTCATCTCTTTGGGGATGGCATTGTTAATCTTTGTTCCTCTGTGCCCTGTTCAATACCACTCTTGTAAAAGCCTGCTCTGGCTTATAGAATGCAGTAATTGGAGTTTGTCAAACATGATGATTTTGTAGGGAAATTTGGGGGGAAAATTGCTTTTTTGATTTCTAAAACTTTCCAGGAAAATATTTCAAGGTTAAACCATGTTTTCACTTCAGGGTTTGGTTTTTTTTTAAGCAAAAACTTTTACCATTTTCACATTATAGAAAAGTAATTTTTCCCTATAAACACTCTTCAAAAGTGACTTCTCTTGAGCCAGCTCAGACAGTAACAACCTTGTCAAAACTAGCAGCTACGGGAGCAAGTAGCAACTTCAATATGTTTCTGCAGAAAACCTGATACTTCATCCTAACATTCTGTCTAAAATTAATGTGAATAATTGATGCTTTTATAAGTATTTTCTTCCATTTGCTTCTGTGATTTCTGATAACATGTACACTTGTGTGTGTAGGTGTCCGTCTTTCAGCTCGTATATTTAAGGCCATCTCTCTTGTGCTGTTGTTATGAATCTTGGAGGCGCTAGATTTTCAAGACCCTTAATCTTTTATGCAGTGTGTTTAAAATCAGTCTTTAAGCCCAAAGCTGTTCATGCAGGACAGGCAGAGCTACGTTCTGTAGCTTTGATTCTTAGGAAACAAAGTTTTGTTAAAGGATTTCCTAGAAATTACTGTATCGCACTTTAGAAACATGTCCCTTGTTAGAAGCAGAAATTATTTTACTGAGGCATAGAGGAAGGCTGGAATATATCCAATCTTTACTTGACTTACTCTTCCAAATAGGCTTCTTACTCATTGCCTGACTCCCCTGCCATATAGATTCAGTGCAGCAAATGAGGTGTTTCAGAGTTCCAAAGTACACATCTGTGTAACAGAAACTGAATTAATTATCTTTCTGCATATTTTTTCACGCAGGATATTTGCCCTGACTCATATAGTTGTTTTGTCAGATGTTATTCATTATTTTGGGATCAAATTCTGCTCTGCAGACTCTCTGCTCATACGCAAATTAAAAGAATCTAAATAACTGAAAAGTACCTCCAAAAGCAGATCTTAATATTTCTTCCTTAAGTTGGTATGAAGTGTTGAACATGAGAAAGGAAAAGGCACTACCTACATCCCAACAGAGGTCAGGCTAGCATTATAATTATATAGGGCTTTGAGAAGTATTTGCCTTTGCTTTCTGAAAGCATAAAGTGCTCTAGCAGAAAAATTGTGTTTATTTTCTTTGGATCAGGATTTTGTTAAAGCTGTTCAACACCCGAATGGTTACTGTTGATTTGCACATGCCTAATTAAACAATTAGAGCTTCTGGAAAATATACTTGAGATATATTTTTTTTAAAAAGTGAAAATAAAAGCACTCTTGGTGCTGACAACTGTGAATATTTTTTTTTTTCTTCTAAACAGCTAAGGCCTTTATGAATTAAACTGCCTTACTGTTTGTCCATGAGGTGTGAACAGCCCATTCTGAACTTTGCAGGTAGCCTTCAAGATCAGAGTTCTAGGTGATATGTCTCCTATATCACACTATCATTTCTATATTTCAGTTATAGAGCTTTTGTTACAAACGTTATTTCATGGAAATGACTGTTGCCAGTACCTGTCAGTGTAGTTCTTTGTGTCACTGCCAAAATGCTAGCACGGCTAACCTAGTTTCTTGGAAATCGGTCTCAGTTGAGCAGGTCCTGCTCTTCTCTCTGGCTTACATCATTCTGAATCTGCCTGGAAGCCAGTTACTCATCCACCTTTCCTCACTTAATTACTGCAAGTTATTAAAAAATGTGATGTCAAAGGTTTCTGCTTACTAGTATTCCACATTTCTCTGCATATTTCATAAATACTTTGCTGGATCTGACAGCCTATCAGTCAGTGATATGATATATAACATATCAATGATATATCACCCTGACTCTACAGAATGTGTTACGAGGTTGAGTAAAATCTAGAGCTGTCAGTTGTCTCTGCTTTTTTAAAAATTTATTACAGTTTGCAATATAATAGGAGTTTCAAATGAGGGATAAAAGTTAAATGAAAGAGAGTAAAATTAACATAACAAAATTGGATCACAATGTGTTCTGTTAATCCTCATCATTTAATTTTCATTTCATCTTGTAAAAGTCTCAGTTGTCACTTTCTGGATTTTGATCACCTCTTCAAGGAAGAACATTAAACTCATTTGCTTCCTTACATGTTATATGGTTTCCTTCTTAGCATGCTGAGGGATTTTTAGGTCAGTTAAGCACTTCCACTTTATTTGAAACAATATTTTCACATTAGTGTGACCTGTTGTTCTTTCAGCAGCAGATCTGTTAGAACAGTCTTGTCCCTTGTATAGCTAGGTGGACACAATCCCTTACATGCTAAACCCACGCTCTTCCTTCAGTAGCATATACATACAATACAGAAAAATTAACCCATTTTAATTTTCCTCATATATTTGGAGGCTGAATATTCTAAATTATATGGGATATTATGTGTCCTCTTATCTTCATTCATGCAGACACATGTAGCTGCACCCATACCCTTCTTTGCATACCTTAATTTCTCTTACTATTAGCTGTGGATCTTCAATAAAAAACCTGAAATAATATGAAAGCTGATGGACATTTTCTCTGTACAGTTGAATGAGGTTTCTGTGTCTTCATTAGTCATCATTGCACAGTAATGATAAAAAAGTTTCACTTGTGCACCCATAGTCTTGAAAAAGCCTTTCTGCATGAGCTACCTTCTTGGCTTAGCTTTTGGCTAGTTAGAGTCTTTCATGAGAGGCAGGACTAAGCATTTCAATTTCTTGTCTTAACATTCCTCTCTGAAATCCTGGTCTTTCCAAATCCAAAAGGAAGTCATTAGGTATTTACTGTTAATTATAATGTAGTCATCATTCACCTCTGGAGAAAAGAAGTTAGAATTTTATTTTTTTTTAATTTATTCTAGGTATATTCTATGATAGTGCTGTTTATAGGATGAACAAAATTCAAGTATTTGTTCTCCTAACAGCTGCTGCAATGCAGATTCCTTCCTCCTTTCAAAGTTTAATTGCATCAAATATGCTCACAATGACTTCTATTCTCATTGTAGTAGTGCTATTTACATCAAGGAATTAAAGCCTCTGTCTTTCATGGTCTTATCAATAGGTGAGGAGGGGAGCAAGAAGATACATCAAGGAATTTCTCTGCTGAATGGGAATGCTGCTTTTTGGCTGTTTTACACGTTAGAGAGGGGAATCACCAAGCACCACGCAAAAGATCAGAAAATGTAATTTCTACAAAGTGGTTTTATATACATAAATCTTCTGAAAGACGGATACCTTTGGGATATCGTAGGCCGTAGACTTCTGTGTAATCCATTACCCATGCTGATATAAACCTTTGATTTGTGGGTTTAAACCTGAGGCTGAGTAACCTCATAAATATGCTAATCCACAGTAATCAAGAAAAGTGCTATTGCAAATACAAAATTTTTATTCCACAGTTCCAACAGCTTTATAGCATGCTCTACATTTATAACAATAAACTTCGGGAAATTACTCTCTTCATGTTTAAGAAAATGCTTTGCCCTTTTCTTGGCATCTCACCAATGAATCTTACATACATTATTTTGAATGGCATGATCTTTATGCAAAATTCAGTGCATGTTTTGCCTTTTCTAACCAGTATTTGATTTCTAAAATGAACAAAACATTGCATAAATTTTAAAAATTCAGCTTTTTGTAGCCCTATAAAAGTTTTATTATCATTTTTATTAGTCTGGAGACCAACCAGTGGGTTAACTAGTAGATTGTCTGGCAAAACCAGCTCTACTGTATATTTAAGAAGAAAAAGACTAAGTAGATATTGAAAAAACTTACCCTTTTAGCTGCACCTTGTCGATATCCGTTATATGTATTTCCACACCTACACATAAGCATGAACTTTAAATGCCGTAGTCGTCATATCAGGTTCTAGAGTGATTCAAATAGTATAGTTTGGTGTGTGTGTTTGTTTAGGAAAAGTGAAAAATATCTTCATGCAGGAAAGAAAATAGGACATTTTTCGTGTTTATAAACCTCTGAATATGAGAATTCTGCTTTTCTTTGGGGGGTGCAATTTCTGTGTGCTAAAAAATCCTCACTGGATGCTGTATATAAAACCAGTTGTATTTAAAAATCAGTTATTCTGCAAGAATTAAACAACAGTTTTCTTCAGCTGATATTTCAGTTCCCAGATACTGCAATACAAACATTTACTTAGCTTGTTTTGAGTAGTCCCATTTCTAATCCGCATCTAAAGAAAATTGAGTTACTTTAAAAAATGAGGAAAAAATAATCAATCAGTTCTGAAACAATTTATTCCTTAGTTAGTGTGAAATACCTGTCAAAATTTATTATTTTCTAGTTTCTCTAATCAGTACTTATGGTTTTGTATTGTGTGCCTGAAGGATTGAAATCTAAACACCGGTAATTTGAGCAATATAGTGTTTTTTTCATGGTGTTAGGATTGTGTTTGCCAGATTAACTGTATAATATAGATGTATCTCCTCGCATAGGTTTCTGTGTCCATTTCTTGGTGAGCTGACACTCGCACAAACTACTTCACTCTTCGCAAAATAAGATTGTATTTTTGTTTTAGATTTAAATATGACATTTTGAAGAAACAAGACTGCTGTTAGCATCTTTAAAAACAGAAAATACTCCAATACATATTCACTTTGAATTCTTTCACACATTTTAACTTCAGTCTCAGATACTCTTTAAATACATTTGGTGTGGTACAGTACCACAGTTTAGATTTCTATACACAGTATAGAAGTATATGTTGCTTCTGAACTCCAGTCTACTTATTTCACAGTAAAATCAAAATCTGGTCATTAAAGATGAAAAGCCAGAATCAGATGCTGTGTAACCACTCATAAGGGAGTTCCCTGCCCCTGAAAAGCTTCTCTTGTTTTCTAATTTGATCTGATCACTTTTGAATTTTATTTTGTTTGATAGTCCACAACAGTAAATGAGTTACATATTGATAAAAAATAAAAGGTCAATTATGCTAAGTGATCTGGATAGATTTGTAAATTAATTTGAAGAGTATGCATTTTAGAAAAGCCAAGTACAAGGTTATTAACTGCCTATAAGTTTAAATAAGTATAACATCTTGACACTTGTGTCTCGTCCTTCCGCAACACCAGGACCCCTTGCTTGTATCAAAAGAGCAGGATATACAGACCTAACAGAGTTAAGATGTCTACAGCCTTGTCCCCAAACTGTTGATTTTCTCCTGTAGGCTGTAAGCAGCAATTGGGGGTTTAATGTTACCATATTCCCAGCAGAGGTGCATCCTAATAGACATGGGAATGACCACCTAAATGTACCGGTTTATGAAACATTTTGTGTTCTACAGAATTGTTTCCCCTTTTATTTGCATGCGCTTTCCACAGGTTGCTTCTGCCCAGTCTGTGAGCATTTTCATTAAAAAAAAAAAAAAAAAAAAAAAAAAAAAAAAAAAAAAAAAAGTAGAAGATTTGCTTCAGTGCTTATTTTTGTGGATTGTGCAAACTAAGGAGCATGGCAGCCTATTCTTCCATTGCAGAAGTCTGGGTTCACGTGTGCTGTATGGCAGGCTGGTGGTGGGTGCACACGATGTGGCAGAAGGATTCCCTGAGTCAAAGGTCAGTGAATAGGTGGTTTCAGGTTGGCGTGTCAAGTGCAGGTGAAGTGCTTTAGTGCAAGTCAGGCAATACAGATATTTGCCTTAGCCACCCTAACAAACTTTTGCCCAGTTTAAGAAGATACAGCTTGGTGGCTCTTCTAGCTGAGCCTGCAGTGCTCTGTCTGAGGTTCACTAGAGAGACCTGAGATCTTACTGACTAATGTGTTCTAGAACTTTGTATTGCTTGAATTTCAGGTTTTTGGGTTTTTTTTGTTTTTTTTTTTCCTCTTGTGGGGAAAGACTTTTGAGCCACCCTCTGCACCTTACGATAACTTCTGTGAAGTGACCCTTTCACCTCAGTGAAATGTGCTCAGATTCATCAGAGAACTTTTAAAGATGCCCTGACACAGTAGCACTGCCTCTGATTCTGACTTCATCACCCAGGAAATTTTTCATTTAACAATATATGCGGATTCTATAAAATATATATTTCAAATAGCCATCCCATTGCATCAATAATTACAGAAATCTGACTTAAAAATTAGCTGTTTAATGGTAGTGGCTAGGCATTTTCCTGGATATAAGAACCCTGAAAGAAATCCAGATTGCTTCATCAACTTAACCACAGTTTGACAGAGTAACATGATAGTAGTGTGCCAGCACCAGCAGGTTTAAACTTGCACCACTAATTCCATTTTGACATTGATGAAAACATCATATGGGTCTTTTGCATTTGAGGAGGTATCTTTTAGACTCTCTTCTGGGAAGAGATAGCACTTTAGTTGTGCTATGTTAAATGAGAGTCATGTTACTATTTTTGTAATGCAATATTTTTTTTTATTGAGCCATTTTTCCTCAAAAATATACAGCACTTTGAGGAGTGAAATTAATCTGTGCGGGCAACTGGTTTGTGTGGAATCATAAACAATGTATAAAGTTGGAGATTTCTTATGTTTATTTTTTGAATAAATATAATTTACCATTTTGACTTATTATGGTGTCCTAGAGCCACAGTAGTCCACCAGTTGAATGGGATTGTCTGTTATGGGCAAGGATTCCTGATGTTTTGCAAGCCCATCGATCATGCTAGACTAGATGAGAATGAAGGTATTTCTGTGTAGCACCCAGGTAGTTTCTCACACTCTTCAGATGCAGTATCACCAGCCTGTGCTTGAGCTAATTTAGGTTTGACAGGAAAAAATATAGTTTGATGAGCAAATCCATATCATCATGCAATGCTTCTCTTTGTAGTAGAATTTAGTCATTCAACTATGCCTGACAAATTCCCTGACTCCATTCCCTTCACTTCTATATTTAATTTTCCTGCCTGTCCATTTAATCTAGCCAAGCTTTTAAAAAACAGAGTTTTGGAAGATGATGTCTGTCTAGAAATCTGCTGTTTCACACTCCGTTTGTAGAAGAACTCAGTCCAGCAAAGATTTATGTCTAAAATAGCTTTCTGGTACTATAGGTCTTTGCATCAATTACTTTCCAGCTTTTTTAAAATTTAATTTCGAAACACGTCATTTGTCTTCTGTTTTGGCCTTTTAATTTTCTTTCATTCTCTCATCGACTTTAATAATATTTCATTTGTTAATAATGTCTGTATTCATCATTATGAAGATTTTTGCATACTGACTTAAACTGTAAATTAGATAACAGTTCCTCTCTCTTTCACTTCTTGTAGTTTATTAGCTGAGGGTTTCTCCTCTGTGTGGTATACATTTGTTTATATGTGCCCATACACACAAAATTAAGTAAAGCAGTAAAATCGTGTCTGCATATTGAATTTAATAGGCAAAGTACAAGGTAGGAAAAATTTCAGCTCTAAAAACCTTCTGTAAGAACTTCACTCATCTCACTTGAATACAAACCTAGATTGTCTTTCAGCCTCTCATGACTCTGAACAGTGGAAATAATATCCTGAAATTATTATGTTGTTCGAGAAAGAGAGGGCTGGGTAGTTGGATAATCTAGTGCATGACATCATGAGAGACGGGACTTCAGCATGCAGTGATAATCTCTGGAAGCTGTTTATCAAATCCTGATGTGAAGGCTGTGATTCTGAATCTGATTTTCTTGAAGTTATCTTTCATTTTCTCTTTATGTTATCAGTGTGAAAGTTTTGCTCTCACTAATTCTCATCATCTGGGGGGACTGTTTGTCAACATTAGACTAAATTCTTTACTGGCATCAACACAGTAGAAAGCAGTAGGATTCTGCCAGCAGGCACTTAGCTCCATATTGCTTCTCTGATAATTTCATCCTAGCAAGAAGAAATATTTATTTTTCCTATTTTAGCATTATGTTATTCTGCAAAAATGCCCAATCATTACTTAGAAACTATGGGAGAAATTTATCTCACCTAACATTATTTATATTCTATGTTTCACAGGAGATCTATAGTCTAAACTAATCATAGGCTCAGTGTTGTTAGCAGAAATGGCAGCTCCATAGGGTAATTCATTCCATGTTATGAGTCCCACATCTATTTTAGAGTCACTCACCTATGAAGTGCCTTCCTATCTCTGCTGATTTTTATAAACTAGCTGACTAATTTTGACTATATTCACACATTTGACTAGATTTCACATGTTCCACATGGCAAAATTCAGATAAATCTTCTTTAAAATTTCAATTTTTAGGAAAACAGAATAAATGTTTGGCATTTTTAGCCTCCATGTGAAAGTCTTTAATGTTTCTCTAATTTAGACAGAAAACATTTAGAGGATTCATATCAGGAAATTTGTCCTTGTCTTACCTTGCTCTCATGAAATTTTTCTTTTCTAGACAAAAAGAAAATATATTTTATGCTTTGTCAAATATTTATATTGGGAAAATGACCTACCGTCTACCTTTCACTTGTGCAGGTCACTTTTCATATTCAAAGTGCAATGTGAAAGAAAAATCATTATCATTTTTCACACTTTCTGTAAAAACACACACATATTTAAGCAAAAAGAGTGACTGATCTTCTGTTATATAATTACTGACTATTCAGTAATCACGTATTTACTGAGTTTAAAGATATCTATAGTGTTTTTCTTCCACTCAATCATTATATAGGCCATAAAAATGTCTTTAAAATAATTTATACTTGGGTCTCTGCAGTCATGCTTCTGTACACTATATATCTAAACTTCACTCCGTACAACAAATAATAAATTGGAAAATTATTGTGTATCTAAATTTTACATCCTGGTTCCACGTTATCACAGTATTTGATTGTTCCCATTTTCCTGATAAAAATGTTATACCCAAAAATGTGCCCTTCTACACAAATATTTCCTCATCTGTCTTCTATTTGTTGTCTAAAGTTGCCTCAGTCAAAAAAGGTTCCTCAAAAAAGTGTATAAGAGGATGGACAAGAAAACATGTTAGTCTTTATGTTCAGTCAATATCCATTTCTTCTGCTTCAGCACATGCATACTACTAGTGTGGGAGTGTATAATAGTTTTATCCAAGAAGAAATTACAGTTTTGATGGTACTGAAGGAAGTAATAATTCTACATAATCAACACAGTCCTGGCAGTTCAGTTTGGGTTATGTCTGACCTTGCTGTAATATGTTTCCAGGTTTAATAATTAGACCATCTACTAAAGTTTTACCATGTATTTAGTTTAGTTTCTCTTAATATTTGTTCATTCTTAATTTATTAACAGTGGAAGATGAAAGAATTGTATTAATGGAAGTATTTGTTCATTGTCTGAGAGCCTGAGCAGGTAGAAGTTTACATTAGCGGATAATGTCATGAAATGGAGCAAAGATTAAAATTGCTTTTTGTGTACATTATTTGAATATATCAACCATCTCATGGATTAGGTTCATGTTTACTGCAAATGTGAAATTTTGATTTAGTGCACTACTATTGTGTCTAATTTTCCCTTTCTTTTCCCTTTTGCTAGATTAGTTTAGTTAGAATTAGAGACAGCTTCTCAACACCTATATTTTTCAAACTAAAACACTAAATTCTGAGGCCAGACTATTTCCATATGAAAGATATCCCTAAGTTAGACTTTCAAAATGGTCTCATTTTTGTTGTGGAACAGATCTTGACCTATTGTTCTGTAGGGCTGTATTATTGCTGCTTGTGATAGTCAAGGTGAATGTGAAATGAAGTATCTAGAGCAGTGGAAAAAAAAAAAATCTGTTCCTGCAGGCATTAACTTTGGAAGGTTGGAAAAATCCCTGTGTTCAAAAGTTATTCTTATTTCAGCAGACCTATTCCATCCATCATTGTTCAATGTAAAGTGTATTTCTTACATCATACATGTAACTAAACCATCAAAAAAAGAAGAAATACCATACATTGAAATATTGGCTGCAATGCATCCATGTATGCAATACTCTGGCATATTCTGCTGGATATCTGAATTTTGAATCCTCACTTGCTGTAAAAGATTTGTCAGCAGTCACAATGCCTTTTCTTCCAATTGGGTCACATGATGTAAAGATCTTAAGCGCTTTCTTAGGGTTTTATTTTTGTTTGTTTGTTTTAAAAAACCTTACATTTTTTCAAAGACTTGAATGTGGCAGAGAAAAAAAAAAAAAAGGCTGATCAGTAATGCTTGTTGGAGCAATCACTGCAGCTCATTTATGAGCTATCAGCTTTTTCTTCTAACTTTGTATCTCTTAAGACTGTGGTCTGGAACATATATATGACACATTTTGCTTTGGAATCTTCCTTCTGTCTTTGAGTTTTTATGACTGGATTTCAGAATGTATCTACATTTATTCAGTATATTGGTATTACTTTGATCTAATGGAATACAAAAGTAATGCACTATAAGATCGTTATTATTTTAAAAAAATATTTTAGTTCATCTAGATGAGAATCTAATCAGAAATATTGATAGAAAAAACACTTCTGATAACACTGTTCTTTGAGTTCAAATGGCAAGGTGGGTTTTGTAGATAGAAGTTTGCATCTTTTACTAAGCCAGCTGAATACCTGAAAAAGTTAGACAAGCTTTCAGACACACAAGTCCTTCTTCATGTCTGATACAGAAGCATCAGACTTCAAAGCTAAATCCAAGTTGAAAGCAATTGCTCAGAGTTTAATTATAGAGCATTTTTCATAAAACAGTCACTACAGTTCTTTTGCCTAGGTCCTGCTCCTCACAACTACTTTACAAGATGAACATTGAGTCTAGGATACAAAAAGCCTTGGCTTTAGCAGACGCATCAGTTTTATGTCACATTATAGTTTCCTCAGACATGTTTATCTCTTTGTGTTTCGCAGGTTATAAACTATCCATCTCTCCTTTTTGTTGCAACTTGCCTGCCTTATCAACTCTTCTTCCTCCCTCACTTATCTCCTCTACCCCACAAAAGAAAACCACACAAGATATAACATATGATCTAATCTACTAAAATGAGCACTCTTCCCAACTTCTGTTTTTGTTTGAAGTCCTCTGTTCTGCGCATCAAAAAGAGCTTGCATGCTCAAGAACTAGACTCATTTTAATATTGGGGGGGGAAAAAAATAGATGCATACAACTCTTTTATGTTATCATAGATCCTCGTAGCTGGACAAAATTCCAAACTACCCCACAAAAATTAATCTTTTTTCACATTGCTCAAAGTAGAGATCCTCTAATTACTGGACAGCTTTCTTTCTTGATGGAGGTGTCTCACAATTATTATTTTTTTTAATGCACAAATCTAATGGAAACTCAAACAACTTCTAGGTTTTTCTGTGAACCAAGTATTGAGATTAGACTTGGTCTTACTGGAGTACAAAGCTAGGAGTTTCTAAGTCCTGTAGTGTTTTTATTTCAGCAAATTCACCATAGCTTCATAATCTAATAATCATCTGTTAGTAGTTTTTTAGCAACAAATGACAAAACTTTACGTCAGCTATAAATCAAAAGGCCTTGGTTGCATTCAAGGAATATTCCAATACTGTAACCAACTTGATTAACCTTACATTTTCTAATTATTTTGTTTTTCTTTGCTGTCAATGGCAGAGTATTTTAGAAAAATAAACATCCTTTTTTTTTTTTTTAGGTTTCTGAAAAAACTGTCATTATTTATGTTGCAAAACAACAATTTATCTGTAACAGTCTTGGATCATAAAGTCACTGAAAGCTTTTAACTCAAGCCAAATAGGGAAAAGCACTTCAACCATTATAGTTGATGAGACATTTTCTAGTGGTTTCTATAACGGTGGGAAGACTGTTCAGTAAGATGACAGATAGCTGTCTATAAGCTTGCCTTTGAGAAGCATAGATCAAGGACAGCTACTGAAATATATCTGCATCTACAGCTATTTCTTCAGCAACCATATTGATGTCAGTCTTAAATTCTCTTTTGGAAATCTAATGCTGGTGAATGAAAGAATTAGCATCTGCAACAGAAATTTTATTTCAAATAATGTTTTATAGTACTATAAGTAATCCTACTTCCATTTTTCAGTATTAAGCTGTGTAAAGCAGAGCTGTTATTCCTCTTTCTTCAAGGGAAATAGTTTTATGCTGGAAATTCTGTGTTCACTCATAGAGGCTATCTTATGCAGTAGAAAATTATTTTCCACATGGCACTTTGTGATTCCATTCCATAAGAAATGATGCGGACAATATTTATCTTGAACTTCATTTATAAGAGAAGATAGAGATACTATTTGTGGGATCCATAGGCTGATCAGACATTTTGGTGAAACTGAGTGCTACTTAGGCATGACTCAAATTAACAAGAGAGATATTCATCTCCAGTATCTTTAAGTCCAAAGCGAAAATCTAGGGTTGAAAGAATTTTCCTTGTCATGTCCCTTGTCTATGTAGACACAAGAAAAAACCCAATACGTTCATATCTAGAGGAAAGCCCTATGGAAATAAATCTTTCTAATTGTATTATGGTTCTTTGTGTCAGTCTTAGATTAACAAAATTTACTTGCTTCTTTGTGATCTACTTACATTTAAAATATGTATCCTTTTTGTTAATATTCTTGGTTGAAATTAGTCTAAGAGGCATGGTACTGTTTCTTCAGAAAATACTGTAGTTCATCTTTTAAACATGAACTCTAATCATTAAAATACACCGTTTGATTAGAATCTGAAATTACTTGTGGGATGGAATTTATTATTATTTTTTTTGTAAATCTGCTTCATATTTGCTGTGTTGTTTTTGTAAAAGAGGAATAAAGGCGCTACAGTTTCTTAAAAAACATTGAGGTAAAACTTTCCTGATACGTTGTGGTCAGATTGTGTTTTTTGATTGCAGGACTTTCACTTGACTGTAGTTTTTTCTACACTGTTACTGCTAATGAATGCTGACACCTTGAATGAAAATAATTGAAGTAATGCAAAATATAAATGCTCCTTCAACAAACAGGTTTTTAACAGGTCACAAAAGGTGAACTATGTTGGAACTGGCATGGTTTTTTTTCTCTTTGTTCGTCTCTTGAAGTATGGTACTGGTAAAAAGCATTCTGGAAAAGCCAGAAGTTAATTTGAATAATAAATATTATTTGAAGGGAACCTAGCCTGCATTTAAAATAAAGATTGAATAGAGAAAGCTTTTTGTTTTTCACACATGCAGTTTATATTGGGCCAAAGAAATCTTCAGTTCTTTTTTTGGATTTTATCTTTTCTATGCAAAATAAGTTACATAGGTGTTAACAGATACTTTAACAATTTTGTCCACTCTGTAATTTCTCTTCAGTTTTTTCATACTTTTACTCCCTAATCTCTCTTCATTTTTATACAGTATTCATCATGACAGTAAACTAAGTTAAAGTTTCTTAGAATTTAAAATTTCTGCTTATATTAGACAAATAGGAAAAAACATTTGTAGATTAAACTTCAGTAGTGAGTCAGAGACTTCTTTCTCTCTTCAGCTTCTTGTCTTTTCAGTCTCCCAGGCCAGAATGTAGGTTTTTCCCTGATCCAAGCACAGTGTTCTGCTTAAGATTAGACACATTTGGATTTCTTCTCTAGAGAGGAGATAGATGACAGTACTCAAGGAGTTTAGTACACTAAATTATATTCTGATTCATTTATCAAGTATCTTTCCTGATAATTTGGTCTGAGAAATTTGAAATCTCTGCTTTCTGTGCCAAATTCCATAGCTCCTAGAAGTGTTTGCATTGATTGCAGTTGTGCATTATTAGTGAAGAGAATGGAGAAATTACATTTTAGAGGTGTGTTTGCATAATGGTGCCCTCTATACTTATTCCTGGAATGATGCAGTATCAGGCACTTTAACACCATTATAAAACTAAAGCTTATGTAATAGATTTGCCCTAAAATAAATAAATAAATAGATAGATAATTCTTGATTATCATGAGTTACCATGTCGAAAGTCCACAAGTTAGCTGTGAAAGGGAATCAGAGTAATTTTTTTATAATTACTAGTCAAGATCAGATCTTAAATGCACCAAGATCTCTAAAAACAACAATTATTGTAACAGGCTGAGAGTATAGTTAGATAAAAACTTTGTGCACTTTGAAGTCGAACATTCTGTATATCTTCAGTTCGATAATTATACACAGTGAAACACTGATCAAGACAGGGACTTAAGGATATTTGTAGATATAACTTAAATATTAAGTACAGTTCTTAATGTTAGCAAAAAGTAATTATAATAATTATAGGCTCTATTTCATGCAAGTGTGAATGTGTGTCTGTGTATATGCTGTCTTAGAGATAATTATTAAATCTTTGTGAAAAATTACAATAAAGAGTTGAACTAATACATATTCGGGTAAGGCTGTAAAAATGTAGCTGAAAAGAATATTTGTTACTTTGCCTTTAAAGTATTTTGCTTTGAAACAATTTGTTTTATTACGCAGCAGGTTTATCTGTTTTTAAAAAATTAATATATGCATTCATTTTAGTACTACATAATTAAAATATTTTAAATGTATTTTAAGCACAAGATGTTTTTTGTCATTTCTAAAACCTTGTTTCATTGTTACAATTAAAGTGGAAAATGGTGATATTTAAAACAGTTGACTGTTCATATCAATATGATTTCTTAGTATTTTGCATGTTATTCTTTATATCAAACAAGTTTTATGTGGCTATTTCTATTTACTCTGATAGAAAGACTATATTCCACTGTATTTTGACACAGGTAAAGATTTGGGGTGGGGTGCTCCCCTTATTTCATGGTAAATGCGGGTGTGCGCACACCAGACTGACATTACACTTGAAGCCAACCACCCATGCAGTCATAAAGCCCCAGCCTAAAAAGAGCTTTTGATTCTGCAAATGTTGTAATTTACTTCTGTTTTATTTGCAGATTGCCTTCTCACAGCACAATACTATCATGGATCTGGTGCAGTTCTTTGTCACCTTCTTCAGGTAAATTGCTTTTTCTGTCTTCTGACTGAAATCATGCCGATTCTTTCCCATCAAACATATATCTTAACCAGCTTTTTAATCTTAAGAAACGCCTGCAAAGAAGCCTTCAAACTGTGTTCTCTAATTTGCACCAGTGGAGGATCCAGGGCATTGCCCTGTAGCTACAGGCAACTGCTGGCATCTTTCATATATTTGGTGGTACAGTCTTCACACTTCATAAAGATTAGCTAGACGTGTACTGTATATTAGTGATTAAGGGAAACCTGCTATACTGAC
The DNA here is from genome assembly GCF_003259725.1 of Athene cunicularia. Taxonomy (NCBI): domain Eukaryota; kingdom Metazoa; phylum Chordata; class Aves; order Strigiformes; family Strigidae; genus Athene; species Athene cunicularia. The sequence goes on from NW_020799105.1 coordinate 18,206,488, forward strand.
TTAAGCTAGTAATTTGTGTGTGTGTGAATTTTGTTGTAAACTCTCAAAGAATTATTAAAAATGATGGTTCTGTTCAATAGCTTGTTATTTTTAATAAAACACCCCAAATCACTACTACTAATACTTTCAGAAGTTAGAGATTAATTGTGAAAGGCAGGCGGAGATACATAAGATTTGGTTGTGACAGCAATGCAGGAATTGCTTCAACTGTCAAATGGACAGCTGTTCTAGGGTCTGAACAAAACTTCCCTGAAAGACTCCATAAAATTTAAGCTGTCTTATAAAATGTCACAAACTTGAATATAAACAGATGAGTTACAGTGCTTTGAAACCTTGCTGTGAAGATATTCCCCAATAACCATGCAGTATTTGCAAAATGTGAACACAACTGTGTTGATCGGACTTTCTGTATTTCTAGATCTGCTGTGCATTTATTTCACAAGTTCACTGCAAAGATTTTCTGTCTGCTTTAATCACTGGGCTCTGAGGAATGGTACCTGAAGAATCAGACCCTTAAGTGCTGTCAACAGATCAACTTCTGTTAATTTCTGTCACCTGGAAGGGGGCAGAAATGAGCAGACACTGAAGTCTTCTGTACCCAGTGCATTGGCGAATGGAGGGTGGTTGAGTAGCTGATACAAAGCACCCCGTTCTCCTCGTTCACCACAAACAGAGCAATAAAATGTGGACTGACTAAAAGTCAGCCTAGTAGTGTTCTGGGTGTTTGGTATTTGGTTATTGTTGGTTTATTTTATTTTTTTCTGGAAAGACAGCAAAAAAAGACATCTAAAAATGATGATGCTCATGCAAACTTTAAGAGGACAAACTCCTACAGAAGAAAGCGATCTATTCAAGTATGATAGAACAGAGGGACACTGTGACAAATAGTAGAGGTAGACTAAAAGCAGTTTGTTTCTGTTCTGTGCCCTGAGGCAAGCTTAGAAAAGGTGAGCTACAGACTCTTTGATGGTGAAGCCATCTCTATAGATACACTCACTGCATTAGCTCTCTTGGTGTGATCGTCTATCTGATGTGGTTTGTTCAGGGTAAACACAAACTCACCATGATCTTGATGAAAGAGGAGATCTCTCTGCCTGAACAGTAAACTAATTGGAAGCCAAGGCCAATGTAATCCCCCTTACAGAGAGAAAGGTTGTAGGATAGCTGGCAGCTATGCTACCACTGCCTTTGACTCAGCTCCAGTCTAATTGCATAACCAAGGCTTTCAGCTGGCATTCAGTTCAATAGGGGCTTGCAGCTATCTGCAGCGTAACGTTAATGATCAACCTTAGGAACCTAGTTGCAGAAATATGTAAAGGAGTCAGGAAATGCTGTGAGTAGTGCATTGCAGTAATCCAAGCAAGCCATAAAAATGAATCACAGGGCACCCTCCAAAGACACATATAAATCACACTAAGGTTAGATGGTTATGATGAGGAATAGTGTTCATCAAAATAGATTTTAAAATCTTGATGTAATTTTGTATGGTATTCTTCTACAAGTCAATTAGTATTAAGGTGCCTGTAGACAGAGGCAGGATGTCTAGGAGCTGGAGCTCTCATACTGTGTTTCTAAGAAAAAAATAGAAACAGAAAAAATTCCCAGTTTGCAAAGCAGAACTTGAGAAGAAAATGGAAAGAAGAGGAAGGGAAAAATAAAAGGAAGAAGATTGAATTGTTCTGAATGAAATGACTGCATGAAAAAAGTTATTTGATTGCACTGTGTTCCCAAGTTGATTGACTCTGCTGGGAAGATTAGCCCAGACCTATTGCTTGGCTAACTGGCACTTTCCAAGACACAAACCAGTTCCTTCTGTGTGGTTTGTTTTGTTTTGTTTTGTTTTGTTTTTTGTTTTTTTCCCAGTGTTATGCGCAGAGTCATGGAGTTTTTATAAGTGTTAGGAATCCATTAATTTTCTTATCACAGAACCAAAATAATCGTGCGTAATGTCACAGCAACACTCCCGACTTGATAACCCTGACATCAGAGCTAGCAAATGGTCAGTCCATGTGAATGAGCCAAAGAAAAAACTCTCAGGTTGTTTGTCACTGGATTAGTAGTTACAATGTGTTGTAATAAATGTAGGAAAAATACTTAGTGTGTCCTTCAAAAATCAAAACAGAAATGTAGACTGAAAAGTCTAGACACCATTAAAACTTTCAGTAGTTATTAAATTGGATGTTGTTTCTACAGGATCACTAGTCTAAACAAGCTGTAGAATGTTTCTGATAGGAAGATGTAGCAATAACTAATCTTATTTTTTTTTTCCCAATAATGGACAGTTAGTCATACCCAAGGAAGGTATCAATACATCTTCTCTAAAACGGTTAATAGTGTTCAAGCCTTTATCTGGAAATTTGGTTTGAACAGTTCATAGCCTAACAAAACTATTTTAATAAGGGTTGGTTTGTTTGCTTTTTTGTTTGTTTGTTTTGTGGTGTTTGTTTTGGTTTTTTTTTCTGGATGGGAATGTGTTATATTAAAACAGTGACAAATTATGCTAGTGACAGTAATAACCCAGGTCATGTTTGCTAGCATTATTGACACAGAAAATAATTGTGTTGAAAGACAAATTTGAATGTGCTTGATAACAAAACTTGTTTCAACCTGCTTTGATAAACATGCATTTGCATTTCTCTCATCTAGTATTATATTTTTCGTATTTCTGAGCACATGGTATAACCCTGTTCACTCTGGTGGCCTAGCCCAACCAGCAAACAGGTTTATTTGACAATAGCGTTTTTTTTTAAACAGTGATTCAAACGCATAGTTTAAAACTGTTCCTTTATAGGGTGACTGCTTCTGAGTAAAAATGAGATGCATGTTTTACTGCTTGAATCAAAAACATCAAAACAACAAGCGTTCTGAGAATTTTCCCAGTGTATCAAGATCAACTATTTAAACTATTCATTTGTAAGGAATTTTTTCAAAACTATACATAATAAAGGCCAAAAGCTATGATTAGATCTCTAGGTAATGCTTGATCCACCAAGATATTGTTGTACATCCTGGAATAGAAAAGTTATAGAAATACAAAGTCTTTTGAAAAAATAAACATAATATTACAGAAAGTATAGTGCTCCAGACCATGTTACTCATAGTGAAATAAAGAACCCCAATTTATTTATTTATTTATTTATTTATTTATTTATTTATTATTCTGGAAGGTTTCATTGTATCTACTGATTCGGTAACCTTTTCTCTAAGAGTAGAAATGCAATCAGATCTTTAAGACTAGTAGCAGATTCCTAACAGTTTTATAGAAACTGTGACATCTGTATTGCTTTAGTCAATGCTTTTGAGATCCTGCCTTGAAGACTTTTAGCTGTCACACAAATTGAGAAGTGTGTGACTTGGTTTTTTTTTTTTTTTTCCACCTGCTTTGAAGCAGTACAGATGTTATTAGAAAATTTCACAGGCAGCAAATGTGAGTGATCTTTTTTCTTAAACTGAAGAAATGAGGTCCCCACAGTTAAAGAAAGTCTCTTTCTGTATTACCCTGACCAGGAAAACACCCAATAATCTAAAACTTGGCTTTTTTTCCAAACTGTAAGTGATAAAGGAGTTCTCAGTGTTTTCAAATCTTACGTGAATATATTGTTTTAGCCGAGTAGATAGCCAGGACATTTTAGGCATTTAATAATGGATAATGAAGTATCTTTAGTTTCCAAAAACATTATTCATTTTTTCTTTAGATCATATTCTATCACGCATAAAATTTGACAGTGTTCAATATTTGTTAGCTTTTATTTATCATTTGAATAAATCCAGAACTGAGAGCCAAGAAGCTCTTGATTTCTAAACCTGCTTTTAAATAAAATTATAGTTAAGATTTATAACAGTGCTCATGCATTTCTCGGAAAAACGATTTGTTTCAAGAATCTGAATCAGGAGTTCTGGTAAGAAATGCGGTTTTGTCTCATAATCAAAAACCAGGGAAACTTAAAATCAATAGTTAAGCTATTGGTATTTTTGTGATAGTTAATGATATGCAACTGCTACTGTCATAACTATTTTTTTATAGCCTGTTTCAAATATGTAATATTAACCACTAACTAATCCGGGACTTTTTCTGAGCGTCCATCTTCTTTATGCTCTCAGAACGATTCCTGCCATTGCTTCTGGTTCGGCTCTTGGGGTGGAGCTGTCAACTGGTGGATTTTATGACTGACTGGAATGGTGCATTTTAGTCACTTTTATAACATCTCTCCTTAGTACTATTAATTAGAGAATTTCCAATTTGTAATAAGTAGAGCAGTGTTAAGAAATATGGATAGTTTAGAAGTTTGAAAATCCTTCTTATGTGTTTGCTTTTGAAATTCTATGAAAATTATGGTCATTTAGGATCAGGGGTACATTCTTTCTGATAAATCCTTCTGCGAGCACTACAAATAAGAGAAAATATTTGAAATATACTCAGCGTTTATTGCAGGAAGAAGGGATGGGCATTTGTTTTGGGATGAGGATGAGTAGCATGAGCTCCGATAGGAATTGTAGCAGATACTGAAGAACCAGGTTTATCAGCCCCGTATGTGTGTGATTGTTTGCCAGAATCTCAGCACAGTCACTTCAGTTGCATTTCACGCAGTGGGAGTGGATGGCGGCATTTCAGCGGGTTGTCTCAGAGCTCCCAAGAGCTTCAGTACCTGAATCTCCCATTCCTGGTGTAAATTCTCAAAGGGTGAACTCCTTCTTTTTACAGTTATCCCTTGGTGTGTCCGCCTGGGTTTGTGTTTGTTGTTTTAAAAATAAAGGATGATAAATTAATGCTAGATTTTGGCATGCTTATGTTTATGAGATTGAATATTTATCTCCATAAGAAAGACAAAACGTGGTGTGTTGGGATCAGGTCATGTCCACCATGGCTGGGTTCTCAGAAAATACAAAAGTCTTATAAATCTAAATTAGCATATTTTCTGGTAACATGAAAATCAAGTTATCTTAGCAAAATGGATTTTACATCTGGGGCTAGAATAAAATTGATTTTTACTTAGTGATGCATTAAACCGTTTTCACCTCGCTTAGAAGCAAACAGTTTGCTTCCACTGGGACAAGCATGTCTGTCTATATTGCAGTGGGCAATATGAGTTTGGTTTTTTTTTTCAAAAAGTGTTTGTTTTGAATTGTGGAATTTATGTAGCTTTGTGTCTTTCACTCTCTAAATCACCCAGAAATTTTGTCATCACTGTAGAATTATTTGATATGTTAATATTTTCTGAGAAGGCAGTCACTTGTTGGCCTGCAGGCAAAGGAGATTCCCCAGTATCACTGGATCGGTTGCTCTTCGGAACAGTGGATCTGTCATTTAATCCCTTGGTGACCAGAACTGTTTTCCATTATTTCATTCTTGTTTTTCTTCCTTCTTTGTTCATCCTTTGAGTCATTTGGAAGTGCACGTGAGTGTACTAGTGCTTGCTCTGTTTTGATTTCAACATACACTGTTCCTTAAAGTACAAAATAGTTGCTCAGCTTGTATCTGAAGATGGCTGATATACTTTTGTTAGGTATAGCAGATATGGGCTTTTCCTTCCTTCCAGTAGGTATATTTAAAATTTTGAACTTTTCACATCCTGTGTCTATCAAATACAGTCAGAGCTGTTCATTGTGCCTGGTGAAGTGCTTAATCCAAATTTCTTCTCAGTTCATAACGGCTAGAAAAAAGCTCTGGAGTTGCTTAAGTGCAGAGGGTAGTTGTAGAGTAACAGGATTTGAATTTTTTTTTTTTTTCGAGTCTTTTTTAGAGGGAGGGGGGAAAAAAATAAAAAAAGGAAAATCTTAAATTGCACTCTTCATTGTGTATGGTGCTGTAGCCTAGCACTCCAAAAACATTTTGTAACTACTTTTGCTTTTATAAACTCTCATTGGAATCAAAGCTGCTACTTATGTAGTAACGTTCACAGCAGAGGCCTCAGAAGGTGGCACCTGAAATATACTTCCCAAGACTCCTGAAGAAAGTATGTTGGTTTTTTTTTTGAAGACTCAGTACTTTTCAGGCTCCCTTGCTCTGAGACAGTTCTCTGACGTTCTCCTTTCAGGGATGAGTCTTTTTACAGCTGCATTGTATTTTGTTTCCTAAGAAGCATCATGTATAATTCATATGGTGTTTGTGTTTTGATTCCCTCCATTTTATAATGTATTTTTTAAAATCAGATTAGTCAATTGTTTTCTTAGACTAAAAGAGTGTTGTCGCTCGCAGCTATTTGTCTTCTAGAGTGCTTAATCCTGGTCACTTTTTTTATGAAACTCCAGTCCACAGTACTTTAAACAAAAGAACAAGAACAGGTTGTCATCTGTGATAAATGGACTTGAAATTTTGCTTTTGTCATTTTAATTCAAAAGAGAAGCAATTCTGTCGTCTTATGACAAGAACTACTTGCAAGTACTAGGTGCAAAGTTAACTTCAGAAGTTTGTTTCCAGATGTAAGTGTAGAGCGAAGTGGGGCAAAAGCTGATGAAGAAAAATAATAACAAAAAATAAAGGAAATAAAAAATATTAAGGTTTTCCTTTAGGCAATAATGTCATTGTCCATTATAGCAAGTGACAAGCAGCTTTCTCAAGCGCTCTGCCAGTCTGTCTCTGCAGACGCAGTTGGTATGGCATGCTGTGAAATGAGTGACATCGAAGAAATGAGCAGTCTGTTTATGGCAGTAGAGAAATATTCAGGGTCCTTGTGTTCACTTGTAATAAATCACAGAAAGAGGGAAGAGAGAGTGCTAGACTGTGTGTTATGCTCTGGATTTAATAGATATCAAAATTGTAAATCTAATTATCGCTTTTGAGAAGAGACATCTTAATTCAAGGGAATTAATCTAACGAGCTTTTAAAATGTAAGATTAATAAAAATATTCCAGTAAGAATTTCCTGGTAGCAAATGAAGCATTTTTTTGTGGAAGATTTTTGCTTTTTTAATTTCTTTATTGGGACTCAAGCCAGGGGGGCTACAATTTTTTACTAAGAAGCAACATTATGGAAACTCTGCTATGGACTCTGAAAGCCGCACTAAAAATTACACATTAAAAAGGAGTAATATAATCTATTTAAATTTTTTAATCTGAATTTAATCTGCATATGTGGCCAGTCATGTTCTATATCATAACTAATTTTCTATATTTTCAATATTTTTTTGTGATATTTCAGGAAAACACTCTACAGTTTCAAAATTATACTTCTTTCCTTACATGTCTCGAGGCTTTTCAGTTAAAATTTTAAATATCAAGTTGAGGGGAATCGGGAGTTTTGTATTCTTTATACAGAATTACAGAACAATAATGATGCTCCTTTGCCCTGGAAATCTAAAAATCCTTACTCTGTCTTCAGGAAAATTTCATGTCAATACGGCTTTTAAGAAGGAGAGCTATGAGGGTTTTTTATACCTATCAGTTCAAATATATTTGACTCTTTGGAAAAGGTATTGGAAATGTTATGTAATAAAGGGAAAAGTTCTTCACCGATGTATGAAATTTCTTTATTATATTTTAGTCTAATACAGAAAAAAATACTGACATGACTTGGTGAAACTCTAAATGTATTTTATATTTCTGTGATTTATTATCAAAGGGCAACATCTGCACTAGAGAAAAAGTTCAGTGAAAGAAAAGAATGAGGGGAAAGCATAAAAAAAATTTTCTTGAAGTATTAATCTCTTGCTGTGGAAGGCTGCTGAAATGTGGCATTAGTTGGCAGTCCTTATTCCCCAAATTCACTAATTGATCATGATTAGAATAAATGAATATCTTTCTCCTTTAATTTTAAATCTTAAATTAGCATAAATCAGCAAAATCATTGCAAAAAAGCTGAAGTGAAAGCACCACTGTTTTGACATTTAAAAAAATATCCAATTTCTAATTATTCTTGAAAGTTACTGCAGAAAATATTAAATTCTGTATTTCATGACTTGTATGCAAATTTAATGGACTTAGATTATTTTCCTTCCTCTTTAGATCTGAGTCTTTTATGTGCAATATCACTTGTTGAGAGAAATATAGAGTCTTTCACCCATGAAGGGCAAACCCATAAAATTATATGAAATATGAAAGTCTTTTCTATGAGTAAAAGAAACATAATCACACTTTATGGTTGTGACGTTCTATTTATTCTATGGAGATTAATTTCAGTTTATGTTAGATTAAGCCCCTTTGATTGTAAATCTTATTTATTCGCTGCTTCAAAGAGGTGAAAGGAAGAACTGCCGAGAGTTAAAGTTCATATCTAGAGCTTTATTGTGTAATATATTTTAGAGTCCTTTTAAATGGTTCACTTTTATTTGATATTGTATTGGCAGAAGGAAATGTGAATGTTGGTCGCTCATATAGCGTCCTGACGTACACTGCATCCATTTTCCCTTTTTAGTTGTATATAAAGGCCGTTTGCATAATTGATCATTCATTCATACATTACTACAGTAGCTTCTGGTATGGCTTGTGGTATATTTAATATGAAAAGACATCTTTATGTGTGTGTATATATACATGAACTATGTATGTAGGAAAATACAATTATAAAAATATGTATGTGTGCATTTATACATTGTATATTTACTTTTTATAATTATTTAATGTAGTTGTTTTTAAACCCCCCTACGTTCTCTATAACATTTTGACACATATATAATGAAAGAAATAGGATTTTTTTCATAATCTTTTTCCTGAAAATAACGAATTCCCCACTCAAAAACATTTTGTTCTTCCTTACCTTCAAGAAGTAGTTTGATATTTCATCGCACATCAAAGACCAATAAACCCAGGCTTTGTAGGGGCAGTTGTCAGAGATGATTTTAAACTATTATAGGATTTGGAGTTTATGCCTCAGGAAATGAAGGATTAAGTTGGTTTTCTACACTTAATATATATTAATAAACAATTTTACAGGGATGTGGTAGCTGTTCTTCCTAATAAACTAATATGTTTTATATTGATAATTCCTTGATGCTGCTTTACTTTATAATATAATTTATATAAAATGCAGTAGATATCATTGATATTTTAATCTCCCTGTTTTCACTTATTCATTCAGAGCTTAAGTTGTGAAGCTTTATTAATACCATTATTGACGTTTTAGTTTATTAGTAAATTTAATTTCGCTGCTCTTCCTCCTCAGCAAAATTATTTTGGTTACATTCTTAATAGTAATTTTAAATGTGTTCCTCTAGAGACATCTTACAGTTTGCTTTGGGCAGTATGCTGCTTTTTTAAGGTTCATTTCCCTTTCATGTATTTCTCCTAACTTCAGTAGAGCGGTTCAAAGATTCTGTGCCACAACATCCAGTGGTCCTATGGAAAACAGTCAGAAAGCTCCACTTTAACTTGCCCATGACCTTTATTTTGGCTCCTCTACAATGCTGCAGATCTCCACTGCCAAAACCGGTCTCAAAACAGAAAGGCTGCTACCACCAAAACCAGTTACCACAGCCAGTGCGACACCTAAAGGCAACAGGCATTTTTTACTACAATAAATCGTTATTACTTCCAAAACAAGTTACACTCTACATGCAAAACAGCTGGAGCACCTCAACCTGTCCATCTAATCCTCTGTTTATAATTTGTTGTATACACGGGCATGCATTGTGCTACTAAGTGTCAGTGTTGGGGTGAATCAGCCCCTAGATGCCTACCATAAATACTGTGCTGCCCCACTCAGGATAGGTGTTCTGGGTAGAAGTACTTGAGTAGAGACAGCTCATAGACTTTTCTTTGATTTTTGTTGTTAGTTTATCTAAGCAGTAAAACAATCATTCTGTAACTCCACTCTTCTCCCATAATACCTACATAATTTTATTTTTACATATGTAAAATATATATTCATAAATATTTCACATGGGTATACTTAATTTTTTTTGAGCAGAGTCACAGTGTACATACGTAAGTGGTCCAGGTGGCTGTGGTGCAAACTTCCCAGGTATTTTGGAAAATAATGGCACTGGGATATTTCAAACTGACCTTGCTTTTTGGTTGCTGTCTGGCTGGGCAGCTACAGATGGCCTGAAGGTTAGTTAATGAGAACCCCTCAAAAAAGGAAAAAAAAGTACAAACTATGTAATAGAATCCAGCTGCACTGGATCAACAGTATCATCTCATGATCACAGTCAGGTTAGAGTTGTTCAGGAAGCACCTAAAGGTAGTGTTACCTTTGAGGAGTTGGAATAAATTGCTTCATCTGGGGTTTCAGAAGATTGAGCATAGCTGTATAAGATGTGATTTCTTAAAGGGACTTTTCTCTGAATACTCTTTAAGATATAGCTGTAGCACAGGTCATGCGCTAAAAAAAATGATGCTTGGATCAAATACTGCTGAGGATATGAAATTCCGTGCCCACCTGAGTACTACTGATGTAATGTCGAGTTCTGAGATTTAAGCAACATGTGCCATTTTAAAAATACATTCACTTAAGAATTTTTGCTCATGTCTGAATGTGCCTCCTGCAGTGGTCAGTGTAGCGATGCAGTTATGTGACATCTTTAAAGCTAGACTGTGTCTGAGATTTTAGTAGGAATCTTTTCTTTAAAATAAGTTACAATATCTCTGTGTTTTCCAGGTATTTTTCTCAATAGGACCAGGGAATAAGATTATTTCTGAGGAATTCCTTTACAGTCTTCCCGCCATAGTCAATAACAGTCCTTCAAGATAGAAAGGAATTTTCACCTTCATATCCATCTACTCTGTGGGAGATGATACTCTGTAGAAAGATCTGTTACTCTGATCTGCCAGACTTCTCTTTAATTCACAAAAACTTCTAATCTCTGATTTTAACATAGGAAAATCCAGGAGTTTACTGTGTGGGAGTAAAGTCCCCCCTAACCTATTGTCTCTGAAAATATTTCATTTATAAAGCTCAGGATCGTCAACGATCAGTGTCTCATCTACCAGGGAAAGAGAATGTGTTGACATATAATTTCTGAACTGAGCTTTTACTTAACAGCCCAAGCGCTCAGTCTGTGGCTCCATCTCACTTTTCCTTCTTCACTTTATTTCACTCTAAGTGAGATAAGTACCAGTTACATCTGTTTCCGAGCAGAAATATTGTGCACACACAATAGAATCACAATTCTAAGACAGACGTTATGAAAATAGTCATTGTAGTGTTTTCCTACACCAGGGTAGGAAATCCTTTAGATGTAGTCTTCTGTTTTCCTCAGTTAAAAGGACTGCTCTGATACTAAGTGGAAATCTTCACAAATGTTTGATGTTTCCTTGGAGTAGAACTTGAGTCTGCACTGTTGATAGGCGTTAGGATGGCATTGAAGAACACTATGTTGAAATGCAGGAATCTGAAATCATTGAAAACTATTCTTCTGGGTTTCCTCTTTTTTTTTTTTTTTTTTTTTTTTTTTTTTTTTTTTTTTTTTTTTTATAAAATAAATAAATGGAAAAGCTGATAACATTTAACAGTTGAGTTTATTCTAAATTCTGATCCCTATTATATACACTGTCAGCTTTTTCTCACCTTATAATAACTACGTGTTGATGTTTTCTATACCTGCAGAGCTGTTCATGGCAATTACTTTGCTGTGTGAACTGCAGAGAAGGGTATACAGATTTTCTGTCACCATCTTTAAGAAGTTTTGCATGTATTAAAGTAGTTTCAGTTGACTCTCCATATATGAATGTATTTTTTAATCCATGAGCTAAGGTATTTCCATTATACCCTTGTAATATTTGTATATCTTCTTTTAAAACCTTGGTCATTAATTTTATGAACTGCATCTCTGTGCAGATGCTGCTCCTGTTGATCAACCATGTCACAGTAAAACAAATCTGATGTGGATATCCTTTACCTTCAATTCTTATCAAACATAGGGTTCTGCCTGGGAGGACCAGATTAATAGAAGACCATATATATTTCTCTTTAACTGTTATTCTGGTTTTTATAAGGTTGGTAGTTGTAGACATGTAAGAAGTGAATTTTAGAGGCAATTATGTGACTTTTATGAGACACTTCATGCAAGATTTATTTATGGGAACATATAGATTTTCAGGACTGCATCCAAAAATAGCATTTTAATCACTGTCATCTGGATAAGAAGAATTATCCATGTAATTAGTTTCAAATGAACTTGAAAAGTGTTGCTTAACTTGTGTGAATTCCATTTGAGACACAAATAAATAAATACAAATTTGCATTTAAATGATTTTTGGTAATACTTGAAGTTTTAAATACCATCTTAGATAATTTACTTCCTATTCATGCCTTTCTTTCACTTTGCAGTTCAGAAAGCAAGAACTGGGATCTTGAACCCTTTTTATGGCTTTTGGATTTGAAGGTTCACAGCTGAATTAAACTTCCCTTGGGTTCTTTTATTTCGTGGAGAAACTGTGGGAGAAAAGTTGGAGCGCAGGAGCTATTACTTTGTCAAAACAATAGGTGCAGGAAAAAATCTGACTCAGAATGGGACATAGATCTAGGCTGATGGAAAAAAACCTGCCATATTTAAGCATGTGCAACACTAAAATATATGAAGCTGAAGGGGGAGAGGTTGCAGCTATTAGCTGATCTGTTCCAGCAAATGGAGTGTGGGGTGCAGTCAGCGCATGGAGCTGCTGGTGCTGCTATCATTTCTCACGACCAGCAAGAATAACAGAAGGACATTCCTGTGTCACCTAGACGGTAATGCTGGCTTGCTAGGCAGCGTGTTTCCCTGGCTCTGGCAGCCAGAGCTCTTAGACCAGGAAACAAGCAGTACTGGCTGGTATGTCTTTGTTCCCCAGAGTCAGTCAAGATTTATTTCCCTGACCCCACACACTGCATTACCATAGACTGGAAGCTGCACATCCTACTCCAATGCTAGCCAAGAATACTTATCTCTATGTCTTTTCACATTTTAATTTGGAACTGTGACACTTCATTCCTAGAATCGTTCAGAATTGCTAATTGTTGAAATATTCCTACTTATAACAGTGTTTGCAAAACTGTGAGTCAAAGCAATTTAATTAATAATTAAAAACATTTAAAAAAAATTATACCGCTCTCATACATATCAGACTTCTAATATTATGTTTACAATGCTTTGCACTTCAGATAATCCTGTTGAAATCTTTGAAGCTGCTTGTCATGTGTATATTAGTTAACACAAGTAAGGATGGCTGAACCTAGCACATCATAATCAAAACCACAATGTTCTTGTCAAGTGTGATGAAAGAAATCAATTGCTGTGACAATAATTGCTATTCGAAGACAAGATTTTAGAAAAATAATTGTTCAATTATTTTTATTTTAGAATTATGCTTGCTTTATAACATATCAATTAAAATGTGCTCTATTTGCCAATAAAAAGATAGTAAATAATATGTCAGAAAAACAGTTCTTGGAAAAACAGTATGTATGATCTCTTAGGAAACATTTGCAATATTAAGTTAAAAATGTTAACTTAGATATGAGGCTTGTTTTCTTTGCATGTAGCTACATTAAAAATATTTGTCGCTGTTCTTTTTTACTAATATTTTTGTTCATATTTAAAATTTCCGTAGTTAGTATGGAGAAACATTAATACAGTGTAGGATCACTGTTAAATTACTGTTTAGTGAAGTGTACATTTGTGTGTTCTTGACAAAGTGAGATCAATGGGCAAGAGGTTTAAGATACAGAGGAATATATAACTATTTTCTCACTCAGCACAGCAAGGTTTAAGTAATTAAGCAATAGTTGACTTGATGGCCCAACTCATTTTCAGAACAGGAATTGGGAGGAGTTTTTAAAATATGTGTAAGTATACACATGTGGGCAGTCAGACTTCTGTGCACCTAAATAACTGTATGAAAGTAATCTTTGGGTGCTTATGTCTATTAGTAAGCAGTGTGGACAAATAGGAGATCATCTATTGAGTAAAATGGTGCTGAGGACCTGACGTACACACCACGTGCATCGTGTCATTTTTTTCAGTTTTGACTAGCTCTAGTTTAGTTCCATGGACTGAAAGCCCATTTGTGTCTGGAGTGTTCATTGCACATCTTCCAGTGGAGCTTCTGCATCATGAGCTCCAAGGATGCTCCACAGTCTGAGCAAAGCACAGCAGTGGTGACAATCAGGGAAGTCTTTCAAAAGCCCGCTCACAATCCACACGAGACCAGCCATGCAGGCGTTCCCTTGGGAATCCGAGGACGTGCCTGCCACACATTTGAGTATGGTGAGCGTATGGCAGTGCTGGTGTGGTGTGGTGGTCAAGCTGACCAACTGTGGGTTTGCTTGTGAGCTGTTAGAACAGTCTTGACAAACTGTGCTGCACAGATATGCTGCTCCCAAGGTGGGCTTAACTGGTGATACCTTAGGGACTTGGTGCCACGCTCAGCTGTGCGGAGCGACTGCACTTCGTCCCCTGTCATAAGATGAGTAAATGTGACGGGTGCTCCAAGTAGAATCCAAAGTAGAATTCAAAGTATACCACATTTAAGATAAATTTTGAAAAAGTTTTTTGTTTCATCCAATATGGAAGTCTATACTGAATTATTATGCAAATTAGTGGCTTAAGTAAAATCATAGAAACAACAATTATTCATTTATGAATGTTTACAGTTTAATTTCTCTTTGCATGTTAAATAATAAGAGAATGAGAAAAGAAACAGCAAAGGATAGAACATTTTATATTGTTTTGTTTACCTTCCATTTACAATATAGGTCCTTAAAATATTTATATTTAATTCATGAAATAGTTCATTTTACATTACTGCAAAAATAAGTAAATGACTTCATTTTAGCTCAAGTACTCTTTTGATACGATATCTAACTTACTGGCATTAATATGTAATGAAAAAAGAAAATAATTTGATGGTGTGTTTATAATGCATTTATAGAGCTTAAGTCACAAACGTGTCATTAATTCTTCTAGTCCAACCATACTGACCACTAAATTTCACAGATTTTCCTTTGTATTTATCTCTGCAGTTTGAGTTTCCTTAAAGATGATGTACAGGTTTTGTTTTAATTTGCACATACCAAGCAGCAACACATCCACTAATTGTCTTTACAGTTTTCAGTCTACCTTCTAAACACATACAAAAAAATCATTTCTCAGTTATGAGAAACACTGCCCTCTCACTCCTCGCCCAGGTCTGTGAACTGCACTAAATATGTATAAATATGACCTCTGTAAGTTAAAAATTTACTCTGTGTATTGCAAAATAGCTATGCAGGCAGTAATTATTCCTTGCAGTTTTCTTTTTCTGTGTTCTATTAAATCGGTATTTCTCTTTTCTTACTACTCAGAGCCCTTCTGGGAAGGTCATCTGCCTAGTGTAGACTTTACTGCTACAACCTGTTGTTCTCTTGCAGCCCTTTCTCGGCCACTTTCCTCTGCACTGGACACAAACTACTTATGCTCAAGTCTTCTTCCTCTTCAGTTCATCCATTCTCCAATTGTTTATTGTCTCTTACTTAGTATTAAGACGATGACTTTCAGTCAGCCTGTAATACATGCCACTAGTGATGAATTGCTCAGTTTCAAGCATGTTTTTTAGTGTTTCCTCCTATTTTGTTCCACATGGTTTGAAGGGGCAACTGTGCAAAGCTATGTCATTATCCTCTGGCAGATGATTTCTTTGTTCCAGCGACTACAAAATCCTAATAAGGCTTGGCCTGCTGTGGTTTTAAGTGTATCTTAGCATGATAATTGTCTTATTGTGAAGATTTACATTTCTAAGTGCAGAATATAACTTGCTCTGTGCTCTGGGTCAGCATTTCATAAGCCATCTGCATTGCAAAGGCAGCTATCTGTTTATTTGGGTGTCATTCAGAGTCTCAGCTAGAGACTCAGGAATGGTGGGCCAAATCTATGACCGTGTGGATGAGTCTGTGTAAGCACATTTATTTTTGGTACTCACTGTTTACATCCATCCATTTTCTGTATCTTAGATTATCTGGTCATTGCATCATAGTAAAATCTTCTTTTTTCAGTATATGTAATGTTATTTTATGATACAGAAAATACATAATAATAATGTCTGAGTATAATTCGAATGTGTCTCCTTCCAGCCATTGTTTCTTACCATGTATTGCTGTGCTAGATGAATGAGGGCCTTGGTATTTTCTCCCCATGGAAATCTGTACTCACTGTAGGCAAGTCACCACTTGATCTTTCTGAAAAGTTAAATGATTGAGCTTCTTGCATCAATGTCAGTAAAAGATTTTCTCCAACCTTCAAATATTTTTTGTGATTCTTCTTTCTATTCTCTCCATGCTTCCAACCTCCTTTAAAAAAACCCACAAACACCAGAACTTCAAGAACAATTCCAATAGCATCTGTTTTGGCAATACTTTGTAGAGTGATAAATTCATCTGCCAAGTGCTGATTACTACTGCACACCTGAGTATTTAAGGTTGTTTTAACCTTTTTTGTTTCATCATCCCATCAGCAATTCATACTGAGTGGGTCATTCTCACTGATCTCTAAATTATTTTGGGAATTGCTTCATTACAAGGGGAATATATATCCTTTGCTCTGTGAGGCCTGAATTCCTTATCCTCGTAAATATAACTTAGCAGTGATTGTGTTTAAAAACACATAAATAAATAATTGCTGAAATAGCTACAATTGACCAATTGGTACACTGTGTGATTTCTTTGTCCTCCTTACTATTAACATTTTTTTTTCGGTCTTTGTGTCACACGTAGACCTCTCCACTATTATATGTCAGTCTTGACAAACCAGACTGGATCTCATGCTCTGGGAACATTGCAAACCCATCTAGAAATTTCTGATGTTGATCCCCTTCTGGAAATTTATTTTTTTAGCTGTCAGGTGACCAATTTTTAATTCATTTATTATGCACTGCACTGATCTCTGTTTTGCCACGCTATTTGTGATTGTGCTTTCTTTTCTCGTATCTGTCACAAGAAGGAGCTAGGAAGTATACTGGGGGATTGGAAGCATCCATCTGTGCTTGTCCTGCTGTTATACTGTTTCCTTATGATGATATCATGTCTCGCTTCCACTCCCTATTGTTTCAAAACTGAAAAGAGCTTATTTCTACTACTGTTACCTTCCCCTCGCCCAGTTGACTGTATTCCTTTATACCTTTTAAGTTCAACATAGTTTTTTTGAGATGAGATGGTGGGTGCTTCAAGATACAGACATACTATGGATTTATGCACTGGCATCTGAATACTTTCTGTTTTGCTCTTTATTCCTTTTTTAATCTCTCTTAACATCCTATTTGCTGTTTTGAGTGCCACTAAACATTCAGTTGGTATGTTCAAAGAACTATCTGCAATGACTTCAAGACCATTTTCTTGAGTGGTAATTGCTAATTTAGAACCTATCATTGTGTATTTGTAGCTAGTTTTGTTTTTTTTTTTTTTTCTTGTATACATTGCTTTCAGTTCATTGGCACTGAATTTCATTCTCTTATTTTATTGCCAAGTCTTTCAATGTTGTGAGATCCTTTGCAGTCAGCTTTAATTTTTATTGCCCTAAATAAACGAAGGCTATTATCTCACCCTGGTCTGGAACCAGGTTAGTTTGACAAAATCTACTTTCCATGTCTTGTTTCTCTTCATTAACATGAATTTCGATACTTTTTTCCTTCTGATTCTTTATATTTAAAAAAAAAAAAAACAGAGAAGAAAGTAAAATATTTCTTGTTTACTTGCCAATAAAATATCATACAAAAGTATTAAAGTGTTAAGTAAAGAATTCACATTATCAATGCTGTAGTTTGCAGTGATTTATTTTATCAGTGTGTCTTTGAAACACTCATTTCTGATTTTGACTTTACATATAAACTAAACAATGTTTTGACTGATGACAGGAAAGTTCAGTGTGTGACCCACCTCCATTGATGTGCAATGTACAGAGTACAGAAGCAATTTATACAAAGTTTTTCAGCCAGAGCTCTCTCTCTCTCTTTTTTTTTTTTTTTTTTCCCTTCTACTATCTTAAGAGAATTGTTCCAGAAATTAATAAAAGTGAAGGACATAATTTTCTAAGGAAAGAGATCCAGTTCCTGGTCATAATGAAGCAATCA
The DNA here is from genome assembly GCF_003259725.1 of Athene cunicularia. NCBI lineage: Eukaryota > Metazoa > Chordata > Aves > Strigiformes > Strigidae > Athene > Athene cunicularia. Next base: position 18,224,437 of record NW_020799105.1, read on the forward strand.
CACAGTGCAAAGCTCTCTTAGTTTCTTGTGTCCATCTCTCCTGAATGAATTCATCTTTTTCCAATTCCAGGAGCTTTGAGTTCATAATTTTAAACAGACTTGCTGATGTTTCCCTAATTTAATTGTTTTGGAAGGACTATAGAGGAGGATAAGAGTGACGTGGCTTACCCTTACTTCATGCACAGCATGTTAATTTATAGCAGTATGTCAGTACTCTGTTGCCCCTAAGCATCTGTTGCAGTTACTAGCTAGACAATACAGTATATGGTAGGGAAAACATTTCTGGGAAATAATATTTGTAAGCAGCTATTGGTTTAAAAAAATTAAAAGATGTTGCTGCAAAACTGGATATATTCTGGTGGTCGGTGGGGTTTTTTTGTTCTGCATTTCCCTAGACACCAAGTATAAATTCACAGTCAATTTGTACTTGCTTCCAAAGGAGTCTGGAGAAAGGGAGACGGCCAAAGACAAATTTTAAAAAGTGAAATCAGTACATCAACTGGAGTAACGCATTAAAAGAAACGGTGAATGTTCTCCGATGATCAGTTTGTGTCATAACATTCTTTGTGCTACTTAGATATTTTGTTGTAAAAGAAGTTTTAAGAGAAACTCTTCTAGTAAGAAATACTCTGTCAATAGTGTATCAATTAAAATGTTCTTTCTGTGTTAGTGCCTTTCAGTGAAGACCCATGTAGACAAATGTTTTACACTGAGATTCATTAAAGTGTAAGGTTGAGATTTCTCTTTTGAATTCCCTGAGGTTCTTGAACTAGCACTTGCCCTCTCACATCCTCTTATTACATCTCCTTGACTCTTCCAACAATTTTCTATTGGCAGAATGGTTCTTAGATATGCTGAGCTGTTCTGATCCATTGATCAGAACCAATCAAAAGTCCAAGTACCTTTGTTTTTTAAAGGATCTGTGCTAAGAACCAAAAAAAGCTCAAATAAGTTTTTTAATTGGCCCTAGAAGGAGAGAAGAAGAATATATCTTGCTTTCCATAAAAATCCCTAAGTCCCAAAGAGCATTAAAAAACTGCAAACAAAATTCTAGTGGTTGATATTGACTGTTAAGAGGAAAGTCAAACTTTGCATCTATAAACAGATCCTTTTACCAATTTTTCCTTTCAGGTTCAGAACAATCAGCCTTCTTGCAGCTAAACAGACAGAATTGTCTCTTAAGTAGAAACCCAAGCTGTTAATTTTAATTGAGCATCCTATGTCCAAACCACTTTATATATTTGGTACTTTTGTCCTTCAAACTTGGCCCCACTCTGTCAGGCTTTCTCACGGGTGTTCAGAAAAGAAGCTGATAAAAAAGAATTTTGAAAGCTTGTAATGAAAAGTTTTAAGTGAATAAGATTCTGATAGAAGCCGTATCAATTTGTATTACTTTAACTATCAAGGAAAGCTTGTGTTAAGGAGACTGACTTTTGAACATACTCGGAGTAATGGTACTTTTTGTTGTCAAATATTTGGTGATGCAGCTGATTCTGTTGCTTGCAGACCAAGGAATGATTGGGCACTTTCATTCCATTACCTTAATAGTGACATTAAACTACAGTTGCCCTAACAGGTTTCTAACACTCTCCATATTATGGGTAAAAATTGAATGCTGTGAGCTGTTACTTCTGAAAATGTATCTTCTAGGTCATAATTTCAGTTCTGTTTAAAGCATGATATAGGGAAGCACTGGTGTTACTGCTTGGAGTATTATTATATTTTGCATTTATGCACAGTACTCCTCTGAACTATATTACTTCAGGGAATTGTTTCTATTTCCCGTATTAAAGAATACATTTTGAAGCTTTTTGACAAAAAAAATATACAGGTGACTAGTATAATTCAGTAGTTATAGGCTTGTATTAATTGAAAACACTGTGTACAGCAGATGTGCTAACATGACTGAAAGTTCTTAACACAGCTGGAAAACCCAGATACTTTTATGGAAAACTGTCTAAAAAATTAAAAGATCTTCTGACTGCTTACATTAGGTGACAACTTTAGAAGCTTTTACCGGTATACAAAATTCACTAAAAGAGGTTGAGAATTCAGTGATCTTCCTACCAAAATCCTTTATGGACTAAATGTTACAAATACAAAAATATTGGAGTAAGAGAGAAGGTATATGCTCTCATTGTGAAGTGCAGAATTTAATAGTTTTGATTTTTTTTTTTTCTTCTTCTGTATGTTCTTTGGGACTTTAATGTTCGTTGGTATGTTTTTCCTGAGCAATTTACCATGGAAATACTCAATTTGGTAAAACAAACCTATTGTCATGTTCAAACCTGTTTTTTCAAACTAATTATACTCCTTGCGTAGTTATCATTCCTGCATCCCAGAAAATTATCCCAAATTCACAAACTGAGAGAAGTATAAACTGGTATCAATTTTCGCTGTAATTCACCCTCTTTTCCATCTACTGAATGCAGTACATATTTGTTGAGACTGTTGTGGGTATATGGATGGTTGCAATAGAACTTAGCCCATGCTAATGAAGACAGTGATAGCATTTTATGGAGACAAGCACAGCATCAGAGGTGTGCATTCTCTTTTCACTTTGAACTTGGACGGTTGACTGTATTTGTCATCCTGGTAGAGTTTAGTTTTCGTCTATTTTTGTGGGTTTTTTTCCACAATTAAATGTATTTTTGTTACCTTTGATACCCTAAAAACTTAAGTTTTTTCAGTCCATTATGTTACAATTATTTTTTTTTTTTTTTTGTAATTACAGTTGTTTCTTATCCTTACTGCTGGTAGCCGCTGTCGTTTGGAAAATCAAACAAACCTGTTGGGCTTCTCGACGGAGAGAGGTATCAATAACTTTAAGATTATTGTAGTAGTTTTATCTTTTAGATAAGTTGAGAGCTTTGATGAACAATCACACTTCCACTTTCCCCTGTGTACACAATTTAAATATCCCTCTAAACATTTTTATTTACCCTGGACTTTTTATGCCGAAGAAGAAAATTTTTCTTCTTCCTCCTGTCAAGAATTAAACAAATTGCAGCACTAGGTTGCAGAAAGCTAAATTTTATATTTGGAATGGAATGGAATGGAATGGAATGGAATGGAATGGAATGGAATGGAATGGAATGGAATGGAATGGAATGGAATGGAATGGAATATTTCAGTTGGAAGGGACCTACAAAGATCATCTAGCCTGACCACTTCAGGGCTGACTAAAAGTTAAAAAATGTTAAGGGGCATTGTCCAAATGCCTCTTAAACATTCACAGGCTTGAGGCACTGACCACCTCCCTGGGAAGCCTGTTTCAGTGTTTGACCTCCCTCTTAGTAAAGAAATGCTTCCTAATGTCAAGTCTGAGCCACCCTTGACACAGCTTTGACCCATTCCCATGTGTCCTATCACTGGATCCCAGGGAGAAGAGATCAGCACCTCCCTCTCCAATTCCCCTCCTCAGGAAGCTGTAGAGAGCAATGAGGAAACCCCTCAGGCTCCTTTTCTCCAAACTAGCCAGGCCCAGAGTCCATAGCCACTCCTCACAGGACACGCCTTCCAGCCCTTTCACCACCTTTGTTGCCATCCTCTGGATGCATTCAAGGACCTTCACATCCTTCTTAAATTGTGGGGCCCAGAACTGCACACAGTGTTCGAGGTGAGGCTGCACCAACACGGAATACAGCGGGATAATCACCTCTCCTGACCAGCTGGTTATGCTGGTTAATGTATCTCCATACTCTCAGTAATCTCAAAATAATAGTGCAAAACGTTGGTAAGTTGAGTGAACACAGAGGATCATACGGTAGCATCTCAAACTTCCTAGGAAGCTATTTGATACTGTGCTTAGGCTGTGTTGTTATCTACAGTCATTGGAACTTAGAGTAGGAGACAACCCTCTCTGCAGAGAGCTTATACGTCTTTTTTAATTATCTTTTTTGTTTGTAATTTTTTTTTAATCTAAGAAAAATTCTGTCTCCATTAGTGTCAGTAGTTCTGCCATTAAAACCATAGCACAATTGAAGCCCTTCAATAAATATTCATACATAAATCACCTTATTCTTTTGTTGTCTCAATTGTTATAGCTGTGTTAGAAAATTTGGCCTAAATATTTGATCTTACCTTTTAACAAATTATTAAATTTAGATTATATAGAATGTAGGTTATGTATACTACTACATGTATATAGCATAAATTTTATTTTGTCTCATAAATAAGATATATAATTTTTAGACATCGATTTTTTTTCTCTTGAAGCTTCTGCTCTTGATATTTTTTGGAAACACCACTTGCTTAATGGTAGTGTAATCTAGATTTAAAGAAAAAAATCCAATTCTAATTAATTGTTTCTCAGTATACTGGCACTATGAATGTTTAAGTAACTTTTTTTTTTTTTTTTTTTTTTTTTTTTTTGGCATAGATCTACAGTGAATTTATATATGCTTTAAAAGTGCCAGGTAACTAGCACTTACAATTTTCCTTCACTGAAATCATAGCTTACTAATACCCAGGTTTAACTCTGAACTGCTGTTACAAAGAAAAATGTATGTTATCGTAGTTATTTAGCTACTTTTTTATTTGGATGAATTGTGTTATGCATATTCTCCATCTAAGGGCAAAATACAGATGAAAGTTACTTTAAACTACAGTATTCTATTCAACTTACTAACATTTTGTTTGAATTTCTCTCAATACTTAACTCATCAATAGTTCTGTGCAAAATTGTGTTGTGTTGGAATGTAGCAATTACTTTGATTTCATTTCTCATGTTAATGTTTGTATTATTGACATGTTTAAGAACAGATACGAACATATGAGTTTACCAATTGAGGTCATCTAGTCTGCTTTCCATGGTTACTCTCCTGGATGTTTGGAATATAGTATTTTTACTGTAGTCTGTAGGCATCATCCTATAAAGAACACATTCTCATGTTAAAAATTTTTACAGTTTTCCAAGTTTTACTTTCCTAATGTCATCAAAAGCATTTCTGAGACCGTATGAAAGCTCATATAAACTGGCTGATAAATACAACATGAACTTTAACCAGCTTCTTTAGAAGAGCAAAATAGAAAGTAGTACTTGGCAACTGGATTAAGTTCCATGGTGAGTTCTGATCCCTGGTTTTCCTTGAATATAACTAAAGTTAGCTCTCACTCATTCAGAAATGTTCCTTGTTTAATTTAAAAACTACATGAGTATATATTTTTTCCTATTTTAAATGAGTTGGGAAATGGTACCTAGAGTGTGGTAACATTTTGAGTTGTAAATGTTTAAGCAAATCTCCTTTATTTTCAATCTGCTATTGAACATCAACAGTAGTTTATGTCAAATACAAGTTTTCAATAACATTCCATGTAATATTTTCCTTTACTCTAGATCAGAGAACTTGTTTTTATAGGTAGCTTATTTTGCAAGGTTGGGGGATGAAGTGCTACAAATAAATTTTTTGAACAACATACAAATAGAAGGCAATCTATTGTTGAAAATAATTCTGAAGTACCTACTTTTAAGCCCATTTAGCAGATAAGCTCTTGATTTCTTATCATTCTTGAATGACAGGAACGTTTGACTCTTTAGGTGTTACCTTCAATATGGACACAGGCTATAGTAAGAAGTGAAAAATAACAAGAACACAGATATGAAAAAGCATGCTGTTAATAGCATCCATTTATTTTTCATCTCAGTCTGTTTTCCCCTAGAGGAGGAGAAACTTTATTATCCAGTTCTTGTGTTCTTTTACTAATGAATTTTATCAGGCTGTTGAGGTAAGAAAATATTTTTTTAAAGTTTTTGTAGACCGGTATATGTAGCTGAAAATTCAGAACTTTGTCATTTTTTATCTTCTGACTTTAATGCTAGGCTAAACTGGGTCATTCTTGATTCCAAATTGAATGTAGCATTTCCTAAATCCAGTACAAAGTAAGAGCAAGTTGTTTGCATTGTATAGTGAGGATGTCTCAATTTTCCCATCAATTTAGGGATTTTCTCTCCAGTTCCTTTCATAAGTCATTGTTCATTGAGCAAATACTTGCTTTCCACTGTTCAGAACGCTGCCCAAATCTTACTGAGCAATTCATTTGAATTTAGGCTCTGTTACACATACAGGTAAGAAACTATTTTATATATATATATGAATGAAAATTAATAAATAGATTGTATCTCCCAAAGACTTCATCTGATGTTTGTCTACACTGGGTTGAACTTCGCTTTTCCCATATCTATTATTCTTTTGAATTAATTTGTTAAAATCATTTTTCCCTAAGCCAAGTCCTTGAGTTTTGGTAATTTTTTTTACTCATACTAACAGTTCTCATCTTTTTCCTACTTTCATTTCTGCCTCTTAAGATACACTTTATCTAAGGCTTTTTGAACATCTATATTTATACTTTAACTCCAGGCTGAGCTTCTCTTCTTTCCTGCCTTCTGAAAGGGCAAGAAACAGCAGATAGACTCTCTGTCACCTTATACCATCAAAGTTATTCACCTTTTGCATTGCAAGAAAATGAAAAGTATCATTCTTTTAGTTCATAGTTCCAAAAAGATCAATGAAACTTTGAGCAGAAGAACATGAACAACCTCCTGCCTGGCATCCCTTGACACCTTCCTCCACCCATCCCTCCCATAGATTCATGATATTTAAAAAAAGGTTTTAAGGAAGACTGAAGTAAGATAGTGAAATATTGCTCATCTGAGAAGCTTGATCCTTGAAAAGAATAATAAAGAATATGATGATGATTTCCAAAGCATTATTCTTATGGCACTATGTTTCTTGAGAAAAAGAAGGAATTTAGAACATTCTTGTGGGTACCAAACCTCGAATTCCCGCTAACAGAGCAGGATAACATTTGCAGGTAAGCATGGAAATCCATGCAGGAGTAGACAAAGAGCAAAACTTAAAGGAGTTTCTAAGTATTGCAAAGTTTAGGAGCAGCAAAGCATTTCTACAAGTCTTACACTACATAGAAAGATCAGATATGTACTGTAGGTTTTAATCTCTCCTCCTTCTTTTTCCTCTAAAGACTCACAAATCTTTCTACCAGTACCTTTCTTGGTGAAATTTCACTTGTTAGTTCACTGAATGAAAAGCTGAGAGCTGTCATTTTCTCCCAAAAGATTTGTTAGGCCTTTTGTATTTTATATCCAGAATTCACCCAAGAGCCCATCCATGAAGTTTCAATCTGATTCTGTTTTCCTTCTTTATAAAAACAAAAAAAAACCCAACAAAAAACCAAAACCAAAACCAAAGATGTATCACCCAGATTTACTAAATAAGAAAATTGAAGAAAATATTATTTGTTGTCTCTGCATATTTCATATCTAAAGTATTCATTCAATCTTCTGTGGAGAATGGGTACAAGAGAATCTGTTCATAGATCATTTTACTGGAAAACTTGATATGTTGCCTGCCAGTTTTGAAGTGACTCAAAGGTTTTGTCTCATGAACTTCTGATTGAAAGGCACCACATTGCAGATAAAATCTGCATGCAAATACTTTCTTATTAATAGCATGTTGAACTTTTATTTTTGCTGTCAAGATTATGCTGAGGTCACTAACAAACTCATACAGATGTAAATATAAACGACACATCTTCTACTTGAGATATTTTAGCAAAGTATCTGTCCTTCACAAGGTAAAACAGTTGCTGCTCAGATACCTTGTACTGTTCATTCAGCGAGATGTTTTAAAGAATTGTCACCTTTAATCCAAATGCATGCAATCACTGATGTACATACAGAAGTACTCTTCCTCCCCTCATATAGACACACACATTTGTGTGCCAATGTGTGTCGTGTCATAATATAGAAACACAGAATCATAGAGTTGTTTTGGTTGGAAGGGACCTTTAAAGGTCATCCAGTCCAACCCCCCTGCAATGAGCAGGGACATCTTCAACTAAATCAGGTTTCTCAGAGCCCCGTCCAACCTGACCTTGAGAGTTTCCAGGGATGGGGCATCTACCACCTTTCTGGGCAACCTGTTCTAGTGTTTCACCGCTCTCATTGTAAAAAATGTCTTCCTTATATCTAGTCTGAAATATACTTTTGTGTATATTGAATCAGTCAATTAGTTAAAATGCAGTTTTACATCTTTTCTTACGGAAATCTTTTTTACATATTGTTATAATCACACACTAGAAAGAGCTTGCACCTTCTCAAAAAGATGACTTAGAATCTTATTTCCTCATGTAATACACTATAATTCTCTTGAGCAATGAGGAAGTAATGCATGATTGCACATTTATGTAAAAATGTTTGAAAGCATGGTATTATATGTGTAAAGTGCTTGCCTAACTTTAAAGGTTAATATCATTCCTTTATTAGAATTTTCATATTTATATATAGCATTTCATTATACAGTCAGCTGTGCACCATTTGCCTGTCTGAAAGAACAGCATATACAAGCATAAAAACATGGAATTATAGAGAATGCTTGCTTTATACAGTGTGTGGGTACCACACAACTTAATGCTTCATTTTATTAAATAAGCCTATGTTTGTTTAAGAAAAAAATCCCACCTTTCTAGCCTTAATTTTAATATCAAGGTAGTTATATTATCCTGAATATTCAAAGATTCTTAAAAATAAACAGATGAAACTGAAATAGACTACTTCTTAATAGCAGTAACAATTCATGTAATAGCCTTAGGCTCATTTCTATGGTAACCCTAATAAGAACAAGAAAGTTCAGTTATGTTGATAGCACTAATGAATGTAGACAACATGTGAATTTTCAGCTAGAGCTTTTTTACTTTTTATTGCAATGACACTTGTATTTTTAAAGCATTCTTTTTAGAAAAGGCAATAATGGCTTTGCTGTATATAATACTGTTTATGGAATACAACATGTTTAGTTTAGCAGCATTAATATGCATAGAATAGGGAGTATTCTTGAACAACAACCAAAGGAGCAAAAGGAATATTTTGGGTCATATCTATGTTTTAATGTGGGCAAGGAACCGCCAGGAGTAGATATAAGGAAACCAAGAAATATTAATACATATAATTAAAGTACCCCAGTGAGTAATACTATTCATGTGTGTAGGTGTCTACAGGATTATATGGTTTACATTTAAAAGCTGTTAACCTCACAGACAGACACTTTTCTTTTTTTGGTGGCTTCTTGTCTGTTGCTTAGCAAATATCTTACATATCTATATGTTCTTATTCATAGATTGTGTGAGTAATCCTACTGAAGTCAAAGGATCTATTCATAGGACCGGAATCTCAACTTGTTATATTGCTCAAGCTCTGCTGAAATCAGTTGAGCTATGTCTGCTTATTTCAAATGTGGATCTAGTTTTATTGAGGATAACTGGGGCATTTATTTTAGGTTGACTTTTTCTGCATTCTCTCCAACCTAAAATTTAGATTCCTTTCTGAATGAACCTTTCAAGTGATGTGCCTGGTTAGTTGACACTAGATCTTGTCTCAGGACTCCCTCTGCAGTCAGTGTAAGAGGCACCTCCAAATGACAACTCCCCTCACCCACTTTTCACAGTGTTCACTTATATACTCTGATACTTGTGGGGGGCTGATTTGTTAATGATATAAATAAACCAATGAGTCAAATCTCCTATACTGGGATTTAATCTTTGCTTTAATTTTATAAAATTGAAGTTGTATTTATAATGCTGTCACTTCATAAAAATTAGCATCTGATTGATTCCTTTATTAGCACTGCTCACATCATGCTTATTCTCTGTAAAGAGAAGTATTAAATGGTACCAGTGACAGACTGAATAGTATATTGGAAAGATTGCGGTGTGAGTTAAACAAAGTTGATCAAATGCAGGTATCTCAAAATATTATACAGTGTTAAGAGGTTTCATGAACATTTATCATAAGAGTAGGGGTATGAGATTGAAGAGCCCATCTAGTTATTGGCATCTGTGTGTCTCCTGCCAGAGACATTTGGCTCAGGATGTAATCCGAGCTGTCTTGTGTCAACTCTGTGGATGAATTGCCATCTTCAGTAGGAACTCACCATGACCTGACTGCATGGAGTTGACCCAAGTTGTATCTGGGCCTGACACAGTTCTAAAGCTCTGTGTCCTCTGTGTGGAGACAGAGATGTGTTGGAATAGTATTATAGTATGTAGACTGGAGGAAATAACTATACTAAGAAAAGCACTAGAGAGGCAGAGAAAAAACAGAAGCCAAATTATGCATCAAGTGAAAAAATTCCTTTGAAAACACTACATGTAGAGAATGGAAACCTTGAAACATGGGTTGAATATGCTGTAAGGTAAAAAGTAGTATCTTGTTTCCTTTGCAGACCTTCCCTTTCACAAGCTTATCAGTTCCATCTTAAAATCATCCTTTCCAAAGAAGAATTGAAGAACATTACATTACACTATATGTTACATTTTCTCTTAAAGTTGTCCTCTTTTAAAACTCGTATAGGTAAATAATTTTCTTATATATTGTACTACCATATTCTTTGGCAGGATAATTGGCAAGATAATTCCCACCCCCCCCTTTTTTTTTTTTTTTCATTAAAGTAAGTACATATAAACATTTTTTTTTTTTTTTTTTAAACAAGTACATGTAAAAGACTCTGGAAACCAGTGTGTGTGTGCAGATAAAACACCTACTTTTACCTAACGCAAGGCATTTGTGAAAGCTTGCTAACAGATCTGTCTCTTCATTCCACAAAAATTCAGAGGGTAAAGAAGATAACAGATGACAATATATTTTGCAAGGAAAATTGTGGGCTACTTCTCTTTCCTAAAAAAATAAATAAATGAGAGAAAATACAAATTAAGTAGGTGTTTTAATTGTATATACATATGACCAGGAGAAGAAAATTGTTCTCTTAATAATCAAAGTTCCTTCTTACATTTGCATAGTGTCATTAGCCTGAAGAATCCTAAAAGGCAATAATCAAAACAAATGAATTTCATTTTAAGGGATTCCTGGGTGTATGTATAGGGGAAGGTTGGATGTAGTTATTAGTGCTGATAACATTACTTTAAAATTAACAGTTGTAGTATTCTGTTCAGTAGAATTTATCATCAAAGTCAAGCATTCTAAATATTAGTATAAAATACTGCTGGAGATAATGCTATGTTATAATGGACTATATTAATTCTTGCTGTCTATCACAGATCTGGTTAAATCTTACAAGTGTACTAGGTCAAGCTTTCAAGCTTGTAACAGAAGGCGAAAATTAATGCTATTTAAGAGAAAGACGGTATTGACCAAAATGAAAAAGACTGCCTGAGGCAAGTGGCCACTTGGCAGGACCTAAAGAGCCTTTGAGCTGTATGAGCTGAGAGGTTTCCATGGGACTAGTTGTAAACATAAGAGCATTAGGAGAATTTTTAACAAACTACCTGTCAGCAAGAAGCAGCAGAGAGGGAGAAAGGCAATCCTTAGTGGGGCCCTGGGAAGAAGCCAGATAACTTTTGAATTTCTGAGAAGAAAAGTTGCTTGGATTTGTTTCCACACTGTTAAATGAATGAGTATGGTGAATATGTTCTTTGTAAATGAAGAGGACTGCACAAAAATAGATGATTCATTTTTTCTCTTAAGAAAAACTAAAGAGCAGGTGTTGAATATGGGCCCAGAGTAGTAAGACTCTTTTCTACATTTGTATTTCTCTGTATTTGCAGTATTGTGTCAATTTTTTGTCCCCTGTGAAAACACAAACCTCACATTCCCCAAATCCCTGTAAGAATGTGAGTGGATTTAGGTGCAAACAGCAAAAATGCTTAGAGACTTGGAAGAACCCTGCTATGAAGAGAGAGTGAAAAGGTCTGAGGGTTTACAGTAAGACGACTTTGAGGGAAATGTAAATACTCTTCTTTAGTTCCTCCTTAGATTTTCTCAGATCTGCGAGCAATTTTAGTGGCACTGGGTAGATAAATTTGGCCCAGGTAAGTCACCTGCAACAGGTCAGAATTGTCCTTCCTCCAAAGAGCAGGGAACAACTCGAAGTCCCAGCCTAGAAGACAGATATAGTTCCTCTCTCTTATTCTGCTCCTTTTTTCTAACTGAAGTTCTCTTATTTGCACTTGAATGTTAATCAATCATGTCTTCTAAAAGTTATAAAATCATGCTAACAATAATTTTTATTGCTTGTAATGTATGGAACATTTGCTACTGGTCTATAGACAGTTGATGTCAGTATTACTGATGTTCTTCTACAAATATATCTGCTTCCACAAACATCCAACTTCTTGCAAATGTATTGATTATTTTTGTTTCTTCCCAAGCTGATTTTTAGGTACATTTCTGTATGTGTGAAACAGAATAACAGTAAAGATGGATTAATAATGAATAAATGAATAATGCCTGAATCTATTCCAAAATGTTTGCTTTTCTGTTTACCTGGCATGGATTTCTAAAATAACCTCATTGGCCTTTTTCCTCTCCTAACGTTAGTCTTGATAATATGCACAATATTCTTTCTTTCTTTAAACAAAATTTTTGAAGGCACTGAAGTTTCTTGTGTACGGATGACTCCCTGCTAAGGTCAGAGCTTTAATAATTTTCAATGCAAAGTAAATGCCATGATCAATACAACTGGAACTTAGTTAACTTCACCAACTTATTTTTTCAGTGTCTGCAGTATTAATGGGTTTACTCTCTCAGCAGAATGTGTTCAGTGCCATAACTATCAGTATTGTTGCTGTCAAGAAACTCAGTGGGGAACTTCTCCACTTCCTGTAGATATTTTCACATACCAACATTCATTGGTGTCATCCCTCTGAGCAAACGGTGGCCGTGCAGTTCATCTGGGCACCTTCTAGGCTTCTCCCCCTTTTCTGGGTAGAAGGGAAATAATGGTGACAAAATTTGCATATATTTGCTTATTTCTTGAGGAACCTGCACATACAAAGTAACAGTGGAACCTTAGGCTGAGAAAAGAAAAAAAAAAAAAACAAAAAACCCACAAAAATCCTTTAGAAGAAAGCATGGGTGTATGACACAGTCTACAAAAAGGTAGTTATTCTTTCTCAAGGATATAATAATGCAATATTTATCCTTTCTGGAGCTATGGTTTTTATTGCTCCAACAGTTGACAAACAATAGTTGAGAGTTAGGGTGACCTGATATAAACTAAGCTCATTACATTCATTTTCAACAAATAATTAATAATTAACATATCCTTTTATCTTCAAGTATTGACAGAAGTCACATAAAGACATACTATATGTGGGAAAAATGCTTTGAAATGCAAAATTTAATTAACATTAATGTAATTTTATTTTAGGACAGCTGTATAGTAGCAAAATTATACTATAGGGAATATGAATATTGAAACAGACCATTATTTTTATCCATTTATACACAAGTTTATCAATTATTTTTATCAATTTATACTCAAGTAATTCTGGAAAGCAGAATACGAGTTGATATTTTGGTTGGAATTTATTTGATTAAGTGCACCATGGCAGTTAAATTGTAATGTCAGTAAATTACTCTAGACTGCTTTAACCGTCAGTTGACTCACATGTAATTAACTACAATGAAACCACAGTGAACCCTGTAGCTTGAGCTTTTTTGGGTTTCTGTGATGCACATACATTTTGAAAGTCCCAGTTTCCCAGTTAAACTTACCATATCTAAATAGCTGTAGTTTCTTTGGTTTTTATATCTGTGCAGCCATGGTCAGAAACTACCAGAGGAGGAGGGCAGGGAATAGCATGTTCCAACCAGAGGTTTGGCTTTGGAAGAGAGTCATGTACTTACTGGTGTTATGGGTGACCTTGTGCAAATTGCTTTGCTGTCTGGGCCATCGGTTTCCCCATCTGTTGAATGGAATCAGTTGTACGGGTCTTCCTTACATGCTTTTTATTAAAGATGCTGTTGCTATTAATTGGAGGAGCCTATTCTCATGAACATTTTGCTTTATTCCCTGATAAGCCTCTTTTTGTCCCTAGGCAATTTCTTTAGGCATCTGTCCATTTAAACAGGAGAAGAGACTGAAATGAACACTGGATTGCTCTCTTAATTTTTGTCTGGGTACATTGATACTAATCGGAGTTACAAACGTTGTGAAATACAGTCTGGTATTTTAATGTGTTATATTTAAGACATATTTCAATATTTGATAAAATACATTATGAAAGTATTAAATATCTCTCATGTATTTCGTTTTCAGGTTAATTAAAACCAATCACCCATTTCTTAGGGTTTTATGCATTCTGTGTTCAATGATGTACAATACTGATTCTGCATTACTTTTTACCTACCATAATAATTTATGCCTTCAGGAAGTTAAGGAATAATATTTCCAGAACAATGAGTGCATGTTACAAAAATACCATACCCATGTGTATGTGACCCACATGCAAGTATCAGACAAACTGTATTTTGACTTAATACCTTAACAGTGTCCATTAATAATATTGCTGGACTTGTCCTCTTCCTCATTCACATGGAAAGCAAGTCCAAATTGTAAATGTTGTTAATGACTAAATCAACCATGTATGAAATGTCCCAGTTTCACCTCTGGTTAGAACATCCAGTATAAGGTAAGCTCATCATAGAAAACAATGAACATAAATCATTTTGGTAGAAAGCAAACGAAAGAGGAGCCAGAGAATTGCGGTGTGTAAATTCCCAGAAAAAAAAAAAAAAAAAAAAAAAAAGATTAAAAGCCTAGATATTTTTTCATGAACCAAATCATATGCAAAGAACATGCTTTTCTTCCAAGGTAAAATAACAGTCCTTCTGAATGGAGGAGGAAGCATCTGATGCTTGTACAATTTGGCGTTATAAAGGCTTTAAAATGCCTTTAATAAGTAAGGCAAGGAAACATTGCCATGATTACATAGCTGTGGAGTAGGTGCAAAATTGGTCAGAAAAACACACTAAGATGTTAATTATCAGTAAAATCACATATTAGCTAGATGTTGACTGTAGTTAGCTGCATGAACTACAGGTTAACTTGAAAGATTAGACCTAGCTCTAGAACTTGTCGGTATTTTCATTAAAGATCTAAGTTATACAGTTATGGAATACATCTATTAAATTTGCAGATACTAGAAGCTGGGTCGCAAGTGTGTTGCAGGAAGTATTAGACTTCAAAATAATCTTTACAAATCGGAGGGAATATCCATACTGGTAAATGCAGGCTTTTTACCTGGTTAAAATAATCATCTTCACAGAAACATGAGGAAAAAGCTGGCTGTGCTACAATTCTTCAGAACTGATCAATAGCTTAAAAAGGCTGACTAGCTAAATGTAAGTAAACAACAACCTAGTTACGAAAAAGGAATACATTACTGACTTGCATTGGTAGAAGTAGTAACTCTAAGGCATTTAATTCTTGTGCTTCACTGAGTATGGCATTGACTGGAGCATCATGTCCAGTTTTGACGCTCCAGTTCAAAAAGTGTATGGACCGTTTGGAAATGTTCAGAGGAGAACAACTGGAAAGTGTGTCTGTCTCTAGATGTACAGTGTAAAAGAAAAACGTGGAGAGATATAACAACCTTGCAAGCAGGGAATGAAATAATGCATTTGCTGTAGCTGTTGTAGAAAGGACAAAAAGTGAGACACCTGTGTTGCAGCAAGGAACATTCAGCTGACATAATGAAAAATAATAAATTATAACGATTAGAGTAGTTCTGGAATAGATTGTCTTAGAGATTCTGGAGACTCTCTGTCATTGAAAGCCTTTAAGAGTGGGGTAGGCAAATACAGAACAGAAATTAGAAGACAGATACATCTTTGCAGAGGGGTGAATGGTCTCTTGTCAGTCTCCTGAAGCCTCTTTTAACCATATGATCTTACGATTTAAAAACCCCGCTCCATGCTGAAGTCAGGCGGAGGTGGTTTTTGCATACCAGTAGCATTTTCATTTATCGTAGAATCACAGAATGATTTCGGTTGGAAGGGAGCTTTAAAGATCACCTAGTCCAACCCCTGCTGCCATGGGCAGGGATATCTTCCACTAGCCCAGGCTGCTCAACGCCCTGTCCAGCCTGGCCTTGAGCCCTTCAGGGATGGGCTATCCACAACTTCTCTTAGACTGGCTCCTACTCGGTGATATGACATTACAGCAGCATCTATCTGTGCTGTAACTGGACCTGCACGTCCTCATTAAGACTATTCTAAAATCCACATAATTTGATATTTATACTTGCATTGCAAAACTGTGTCCCAAATGACGATAAAGGGAAGTAATTATCCAGAAGTTCAGTTGTTTTTCCATTAAAAAGGCTTTTAAGTGGCAGCTTTCTTCTTTATAAATCTGACATGAATAAATGCAGCCTTTGATGTTACTGATGTTGTATACTGTGGTTAGAACTTGAAAAATCTCAGATACTTAAAAATCAGGGTCAAAATTAGTCCCTTACATTTTATACCATTTAAGTTTATATCCATGATATATCCATCCAGCTGACAGATTGGGCCACCCTGTGATTTTTTTATTTTTTTTAAACTTTATTATTTGTGGTTTTTGGTTTCATGATTTGAACTAGATTAATTGTTCTGGACCTGACATTGCCTTCATTGTACAAATCTGCTGGCTTCTATGTAAAAGTGGCAGACAGGGCAAGATAGCTTATTTGAGATTAAAATCAAAAACCATACAGAGATCAGAAATTGAGCAGGTTTTTTACTGTGTTCTTTTTTTTTTTTTTTTTTCCCCCTCCCCTCTATAATACATATTTTTGTGGTGATTTGCTTCTCCTGTAGCTGAACCAGTTTCACTGGTCTTCTAAAATACATGTACATATATTTTCCAACAGCACTGTTCAGCCCATGTGCAGAATTCTTATCAAAGGTATAATACTGCATTTTGTGAATAATTTTTCTTGCATTCCTGTATCTTATGACAGGTGATTTATCTGTCCTGCGGATGGAAAATATATTATATTTCCACTACTTTTAGAATTGCTTGTTGTTTGCTGACATGAAGCTAACATAATTTAAGCATACTTTCTTCCTTTATATAATTAATATTTACATATGACCTTTAGCTTTCCTTTTACTGTGAATCATTGATACAAATTATATAAAATCATACAATTTAAGCAAAAATTATTTGAAATGCAAAATCTAATTAGAATGAATATAGTGTTAAATTAGGACATTTGTGCTGTTGAAATAGTGTTTGGGACATTATCAGTATTTAAAAGCGCTATTAGTTTTTTCCATGTTGTTTGTGCTTAAAAAGTGCTTTTGGGTAAAAAATTTGGATCAAGCACAGTGTGACACGAGCTAAATTATAGCTTTATTAAATCACTTTAAATTGTTTTACCAATTGAAATGCATGCAAATCGCAAATGAATAAAACACAATTTGTTTTGTATTTTAATTTTTGTATGTCTGCTTACAAGGCTGTTATTAATTGGAAATAATGCTATGGCGTAGAAGCTATTACCAAACACCTTTCTTGACAAAGATATTTATCTACAGGCTGAAAATCCCACTTTTAGTGGAAGGTAAGCAGCTTCATTTAGATTAAATTCTTTTGATGAAAGAGGCATGTAAGTATATATTTCTAACATAAAGAAATAAGGTGATTTAGCTGGATCGCCAGCAAAATAGGATATTAAGAAATATAGTCTAGTGTCCCAGCAGTAAATAGGTTTTTCTAGTAGTTGATACAGTCAAAAATTCACTGTCAACCAGTGTAAAATTCTCATTCATAGATAATCTTACGAAGAAGAGTTTATATCCCTCTATTTTGCTGGCATCTCTCCCATGTCAGTCTGATAAAATTTTGAAAAGTTTCTGCTATCTTTGAAGGATCTTTCTCTAATCCAAACATTTTACGGGATGCTATTTCTGCTACCAGCTTGATCATTGGCTTCACTTTTTCATTACATCCCAATTCTTAAGCTCTGTAAGTGCCCTTTTACTGCTCAATCCTACAGCGTTCCTACATCTAGTACACTTATTCATAGTTTATGAGACTTCTTACTCCAAGAAGTATTGGCTGCTTGTGTTTTTTTAAATACGGTTCTTCTTTTGCTTAATTCTTTCCAACATAAGCTGCAGGATATATTAATCTGAAAATAATAGCTTTGCTTTTCTCCCCACAATGGAGGGAGGCCTCAGGCAACTAGCTGTCATGCAGCTCTTTCATAATATTTTGCTCAGTGTCCTCCAGGTGGGAAAGTAGTGTAAGTGTTTACAAAACATTTCTCTGATTAGAGATTCAGCTCCTTGTAGGCTTAGTCCCTCAGTGGGACTTGGCCCTCTGTTAGCAGTTTGGGATGCAATTAATTTCAAAATCAGTATTTACTAGACTGCCAACCACCAGCAGAAGAACTTGAAGCTGCAGTCTGTCAAAAATATGTTAGTGGTATTTGTAGGAAATCAATTGCATTTTTTACATTTCGTATGAAAAACATTGACTCGGTTGACACATTTGTTCCTGTATGAAAACTCTGCCCTATTTTACTCAGGGCAGTATTTTCCCCAGAGTTCATGTTAAGAGCAAGCTTTATCTACTCATCAGTGCCCTTACATTACTGTCATAAAGAAATCAGATTTTTGAACTATAGGTAAACAATCTTCTGAATAAATTATTAGTTATTGCCAGTTAGTTCTGCCTTGTGGGATGAGGTAGCATGTAACGTGAACAGAAAGTATTTGTCTTTCTCTAGTTCACCATAATAATGTGGCACAAATGGGTCATGAGCAAATAAGGAATATGCAGCCATAATTCCACCTACATTTAATGCTTTTTCTAGATGTTCTAGGAGGCAGACTAAAACTTGAATAGATAAGTGCTAGAAGGGAAATCCTGTAGAAGCTATAATCAGGTTTGCTATTGATTTAGTGAGGTTAAAACTTTGCCCTTTAAAATTATTTGAGTTGCTCTAATCTAGATAGAGTTATGCCCCATCATGATATTGTATATAAGCCTTCTAGCCTGTGAAAAAATTTGAGACATACAAGTGCCATGATATGGTGAAATGTGCATGGTGACTTCATATTGTAGCTGTTCTGTACCTGCCTCTGCTATGCTTTACATCAGGTGGGTGTGATTGCTTTGAAGAATCCAAGAGAGTTTGTAGTTCACACCATTCCCAAACATGAATTTTATTTTAAGCAGGGAAAAAACACATTCTAAAAATAAAATTTTTAAATTTTTATTTTTGGAGTGCAAAAAGCTATACTTTTATCATCTTTTATTTATGATTGTCTTTGATTTTCACACCTCAAATTATTAAAAAATCAGCTTTTGATCTTCAGACATTCTTAAAACAATCTAGTAATTAAGTGAACAAAGAGAAAAGGTAAGAAAGTAAAATTATGAAAGATAGTGAATCAAATTATAAGTAGGGTGGGTTTTTTTGTCTGATTAAATTAGAATAATGTTTTGGCTCAAAAAATTTACACTGTGACACCGCCCTCTCATACTCACATAAAAGTTTGTCAAGTGGTGCTTATGTGCTTTTGATAATAATGAATAAAGTTCTGAAGTTCTGGAGAGTTTCATTCCCTTTTAGCTGTTGAGCATATTTAATATCTCTCATTAATTGTACTTGTAGAGTTTCTTCTTCAAGATAAATGTTTGTTGTATCCTAAGTGAAGGTGCCTTTGATCTTAAATGGCTGGTGCTTGTGATAACAATGAAGTAGTAACTTGTGCAAATTCAAGTACAGTCATGTCTTGCAGCAGGTCATTGTTATATGTGTGTGAGGCCAGCATACTTAGTACAAGTCTTCGAAGAGATTGTGTAGCTATATATGTTGGGACCCACTAATTAGATAAGGAAAAAAAGACGTCTTCCTGGTGTCTTAAGGACTTTATAATCATACTTTTATTCAAAATGGAAACTCATCATTGATGGAGTGATGTTCTGGTTGGATTTAATCTCTTAATAAACAGAAAATAATACTAAAAAACAGTTTTAAAAAAATTCCACATTTACTTTCTTTCCATGGTATTGGTATCAAATATCATTCTCCCTGAAAGAAAAAGCTGTCTCATTGCCTTAACATTCATACTTAAATATACACCATTAATTGTATTACCTATGTGTGAATAAAGTGATGTGCTTTACTGCACAACTGCTGGAAAGCATGGGCAAGCTTTGGCAAATACAAGTTTTCCTGAAATAGGAGAGGATAGTTGTTCTGAGTTTTGGGTGGACAATCAGTTAGACATTCAAGGGAAAAGGTTGGAGGCATCTGGGGACATTTATTGCAGTGATTGTGTCAGTAATATTTACACCTGTAGATTATCCTGGCAGTATCTTTTCAACATTAATTGCTTCATAGGAGATGCCTTTGACAGCTAGTTAGGCACGGCTGGGGCTTATCTGGAGGCTGGGATGAAGAGTGTTCCTGAAGAAAAAATTGGCACAATCAAAGTAAGAACAGTTGGCTACTAACTTAGTGCTGAGGAGCCACCAACACCTGTTGGGAAGGGGACCTGGGGTGACCCTAGTGTGGGCAGTGCCCTCACACCCTGGCAGCATCCTGCAGGGGCTGAGCTGGATGATGGAAATGGGCTCCACTGATGGCCCTGGTCATGAACCAATTCCAGGGGCCATCCAGGGTCTCCAGACAGGTGAAAAATGGTGCAGGGCCAGACAGAGGACTGGAGACAAGGCTAGAAAATAAGTCCAAATCCATCCAGTCAGTAGGGTCAGGGCAGTTAAAACCTCTTACTGCTGTCATAGTCCTGACACTTATCCTGAAGGTTGTTGCTATGATTTTAGACAAGGGGAATCATGTAAATTTTCAACGACATAGGTTTTTTTGTTTGTTTGTTTTTTACGAAATAAACTTCGCTTTCTCTAGAAATACTGCTTAGTTTGTTTCATCATCTTATAACAACACTTCTTTCATGTTTAATTTTAATTCATTTATACCTAGTATTTTGTTATACAAATACACAAATGCACACTCTACCTGCCACTTATTCAGAGAACTACCAGAAGAAAAAGTTAGTTATGGCAAAGTTTTTTAATGAAAATCCCCTCCAAGTCTGTGAAAAACTTGTTCAGTTACATTGATTATCTTATAATATTAGTCTCTGCCAGAAAATACGGGAAACATTTGTAATCAGTTTACTAATTCATCATACCTTTCTTCCCTTTTCCTCCTGATTTTGGTTGTATAGCTGTTAGCTCTGATTTCTCTCCTGTTCTCGTTCCCTCTCACATCACATACATCAGTTTCTCCTTTCTGTTATTCATTGTTAATTGTCTTTTCTACTTCTCTAGTACTTCAATATGCTCTTATGAAACCCATCTCAACTGTGTTGTGTTTTTGTTAAAACTGGCACTTCTAAAAGGTTAGGCCTCTGCCTTTTGGCTGTTAAACTTGAACTCAGTTGTCAAAATGATTTCTCTAGATTGATGACTCTTTAGAGAAAGCACTGCTTTTGCCTGAGTACATTGCTGGTACATAATAATCATGAAAGATTAAACTACCTCTTGACTGTCAAAATCACCATATGAAACATTTAAGAGGACAGAAGGAACATTGTGACTTGGTGTAATGAAGAGAGGATGCTGCAGCGTAATATTATTGTCTTGTGCCAGGAGAGCACTTGTCTCACTACCCAGGGCCAGTGCAGGAAGGGAAATGGAAAAGTGAAGACTCTTAACCTCTCTGAGTTTGAAAATGAAAATGTAGGGCGCTCTTCATGCACAGGGATCAACCTGAGCCTTGAGTATGGCCACAAGGAATGGTATTTCCAAGTTTCACTTATGCTAAGCAGTTGGGCAAGCCGTGGTTTAGTATTCACTCGGAGGGAGGACATAAAAGAAAATACAAACAAGTTCCAATAGCGAGAGATTTACATCAGGTGGGTGATTATGTTACTTTATAACAGGAGTGAATTGCTTAAGAGCATATACTATCCAAAACGTTATCAGATATCAATGTAACACAAACATCCTAAAGTATCTGTCAGTGCATTGGTAGAGGATTATGCCTTTAATTCTCCAGAAATAGTTCATTTGCTGGAAGCTTTCTGAAATAAAAGGAATAACTTTTCAGATCCCCAGATGGTTATTTACATTTGACATTTTTTTAATTTAAAAAAATCTACAAGCAGCATTTTATTAATGCTCTTAATTTAAAAAGTTGTCTTCTCATTAGTGGTACATGTACAGTGGAATGTGAAGCAACGTAGAAATTGAAAAACCAAACTAATACATGGCTTAAAA
Organism: Athene cunicularia; assembly: GCF_003259725.1. NCBI lineage: Eukaryota > Metazoa > Chordata > Aves > Strigiformes > Strigidae > Athene > Athene cunicularia. The sequence continues at coordinate 18,246,498 of NW_020799105.1, forward strand.
AAAAAACCAAGTTACAATCTATTAACAGGAATTTCAGACACAGCTAACAGGTTAATATTGTTTCTTTCACATCAGTGCATTTTCTGGAGGAGTACAGGTAAACGAGAAAATGCAGAAAGCTCTCATCCCATCATTATTTTTGGTGTTAGGGATGAATTTATAGGTTGTTACCTACGTATTTTTTCCCACAGTTATTTGCTTCCACAGCTTGAGCTGCTTGAATGTATAAATGTATCTGCCATCACTGTGTGTCAGGGTCTATCCTACACATAGAAAGAGTGCATTTGCAAAAGGAGAGGGCCAGCTGGGGCTAGCAGGAGGTTTTCATTGCCTTTTGGAGGAGCATGCCTTTCCACTGAGGCATGAAACTTGATTTAGATTCCTAAAATTATAGCATAGGAATTCCCCTGTATTATAGGAAGTAGAATAAACTGAGAGTAATATGTGATGCAAGTTTCTTGTCATAACTGCTTACCTTTGTATGTCTGTATATGCATGTATGCGTATTCCATATGTTAACACACACCCACACCCCCCCAAAATAAGCCCTTCATCCCTCCAAAAGACACCACAAAAGTGGACTGAAGGGCTGCAAAAATACCAGTAAATAGTCGTACAAATTTCAGCTTGTGCCTCTGTGGTAGGAGCTACTGAAAAAGTTTGGTTCTTGGGGATATTACTTGGCTATGTTAGAAGTCATGGTAAATGGAACTGCAATGTTCACTTTTTTGCACCCTTACCCTTAGAACTTTATCTATTCCATATGCCTATTTGCTTTCCGTGGAAGAGAGTATTAATATCCCAAATCAGGTTGTATTCTGAATTTAGTATCAAGGTTGGTTCCATTTCACTGCATATTGTATCCAGTAAATGTTCAATAGCTTGGGAGAGAATCAGGTCCCACTTCATATTAGATTTTAAAGTTGCCATTTGCTACTTTAACTCTATTAATATTTCTTTCATCTTTTGTATGTTTTCTTATCCTTTTTTAAAAATGAATTTTGGGAGTACAGGTCTGAAACACAACCTTATGTAAGGGAAGTAAGTTCTGTGGCAAATTCTGCCACCGTAGAGTACTTTTATTCATCAGTATAACAAAACAAAAAAAAGTCTTCCAAGTAAAATTGTTATATTTTACAACTAGAGCCATACATACCCTCTGTATTTTATGTAATTGTCATGATTATCGATATTTATATGTTGAATTTTATTGTAGGTTACACAAGGAAAACTGGCAGCAATAATCACTGGTCTTGCTTTAAGTTGTTGGGATATTTTTGGTATCTTTGAGAATTTTATCTGGTTTTGCAGAGGTTCAGAATGCTTCTTGGAGATCTCCAATGCACCTTGGAGACCTTTTTTAGTTTGTCGGTTCTTTTTTCATAGCACAGCATTTTTAAGAATGCAAATGAAAGTTTCTGATGCAGCAGGCATTTTAATACCTGAAGCAATATTTTGTGCTCTTCTGTATTGCTTTTGGCATGTGTTTGTTCCGATTTTAAACCTTTAGAGTGAAATTATGCATATTTGTCACATATTTCACAACTTTTAGATATTTTCAGGTACTTAACGTTTTATGTTTATCACTAATTGACATTTTTCTTTTAGTACAGAGAAATAGACTTAATCAGTGTCAGATAATATTTTGGCTTGTGTCTCTTAAAAATGAATAGTTTTGGATACACAGTCTTTAAATCTTCAAAGCTTGACATCACTGAAAACTAAAGACTTGTTTACCCTTAAAATGGGTAGTAGAGATATTTGGCCACAGTTCCCAGTGAATTTGCTTTGCAGTCAGCGTTCATGTCCCTTTATTCAGTTTCTCTTAATTGCCCACAACCATACCAAATTTGTTTGAATTTTTTGAAGCACAGAGAATTATCTATAATACTTTTAGTCCAAAATTAATTAAAATCAATTTATGAGGTCCTGATGACTTCAGTGAGAGTTGGGTTCTGCCCCATTATCTGGACTGATGTCCTCAGCACCTTTTACATTCATAACAGACATACTTTAGATAACAACACTATAAAAACAGAACACTGACATCATTGAAAATGATCACATTCTTCATTGTTAGGCAGGACAATAACTGCTACAGCACTCTTTGTACCTTTATTGTAGCTGAATGAAATGTCATCATCTAAAGTGTCATAAAATGTACCTTAATAAGAGGTGTGTGAATAACAACAATTCTACCCAACAGATGAGCACTGATATACAAATAGCTCATGGCTTCTGGGGTTGGGGCGGGGAGAGGGGTGGTTTTTTCAGGTGATTAGAAAGGCAAAAACGTTTTGTGCCCTTGCTACTAAGTTAACAAAGCATTATATTGCCACCTGGCCATCTGTTAGGGTAAAATGGTTGTTATTTTCAATGAGGTTACTTTGATTATTATTTTTTTTTCGAAACTCATGGTTCACATTTTGCATATTATACAAAGGGGCATTTTTTTTCAATGTATTTTAGTTGAAATCTTGTTGATAAATTTTGTGTGCTCATAGCTAAATACCCACTTTCACTATTTGTTCATGGATGGTAACAGTTATATTTTATACATTGTTGAATTCTTACAGAGGCAGCTACCATTTTTTGCTCAATGTTAGGTAAAGCAAACCTACACAGTTGTATTTTCCAAGAATCAGATTATGTTTGCTTACAGCCAAGATGCCTTGCCAGTTATTTCATGCTCACACAGGTGCACTCTCACCTTTCCCGTGTCCCTCCCCAACTGGCATATGCTAATGTGGCCCTCTCTGTGCTGCTGCTCTTCTAGTGGCCATAGCATATATTCACGTTATCTTAATTGCACCAGAATGATTCTATAATTTATTTATTCTTAATTAGTAATGTCATGAACAGAAATAATTGCCTTTCATCATTTATGTGTAGCACATTTCATGTGCTTTGAGACAGAATACCTTGTAGTACCACTTGTTTTTAGAGACAGATACACAGTATAAAGATTTAGATACACAGCGTGTCAGCTTATCCTTGAGTATAATTCTGTTGTCTTTGGTCAAGAAAAACTGAGGATTAATATATCACTGTAAATCTGTATGTCTTGTGCTGGGAATATTGCTTTTGCTATTTTCTGTAGTTGTGATGACCAAAAACATGCTTTAGATATACAGGAAGTATAAAATTATGATTAAGATTTTAAGATTATCAAAATTCTGTAAGCAAAGCCAATGTTTCCTCCTACTACCCACAAAGAAGAAATACTGCAGATGATCTACGCAAGGATTGCATTCATTTTCTTTGCAGATCTGAGCTCCTTTGGTTTTTTGAGGATTATACAAAGTGACCGTATGTGGAATATTGCTACCAGCTTGCATTCTTTGATAAATCCAGACAGGCAGAAGAATGCTGGTGGCAGAAAGTCTAGGATACTGGAGTTTCTTATGTTTAAAACAAAACCTGGAAATTCTAGCCCTTTTGAGACACAAATGTCAGTGGAATTAGAACACAAGTTACTGGATGAATGTGTTTCACGTATTAAATATCAAACGATGATATCAAATACATTTGGCAATAAATTAAAGGTTTCCATTCTGTGATTTTCACAGATCTTCTGTAGTATACCCATGTAACAGCGATACAAGCAGAGAGATTTCCATTCATAATTAGAACCAGAAAGCGGTCTTTTTGCACAAAACATCTGAGTGGTACTGAGAGGCTTTTATATGCCAGTAGACTGTTCCAGCTGTCTCGTAGCTTCCAGCAGCACAACAGTGGTAGGGGTCAGGGTCTGCCAGTTCAGACCTTTGCTGTTCAGCAGACGTGAGCTGGTATCATTATGCAGGCTGTCGGTGCCAGTCTCAGACTTCACGGGGTTTCCTGTCACTCTGAATTCCTGTCGCTCTGGAATATCACTCCTGAACTGAGGGAGGAACTATGAGTACTTCAAGGAATATTGTCTAATGTATGACTTCACAGAACCTTCTCACAAATTTTTGCCTAAGGAAATGTAGACTATCTGATCTTTCTCTGTGCTGTCTGTCCTCCCAAAATTTGTAATCCATTGGTCAAGGTAACGCTGGACAAAAATAAAGGAGAAATCGTTAAGAAAATTAACTTCAACAAATGTCAGGAAAATAAGTGGATGATTAGAGGACAGAGACCTATCCTACTTCTTTTGCCGAGGGAGGTACCAATGTTGTGTTTGTCACTAGCCAACTCTGTACATAGATGCAATAACGGGTCCCTAAGCACAGCAGGACTGATAAAGAGAACCCAAGGGAATCTGATATCTTTATGGGTGAAGGAAGGTGAAGAGTCCAGGTACAAACCCCACAAATCAAAAAGAATCAAAGCTTCATTAGTTCTGCTATAATGTAATTTGTGTGTTACACCTTTAATTCTGTCCAAATAGTAGGACCATAATCATACAGGATATTGTGGGTTTTGTATAATAAATATTCCTGAAAGTGTAAAACCAGACCTCGTTTAAAGTCTGTCTCACAACATACACGGCAATTACTTAAGATTTTTTAGGTTTTTCACTTGCAATAGGTAGAGAGGACTTGGAATGGGATAGAATCTTTTGTATTTTAATGGAGGTACTTTCCATTACTATAACAAAAATTCTTAATCTGTTTTTAATGGAAATGCATGCTAAAAATTTCATCTCATCATCATAGAGACATTATAATCTCGTTTACTTTGGGGCTTCAAATGCTGTGAATTGGTCTTAGCCTTCATTTCCTTGGTGGTCTTGATCGTCCTTTGCTGAAAGGCATTGTCAGCATCAAAGCCATCACAGATAGTTTAACTTGCTGCTGTGATTTCCTTGCATACATCAACATTCTAGGACATCGTCTTGCTTATTCATCTGGGACATCCCGTATTTCTTTGAGACATCAGAAGGAATCTGACATTAAATCAAACTGCTGAGTAAACACATAATATATTTTGGAAACATTTAAGTTGCTATATAAATTCATCAGTGCTTGTCATTAATTTCACCCATTCTTTTTTAATAGTTGTCTGATTTATCAGCTTTGCCTTTTCTCTGAAACTTTTTGACTATATGGTCTATTGAATTTTGTTTCCATAAAATATTATAATGATGACTCTATAGATTAATTTTCTTTTCTAGCAAAAACACATTATAACCTACACCAGAAAAATTTTGAAAGAGATATCTAAAATGAAATACAAGCCTTGTAAATAATACATATTTTTTGTAATACGAAGTATATATCTATAAAATTATGCCACATTCAACTCAATTTTACCTTCTAGAATAAATACCTGTGAGGAAACATCCAACTTTAATTTAGCTAACTTTCTGTGTCACCAGCAAAATACGATAGGCAGAATCACAGTATTCTAATTTGTATTAACAAATATTATTTGCTAAAAAGAGAATACTAGCAACCTTCAGTCCAGTGTAGAGCTGAACATCAAAGCGTGAACGTACTCTTGCATTTGTTATCTGACGTCTGAGACTTAGTGTTGCTGACATCTGGAATATTTTCTCAATGTGTTTGTATAATGTGTTTTTCTCTCTCTCTCTGTTATTGATCATACATCCATTTGCCATGCAGTCAGATTTTCCTAAATGTTTGGAGCCTCAGTTTTATTTTACCTTCCTCTCTCACTGCAGCAATTTTACATTTGTTAAAATTTTCCTCAACAAACAGTGGAAAAGAGTCAAAAGTTCAAGAGTAGACCGAAGACAACCACCAAGGGGAACTATTGCGTATGGAAAATGTAGCTGTGGTTGTTCATTTGGATTTAAGTGAGATTAAGTTTGTGTTACTTCTCTCTGAGCGGATCTTTAAGATAATAGTTGAGTGGTATTGGCACAGATCGACAAAGATACATCATATCTGCCTACACAAGTGGGGTAGAGGTTAAAGAAGCATAGTTCAGTGTAGTGGGGGCAGGCAAAGTCAGTGTTGCTATTCAATGAACAATTCAGATCTTTCTGTTGTGTTGGGATATTGACCTCTTTCACTGATCCACTGAGGAATCCTTTCATCTACTCTGTGGATAATCTGGGTTCCTATTGGGGTCAGTGTTCTGAGAGACACCCATCTAGCACTCTGTTTAATAGAGATTGTATATCAGTTTTGAAAATTTTCATCCCTTTGAAACATTAGTGAGAATTTACATTGTATTAACCTGCTCCTTTAAATTAGTAGGAACATTAACCTGCATATTTTAATTATTTGTAACTTAGCATCCACAGTGAATATACAAAAGAGTGCTTATAACATTTACAGTAATACAGATTTCTATTTATAGTTTGTTTTATTTCTGTTAGGAAATATTTTCTGTTCTAATGGTGAGTATAATTTACTTCAAATTTTGCAAGCATGCAAAGTAACCTAGTTTAATGAAAATTTGCAAGATTTTAGTTTGCTTCACTATGGTTAGTTTTAAATTTCTCTGAAAGCTTAAGGTAGATTTTGTTTACTCAGCTCCTTACTTTTTTCCCATGCCGTTGCTGAAATCTCGTGGGCCAGATAATCTACAAAAGCCCAGCAGCATATCTGCTGTGATAATAAACACTTAGATTCCCCAGTCAGATTTTATTTTAAATTACTGTGACAAACTCTGCTCTTGAATAAATGTTTTTATTTAAAATGTGTCATTTGTACTGAAGTCTTTTATAACTGAATCGTTGAATAATCATAAGACAAGGCCCTGAACTAGCAATAGAAGGGTCAAAAGAACATGGTCAATAATTATGTGATCATGTTGCGAATTCAGGCAGCAGGCTTTCTACATTGCCACAGTTTATCAGGCTTTTCTGTGCGATGGACAGAATTGTAGCTGACACAGCATGTGTGTTAGATTTCTGTCAGGAAGCTTTAACAGAGAAATGTATTCCAATAATGCGAAACATAGCACATAGGGAGTCCAAACAAATGAGTTCAGTTTGACCATTGTTGGGTTGGAAGTGTGGACTGCAGCAGCCTTAAGAACAGATCTGAATGGCAAAGAGTCTGATTGTTATATGATTACAATCGTTTACTGCTATAGGCTATAAAAATTAAAAAGGTCTAAGTGCTTCTTTCAGACAGAGATGCGGAGACTAATTTTACATGAATGCATATCCTAACAAGATTAGCTGGCTTATTCAGGCGTATGAATTGCACTTCTGTTCTTCGTGTTAAACAAGCTCGTATCATCCGAGCCACTTGGAGCTTATCATGGTCTCAATCAGGCCTGTACTTCCACTCCGTGTTTTCCCTTCGTCTCACTATTAGAACTCTAGATCTCAGAGGTTTTGCCCGGTTTCGTGTTGACTTTTGCTGGTTGTCCTCAGTTTGAATTCTTCATTCTCTACGCTTCTATTTCTTTATTTTTAACATATCATTCTCCTAACAGCTCTGTGTATAATGCAGAATGATGTCATAGTTTAGTAACACTGTGCTAACAAAAGACTAGAAACGATCCATTCCTAACAGCATTTTCTACATTGCAGTATATACTATATTCTTACCACCTCAGTGGTGCTCTTAGGAAACCACTGTTTCTACAGCAATTATGCAAGCAACAAAAAATTAATTTCTGTCATGGAGTTAAAGATTGATTTTTATATGTTGGCTAATCTGTTGATGGTGAAACGTTAAAAATGACTAGATTACCAGAAATATATATAAAAAAATATAAATTCTTCTGAAATTTCTTCAACTTTTAAGATCAAACACCATGTGCTGCTTCATGCTTTATGAAGCAGTCTGACTGAAAAACCATTAAAAGCATTAATACCTTTGTCATTTTAGATGTATTAAAACCATCTGTAATACATTATGAACAATATATTTTTAAAGGGAGCCAAACCCCATTTTTTTTTTTGACAAATTTGGTTTTCCTTTTTTGTTAATTTTAACTTTTACAGTTTATACCTCACCTTTAAATTAATTTATCATGTATCACATCACAGGAGTTGGAAATGTCATATTTTTAATATATCTTGAAAACACCTATTCAGTTAATTGAACTTGATTTTTAAAATAATCCTAGATCAGTAAATGTATGGATAACTAGTATTTTCAACCTTCCATTTTTTGCCACTATATGTTCTTACAAGTCTGCATATACTTTTAGTAGTAGCAATAGCAGTCATGAACGTGTACTTTAGTATCTAGAACCTAAGAAAGGCTTTGCTGAGGTAGCTGCTTTACATAGAGCCTGCCATTTTCCAAGCCTCTTGTGTAAACCTGTGTGTATGGATGTATGTGTGCCCACATGTGTATTTTTCTGCTGTTATAAAATTGTCTGGGTGCTAAACTGTGCTGATTTCTCATTTCCTTTCTGTTTTTGTTTGTTTGTTTGTTTGTTTGTTTTTTTCCTAGAAAAATGATAAAGAAATTGCTTACATTATTTAAAATTTCAGGGACTTTATATACAAAGGGAAGAATACTATAGCTTACTAACCCAAATTTTTATAACAAAATTCATATGCAAGGAGGTTTCTGTGTTGCATGTTCATATTACAGCAATAACTTGATAGCAATTATTATAGGCATACTGTATAATATAATACTAATTTCACATTAGTTTCATCTGTTTACATTTAATTGTATTCTTTTGAATACAACTTGAAATCTTGGAAACGTCTTGTTCCTTTGCCCTCTTTTTATTATTAGTTCCTCCTTTGTCATTTGGCCAGACTGTGAAAGTTTAAATCTTAGATCTTATGCCTTAAAAGAAACATAAAAGAAGCAGCAAGCTGACTAGATAATACGGGAGAAAATATAGAGGGAAATAAGTAAGGTAAAAAAAAAATTATATATGAGTATTGGAAACAGCATTAAAAATAGTAATAAAAAAGGAGCACAATAACATCTAAGTCAGTGTTAGATTTGCCTCAGAAAAATTGCTTCAGTTTTTGACTCTCAGATAGTTTTTGAAGTCTAGGAAGAATATATTAGTAATGCATTCCTGTTTTATGTGAATGTGGTTAAATATGATATTGGACATCATTTTCAGGACCTAGATAGAAAACATTTTATGTTCATCAACTTTCTTGAGAAATTAGTTCTCGACTAGTTACCTCTGTGGTGTAACCTTCCCTATCAATTTGATGTTTGACAGTCAACAAGTAGACTGTTTTTTTAGTTACACGGTGAGGTCTTCTGTGACACTTGCCATGTTCCACTGCTTGTGAACCATGAGAAGCAGCGAACTGCAAGCACAGATTTCTGAGATACCAGCTGTCTGGTAGCCCATCCGAGAACTCCTTTAGAAACTGGTGAATGCAGCATCCCAAACCACCAGGTACTCTGGCAGGTCTAAGGCCAAATGCCTGTACATACTGACTGTACATAACATGACTATACATATTATAACCAACACCAGTGTGGTATTGCCATAACTCTTCTCAAGTGAGTTTTATGTATTAGGAAAAAGTTGCTCCATTCTGCATTTATATGACTCTTTCAAATGGTCTTCAGAGGCAACCAAACTGAATATCCAGGTCAGCTGGATTTTGAGATGAGACGCCCTCCATAAGGGGACATCAAGTTTACAACTTTGTGGCTTGCTTTATGTTTGGTTTTGGGGTTTTTTTTGTTTGTTTGTGTTGTTGTTGTTGTTGTTGTTGTTGTTGTTGTTTTGGTTTTTTTGTTTGTTTGTTTGTTTTTTTTATCCATGATCAGCAAAGCACAGCTTTTATTGACTTCATCAATAAGGTTTTTGTGTACAAGTATCAGCGTATCCAAGTATCAGCATATCCAAGCAATAAAACTTGTCTCCTATGAAGAGACAGCTGGTAAAACAGACTTGTGAGTAGTTCCACATTCCTGTTAGCCCCAGCAGCACTGCAGTCTCAGTATCACAAAGCCATATGCCAGGCCTACTGACGTAAGGTCTGAACTCAGGCACTGTAATTTCTCATTAGGCCAGAAACCTGGCCCTTTTAGTAGGCTTGCCTTTAGAAAGTGAAGTTGTCTTCTGCGCAGGTGAATGGGTTTTCAAATATGGTGTCAGGGACAAAGCAATCACAGAAATCTGTTCCTGTCTTGGCTAGAATGAAGGTGCAGTTTGCATTGGGATGTGGGAGGGGGATCAGAATTCAAAGAGGAGACAGTGCAAGCCACACACTATGCACAAAATGAAAAATAAGTGCAAGGGCAGGTTTAAAACCCCATACTTTCTTCCAGTTTCTCTATATTCTTCTGATTGAGATCCTGCATATTGTAGGTCTTGTTGAAAAACTTATGGGCACATAAGTGACTGAAGCTAGAACCTTTGAAGGATTCAAAGCCAGCCTGGAATAGCGCTCAGACGTATGTATGGCTGCGGTTTGATGCACCTGGCGGTCAAAGCCTGGGTCAGTTACGGTGGATGAAGAGCAGCAAGAACAGAGATACCATTCGGGCAGATCTTAGGATTGTCTTTCTTTCCTTCATATTGTGAGCCTGTTTGCTTTCTGGCAGCATCCTCACCCACTTGGGCTTTTCCAAGAGTGGAAAAAAAAAAGGAAAAAAAAAAAAAAAAGTTCTGCGTTATTCAGAGCTGTTAGTAAACAAGTTATCATGAAAGCTGGAGATGAGTCAGCTGCAGAAAGAGACATATCTTCTTAGTTTTGGTGTAGCCCTATGCTGACATGGGTCTGCTGATTTGAGACTGAATTGTTTTCTTTTCATGAAGTTGCACTGTATCATAGGCATGTCTTGCAGAATAAAACATGTCTCTGAATCTTCTGCCAGGCTTTAGCAAATGCCTTATTATAGCATTTGAAAATGCTGTAATGCTGAAAATGCTGAAAAAGAAAATGTGCTTTGTTGCCTTATGTTGCCCATCGTGACATGTTTAGATAGCCATCTGAAAGCCAGATTTTCAACAAACAAATATGTTAAAAGGCTACACAAATATGTAGACTTTTTATGAAAGAAGTATCATGAAAAGGGTCTGTTAAGGGGAATCCTATCCAACTATGTGGACATAATTTTTGTTTAGCAGGACAATGGCATTTGCTAATTAACTGCTGTAAATTCCCTTTACGTTCAGTTGCCTATCTGCTGGCTTGGTATCACAAAGGCAACCACATTCAAAGTTCTCAAAAGCCAGCTGGCTGCTTTTCAAATGTGCAGCCTTTGAAATTGATTTGAAACTCCTTTGTGCAGTAAAACAAATGTAAATTGTTGACGTACTGATGACACTGCACATACTGCATTTCTGTGAAAGAGCAGAATCAATTATTTTTCCTTCCACAAAATGAATCACCAAGATGTAAACCTAAGAAGGATCTTTACTGGCTTGAGTTGAAACATTAGATTAGTTAGTGTTTTTCCAGAGGTGACATTTATGATTCACATTTTCTGTTGAGCTGATTCATCTTGTTTCTCGTACTTTGAATTATTTCAACAATTTAGTAATAGATTTCTAATTCACATAATTAATGTAGAACACAGTTATCTTGAAGCTGATTGCTTGTATTGAGATGCTTGAGTGGATGAAGAACTGTCTTGGTTTTGGAAGCTTGAATGCATGTGTGTGCATTCTCAGGTGGCTCAGACAAGGCAGTGCAATGATGCGATTAAGCACAGTCCTCTGTGGCCAGCTAAAACCACATTTTCTTATCATTACATGTAAAAAAGAATCTATCAGCATGACTCAGTCAGTAGTTCATTAAACTGTCGGAGTTTATTATTATTCCTGTCCTGAGGTTATATCCTTTGATAGAACCTACCACTTTTCTGGTTCTGATGCTCCAAGTTATTAGGAAGTTAGAAAATGATAATGAAATCTTCCTTTGTGCAGAATGTTGTTATAGCCTTATCTGTGCCTTTTTCCTTCTCAAATCCCATGCAAGGTGATTTTGGTATGCTAAATTAGATTAGTTAATCCAAGTCTTCACACTGTATGGCTGCTACCTTGGGATGTTCATTAAGGATAGCTACCAAAATATTTGCCTAAATACTAGCTAGCTATTATATTTCATTTCAATTTCTGTACTGCTGACCTATAGTGTTGTGACAAAACTGGTTATTTACTTCAAAGCTGAGGAATGTCTGTATTACTTGGATGAGCTGTGCCCTCAATTGTTCTTTCAAACTATTCTGTAATGGTTGCATAGGTGATTTACCCATCTTCATTTCTGAAGTAAGTCAGGAAATCACGTCATCAGTTGTATCACTAGTTTTTACTTCTGTTATTTTGTCTTGGGTTTGGGTTTTTATCTATATGTATCCCTTTAGGCTTATAGGAAAGGATGAACACTGAGAAAAGCAAAAAAATCTTCCTTTTTTAAAATTAATCTAATAAGCTAGTGAACACATATTAATAAGACTATTTATTTGGCAGAGACATGTAATGTTCTTGATAAGAAAGGCTCATTTTAAATTGTGGTCTCCAAAGTTAAATATGTGGAAGATTCAGAAAGCTAAAGAATTTTTTAGAAATTGACTTTAAACATCTTTAACAGAGATCTAGGTCTGAGGTAGCAATCAGCTGCATGGCTGAATTCCTGCTGCTTACTGTACCTGTTCAGAACCTTGGGAAGCCTGGGGGCACCTGCTGCCAAATGAGGGGTGAGGGTATGTGTCTAAGTACATTTGGTACCAGCCTCTGTCCCAGCGGCAGTAACCTTGACTCTCTGAGGACACCTCCAGCTCTCCATCCCAGCACATTTTTTTTTTTTTTTTTTTTTTTTTTCAAGTACAGGGCAGCAAGAGGCTAATTTGACATTGACCTCCTCATCCTTAGAGTGACAAAATGTAGTTGTTCTTACCCCGCTCAGTTTTGGCATTGAGATAATGCAGAAGATGATTTACTTAAACCTGTAAAGCTTTTGAACATGCAGCAATACTGTATATGAAATGTGAGGCATCACTTTTAAGGTACCTCCAGCTGACATATATTACAACCACCATACTGCCTAATGTAAAGGGTAATAGAAAAGGTTCCCTCAAAGGTACAGTATAGTAGGCAGTCAAATACAGATCTCAGCTCTGAATCATTGAACTCTCAGCCATATCATGGCTGAGCTTGCTTCAGCACTAATACTTTGTGACATGTGAAGGACAGGAATAATCTTTCTCAGTAACTCTAGTCCACGCATGGACTTTATTAGAACTTAAACATGCAAATAAAGATATAGATATGGTTTGCTGAACTGGTATCACTTATGGTGTTTGTGCAGTGAAGAATGATCACAGCAGAGGATGTGAAACCCTGTTTTAGCTCACTCTTTGTTCTCCTTCAGCTAACTGAAAAGAGTTAAGGGAGCCTTGCAGTCCTGTACAGTTTCCTGGCTGTCACTCAGGTGGGTAGATGAGAAAGAACCCACTAAGACTAAATTTCTCCCTGACTGCCAGTGTGTCGGGAGGACACAGCAAAGAAAGGAGCCCATGAGAAATTTTTTAATCCTGCAGTGTCATATGCCACCTTCTGCCTCATTTAATTAAACACATTCCTGTCATTTACATTCTAGGAAAAGATATATAGAGCTGAGGAAGCTGGAAGTATTCTTTATGTTAACTGTCAGTTGTAAAAACAATGGAGATCTTGACCTCAGCAGACCAGGCCTTATTGTTTCTCTTCATGTATAAGCACGTAGTTGAGAGAAACAGTTTTTCCTTCCAAGTATGTTTAAGGTCAACTTGGAAAGGAAGAAAGAAAGGTTGGAAGAGATAAAGTGGAAGTTTGTTTAGCATAAGCCTCCTGCTATTTATTTACATACCATATGCTTCCTCATGCACATTTGCACCGGATGATTTTATTTGGATAGACAACTGAAACATCAAAAAAGTAACAACAGTTTTTGCACAGTGTGAGGCTTCTATTACAGCAGCTTGCCATCCACTGCTAAGTTCACTTCTCAGCTGAGCAGTTTTGAATGCAATACAAAGAGAGAAAGCTGGCACTTAGTTTCATTGTCACAATATTGAAAACCACCACAATTCATAACCATGCTCATTTTCCTTCTTTGAAAGAGTTCCACAGCTTCCAATATCATATTTTAGCTCAGCAGCCTAAAAAAATACACTTGCGCAAATAGCCTGTCTGCTGACTCGGTAATAATTTCTGAACCCAGTCGCCAACTGCAACTGGATTGCTTAGATATGATGTCCAAAGTCCTCAGTTTCTACAAAGTCTTGTGAAAACTGACAACCATTTAGAGGAAGGAAGAACAGATTTGTGAGAGCAAGGCCCCAAGAGAGCTGAGCTTTTAGGTGTCCTGTACTCTAACAAGCCCCCCAGTCAGGGGATATATATTACCCAAAGCATCAGCATAACCCCAACACTGGGCACAAAACAGAACCATGCACTGGCTGCACTACGTGATGTTTGCCCAGCTAAAGTGGTAGCGAACACAGCAGGGAGGAGAAGGAGGTATCTGGGGAGGTACTAGGAGTATAGAAAGGAGCCAAGAAGCCCTAAAGTGTGGGCATGTAGAGATTTTAGGCCTGTGGATTTGAGGAGGGTTTAAGAGTGATGAAGCTGAAGGGTTTGGTTATGGGATAAATGAAAAAAAAAATTAAAAAAAAATCTATCAGTCTATCTTTCCTTTCTCCTGCTTCCGCTTCTGTTTCTCTGGGAACTGCCAGCAAGAGATGTTTTGGTATCTGTGCCTGAGAGTGGTGGGACTTTATGATACAGGAATAAAGGCATTGAATCCAAAAACTTCATGTTGTACCCAAAAGCATTCAGATTTATATTGAATAGATAATTTCTTAGTGTCCAAATGTGTTTTCTATTTCTTTGAACATACCTGAAAGCAATGGTCAGTTGAGCATAACAATATGTTTATTAACAGAGAAGTATTTAAAAATCTTTGTGAAGGGAAGAAAAGAAATATAGGTTATTTGGGTTTTTTTGCATGAAGGAGGACAAGCTAGAGGCATGGAATGAAGTAAAAGGGAAAGAAGGAAAGCTTTATACAGTAGCATAATTAAACCATTAACAGATTATGCTGAGGTCTAAATGGATACATGATTAATTTAATTTTCCTGAAGTGGGGCTCAGGTCTCTAAAAGATGTCAAAGCAAAGCTTTAGATACCCATTAAACCTACACAAAGAAATACTGCTTTGCAAATGTTTGCCACTCCAAGTTTCAATCCTGCTTGTCAGCTGAAAATTAACAACGTGCACAAAAATAGTTGCTAAATCAGCATCTCTGGGACTTCCTAAACTCACATTTAACTGAGCAACCTGATTTTTTTTTTCTTTTGCATGTAAATTAGTGTGTTTTTCCTTGCATCATGAGGAAGACTGACTAGTACAAAAGGGAAGTCTCGTCCTGTGATCCAAGTGCCTCAAGTCCAGTTTCATAAATGAGGGATGTTTGTCCTACTGGCTAAGTGAATAAAACTTGTGCCTGCTGTACTGGAAATTGAGGTTATAATCCTAGCACTGCCACAAGTGAACACTGTGCAACCAAAACTTTCTGTTTTGTAAGGTATAAGAAATGAGACCCTTCAATATGAAGGGCTCTAAGTGGACAGAGTAATCAATACCAGTCAGTGGCAGTGCTGAGAGGAGACCACCTGTCCTCCCACTGGAGGAATCCCATCTTCCAGGCCACAGGGATGACAGTAATAGCTGCTGTTACAGTTTCCAGAGATGTTATTCTGTGTCTCTGATGAAAAAAAATGTTTAGTAGAGGCTTGAAGCATTCTCAGGCTTCAACACAATATTGACAAATATATTTTAGACTCATCATTCTGCAAGAAAAAAAAAAACAAACACAAAAACACACCACCTTGTCCCACTGAAATTTATGTTCAGAAGATCAGCCATTGCCCATTCTATCACCTTAGGGAGCACTAAATTCCATCCAATTAAAATAAATACTCTGAAATAACGATGATAATTATGGATACATCAACTAGCTGATTATGTAGGCTCAACTCTGTAAATGCCATTAATGTGCACACTTGCATTACGTGACTCAAAAGACCAGGATGTGTCATAAATATTTCTTATTTCAGACACATTAAAAAAAATTACACTTTCCAGCATGACAGAGGTTTACAACCATTTGAGTCAAATTACCTATTATGTCACAATGCAAGGTTTCATTCTGCAGGGAGTTAGAGTGCTTTTGAGGCATTTGCATCCATGTGGTAAAATCAGCATACTGAGAAATGCTTTATATATTGGTTCAATGTTGGTGATCAAATTAAAGGGTTTTTTTTAATGTTTCTTTCGAAAGATTAACTTTTTTTTTTTTCTTTTAGTAAGAACTAGCAATACTGTATTAATATAACAATATAAATTCTACTGGTGTAAATAGAAATTCAGTTTATATTGTAGAAAAGTTTTGCAGTTTGTCCTAAGAATTTATTTTGTGGTCATGCAGACAGATGTAAACATATATATAACGTTACGAACATGGGCAATTCCATTGCTTTCGGTAGCTCTAGTTAGGTATTTGCTTTCATGTTTTGGGTTTGCTGACTTAATGAAGAAATTTTATTGGAGTCTGAGGAATATGGATTAAATTAGTATTATTCTCATGCCAAAAAGTCTTTTCATCTTGAAATAGTAAACCTGTTGAGGTGTCAGGGAGCAGCAGTAAGAGTGGGCTGCCCAGCAGGGGAAGCTGAGCTGGAGGCTGAGGATGATGTATGTGTGACACCAGTACTGGCACAGGAGGAGCAGAGTAGGGCTGGTACTGCCATCAGGCTCAGCCACCACACAGGGCATGCCGGGCAAGCCTGCGGTGACAAGGGTTGAGCCATGAAGACAAGTCAGCAGGGCAGGGTCAATCTCTGCAAGGTCCAAGGCCAGGCACAGGTGTACCTACATGCTAGTTCAGGAAGGACCAGGTCCTGGGCTTAGGTGCAGCTCCCAAGCCAGGGCCACATGCCCCAGGCTAGTGTAGCTCTCTTCTGGGCCTAGTCCCAGGTCACACAGCTGCCCCACGTCAGAGCTGACCTTGGACATGGGCCGTTGAGCGGCTCGGAGGAGCCAGAAGACATAAGGCTCAACACTACGGTTGGCGCAGCCACTTACTTATGGCAATAGCTGATAGCTCTCAAAGTGTTCAGATTGCATACCTAAGTTACAGCGTGCAGATGTATTGTCTGTTAAAGAACCTTTTTTTTTTTTTTTTTTTTTTGTAAGGCTGAGTATTACAAGCTATGTCTATGTTAGAAAGTAATTCAGCACCCTGTGGTACACCAGTAGAAGCAGCTGAAGCTCCTACATGTCCGTTGTATGGACTTCAGGAGATTTCCAGCCAGATTTAGTCTGCTTTCCCATACCACGCATTCCTACCCTGGGTATGGTTCAGTTTTCCTAAGGATCACTCATACATAGCTCAGGACACTTGCAGACCCATTGGGATTGTAGCATTTGCCGTGCACACATCAAAGAATTTCTTGTTTGGTTTCCTCCAAAAAGAGCTCAGTGCACCAGACGTTCCCTGTAAACCTAGCCAAAGACGGAAAGAGGGAATGTCAGGGGGGATTAGTTTCAAAACCACACTACTGTATTTGACCAAAATACTAAGGTTCTTTCTTGATATGTTCCACTCTCTCTTCCTGCCTTGCCAACTCCTTTCCGCTCACCTCTTGTAAAAACTTCTGCAACACTTCCATCCAAGATATTTATTCACAATTGGACCTACAGTAAAACATCTTGAACTTGACATCTCTGCCTCTTTTGAGTTAGAGAGTATTTGGGATATAAACTTTATTTCTGTTTTGTAGTTTTCACCACTGCTGTGACATGTAATTAAATAGTAGTAGTAAAGATCAATACATACTGTGTTCTTTGTAGCAAAAATGTTTTTCTGCAGTGCCATTTTTTTATATTAAAAATAATTTTACTGTGAAAAAATTGTTATAGATAGGTGCCAACAAAATTATTTTTAATTTTTGCTTTTGGCTAAGAGCACAAAAAGAAGTCTTTATTTAAAATCTGTTTTATGGAAGATTTGAGTGTATGCCTAATAAAGTTCTTTCCAGACTCCTATCCTATATGCTTAGTTCCAGATTGCAAAGAATTTTGTCCTGAAGTTATAAGCCCTCTGAAATAGGGACATAAAAGGGTAGCTAACAGACCATTAACTATAGGGGTAGTATCAAGCGTAACTTTAATGTCATACAGATCTCACCTTTTAGAAAGTTTCAGTACACAGTGATGTGAATTTTAAGTGTGTTAGTCAAATATTTCTAACACATATATGGTTCGACTTAAACAAAAGAAAAATCTTGAGGTTTTTTTCCCCCCTTACTTTGAGTGAAATACCACCCCAAAATGCAAGAAACAAACCTTGAAAATTAGCATTACATCTTTACTGGATGCAAAAGCTGAAAACTGAAATAAGGAAGTTACCAAAAGCTATTAAGTATTTTTAGGTCTACACAATTTAAATAAAGATCTTGGTTTTTTTTAGAAATCTCAGAAGAAAATAAAGCTATTGTATTATTGTCCTTACCATAAAAGAATGCTAAATTAATTTAGGACTCAGAATCTTCTCCCTCTCTGAAGACCTCTTGTCTGGAAGAAGTAAAAACCGAGAACACACAATACTAGCTGCAGCTTTCAGATGAACCTCAGATCACCTGTCATCTCTGTCAAACTTCATTTTCCACTGCACTAAGTGAAGAAAAAAGTGGTCACTGTAAAAATGCCTTTAATATGGCAGTTTCAAGTATCATTAAGCTCTGTTCCATCTGCTTAAAGAGAATGTGGCCATGCAATTGCTAAGAATGTTGTTACAGACCAAGCAGCCAAGCACGTAGATTTATCATATGGAGTCTGAAAAAAAACCCCAATCAACTCTGTTGATGTTCTACTGCTCTTTGTTGAATTATTATGGATTAACTCAACAAGTTTGTAACTTCCTAATTTAGTGTTTAATCCACATAGAGAAGATAAATTCGCAGTTGAAAATCAGTTTTTTAAACTATCTGGTATATAGTTCATTGTCTCTTGTGGACTCAATAATTAATATTTCTTTAGGAACTTTTAAATCTCAAAGACTCAAAACACTTTACAGCAGTAGTAGGTGTCATATTTTACAGGTTAAGACAGAGGTGTGACAGTAATGTCACAAAAGAAATGGCATATACAGTGAACAAGTTTAAGATCTCAGTGCTGTTTACTGAACCTTGTTTCCAAGTACTGTCTCTGTACTACGTTTTTAGATCCTCCTATTCTTCTCCACTCTTCAACTCTTCACTTCTATTTCTCTTTTGTTCAAGCTGATGGACCCTGAACACTTTTGAAAACCCTGTGTTAGGAAATTTAAGTGTAGCGTTGCCAACTTAAAGAAAAGGAAAGGTCTTGGAAAGGATTCAGGATTGACTTTGTCAGTTGACTCTACTGTATATTTGATTTATTTGTCTCTCTGTTACTTTATTATTACTTCCCTCCCCACTTTGCCAAGGAGTAAGGAAGGCTTAGTGGAAAAGGTGAAAGGAGGGAGAAAACAGATTAAATCAAATGGATATTCAGGAAACTTGAGATGCAGCGTTCCTAATAACTATCCCTTAAGACATCCTTTTTGCTGGAGACATCAGATGAACCATCCCATTTGTTCTTTTCCTGCATCCAGATCAACATTTTAAATAGATCTAAGTAAAAGCACAACATACCCCAAGTACTATGAAATGTACTGTCAACATATTCTAGTGTGCTGCCTGGAAATATTCATACGTTAAAAAAATCGAACCGGTTTTATTTAAGGGTGAGATGTTTTGCCATTCTTGGCAAGGTCAGTAAGTCAGATTTGAGTTTGAAGTATTTAGTTTCAACTTCTCTGAGTAAAGAGAGAGCCAAAAAATTTGAATTAAAACATTCAGGAAATGTATCTCCATTTATATACATGAGCAAAGGAATAACTGAAGCTGTTACATCCCTTTTTAATTTTTTTTTTTTCTCAAACATTTCACAAAATATAAGGAAAGGTATCCTTATATTTTTAATGTTTAGTATAATGTAGTTATAAATGATGGGAAAACATTTTAGGTAAAATAGAACAGAAACATTTGTAGTCACATGCTCTCCAAGATTAAGTTTTTTACCAAAATAGTTAAAACCAGTAAATCTAATAATATAATAGAATTAATAGATAATGTTAAAAACCCAAGCTGTTCCTGATGCTGCAAAAATCAGTTAAAGTAGCAACATATACATAATTACTATCACTTCTGAATAATGTGTTTATAAGTGTATCTACATGCATTCGCAAATGTATTTATTATAAAAAAAAAAAAAAGAAGCATAAATAGAAGCCTTTTGAGTGCTCAGTTCTCACTTTGTAATGATTAAAAAATGGGTTTGGTTTGTTCCAGAGTGCTAGTTTATTCCTGGGAGTATTTCATATCATATTGCATAGCTGCATTAAAACTTCTGTTTCCTGAATAAAACGGTGGGTTTATAATCCTTTTTAGAAGTAAACATTCTTGTTTATAAAGAAAATGCCCTATGTTTTGCCATGCAAGAAGAGAAGCAGCAAGAAGAGAATGTTGAGTTCAACACATATACATATAGCACATACCTGGTTGGCTGTAAGGAGAGTTATAATGTCTAAGATTTTAATGTTATTTTGGCCACAGATTAAAGTTTTCCCTTGGGTACTGAGGCTGAACTGTCCTTCTGTTAAACTGCAGAAGAGTAGGTATCTGTACACCTCCAAGCATGTATATTTCAGCAGAGTGCTTGAATTTGCAACACTTTTATGCTTTGGATTAAATGCACTCATCAAAATAGTTAAAGAGGAATTGTAAGCTAAAGTTAGCACTGGTGGGAAGATGCAGTCCTTCTTTGTGTACTTGTCATCTATATAAGGTGCAGCACTGGAATTTAATTTTCTGATTTTAAAATGAATATTTAATTAAATTACTTTAGAAATACTTATGGTTAATGAGAAAACTCAATTTGCAGAAATTGTACTCTTGAAATACTTTTGTGACATTCCAAGCTTGATTCCTCATATGCAATTATTATGCAAATATTGCTTTGGCAAATGACCTTTGCCATGAGTTGTTTTATAATTGAGCAAGGTTACCGAATGCTGTAGATTTTTAGGTTTTTGGTTGGTTTTTTTAGCAGTGGTTTCTGTGACAATGTTACACGTAAGACACAAGGACTAATTGCTGACAGTAAAAGCCTCTGCAGTTGTAACTGATGCTTTTCTGTGTTTTAAAATGTCAGGAAATGAGACATTTAAAAATATTTAAAATTTATTAGTTAGTGTTTCCTGAAATATAGTTGCTATGGATGGCAGCTCATCTTCTCCAGTAAATGTGAGAACTGTGATTGTGTCCAGCTTTTCTTTTCCAGCTGTCACTAGCAGAGTGTCATAATATTTAGAGATACGCTCTATACCTGTCAGAGTTTGTTACAGTTCAGTGATGCATGATGAAGTGTGAGGGACATAGTCTTCCTACCCTACTAACAGTATAAACGCAGTGACGATACTTCACAATGACTCCTTGTTCAAGGTCAGTGCAAAAAACTGCATCTGTAGCCTTCAACAACTCATTAATTGTCGAGTTCTAGAATGCAAGGCCAATTTCTTTAACATGTCTATAATTTTATGGAAATATTCCTAGGCATCTATGAGCCATACAACAAACTTTTGTAACAAGTGCAATTTTTCCCTACAACTTCTCTTTCAAAATGAACTGATTTAATCATCTGAAATTATTTCTTTGTTCAAATCCTTTGAAATTAAACATGATAGCATTAAGCTTTTGCTATTTTACCTGAGGATTAGTCCTGCTGGTATTTGAAGATATGACTGAAGGGGTACCTCTGACTAATACTTATTCTGGTAATTTTTATAACACTTTGAAAAAATTAAAACTTGCTAGCTAAGGGATTATTATAAGCATATAAGAATAATATACACCTAACTCATTAGCCTTATTCTTCTGTTTTGCTAAAATATGCAATTTTAGGCCTTTAACACCTCAGGTGCTCTTGGCTTATTTTGTGCGTGTCATTTAAACACATGCTAGTGTGAATTATTCCATTAGAATATTTGCATGTGCTACTTTTCCAGCTGCTAATTATCTAATAAAAATACTCGCTAATTTACAGATGTTCTGTTACTGCACTATTGTCCTGAAACCTTTTTTTTTTTTTTCCTCCTACACCTTTCCCTGGAAATCACAGGGCCATAAAGGAAGTATGACTAATTGCATTATTAATGGCATATTCAATTGTTTATATCATTGGAAAGACTTCTTTTTAGTTATTTTTAATCTAAATAAATACATACACACACATATTTCAGCTTTCTGTTAAAGATCTACAGCTCCACAAACTTAAGCAGCATTTTATTTTTATAGAAAATGCTGTTTAAATAATACAATAGAAGAAAATCCTTTACACAAAACGGTTTCAGGTAGAAGGCATTTTTGAAAATCTGAGAGAAAAATTTTATGAAAAACATCTTTAAATGACAATAAGGATGAAAAAGCTTTGTGTATTTTCTGAATACATCTTTCCCGAGATCTGATGAAATCATCTCGGTGGGTTGTGACTCCTAATAGAGCAGCAGCTGCAGCATTCACCAGGCTCCTGGGCAGCATCTCTCCAAGCCCGCACGTGAATCAGTGCGGCACGGACACCACGGTGCCACTGGGGCTGAGGGGGATGAGATCCTCTGAGTAGACTGTCTACCACTGCACATCATTCTCATTTCCAGGTGTTAAACTCCATAGCATTTTTTGGGGCAGTGAGGTTGTGACTCTCCTGATATCTTTATTCATCATTTGTCTTTTGCTTTGTATTGCTAGATTTGAGAGGAAGACATCATCTTTTCTTGCTGTGTTTTGGGGCAGGGTTTTTTTGTTTGGTGGTTGTTTGGTTTTTTTGGGTTTCTTTTTTTTTTTTTTTTTTAACAGTACTGAGTATAAAGGACAAGGAGAAGTGGGGTCAGACTGAAACATAATGTATGTTCTAGTACATATGATAGTTTATAAAGAGTCTACCTGAGACTAATAATGTCAGCAACTTGCTTGGTCAGTTTGTTTTCTGGGAACTCACATGGGACAATAACAAGGAAATGTGCCTTTACTTGCTCCAGGTTTTGGCTCCTCTTCTGTCACTTTAACCTCCAGGGCAATGCTGTATAGGAGATCAGGACTACAGCTTCCAACAAAGGGTTCCTTCACAGATTTGAGGGAAAAAAAGAGTATATATTTCATGCTTATGTCACAGAAGGAAGCGCAGATAACTACTGAGACCTGAAAAGGTAGCAAGATTGATTGATTTTGATGTACTTTTGCTTTTTGTTGTAATGTAGGTTAGTTCACCTATGCATCAGTTAATGTTGACATCAGAAGTTTCTGAATAACTTCAAAGTATGCTACACAGGTTACAAAGATTAGTTTAAGGTGTAAATTTTGTTGAAGAAATAAACTACTCTAAGCCTTGAAAACTTTACCCTGATCCTCAACATTTGTCTTGCTTGTTGAAAAGGAATCCAATATCCATTGTGTATTTTGCTATTTGACGTTAAAACAGAAAAGACTGAAGTGCTCTACAAGTATGAACTTAAGGTGTGTAATATTAGGCCTGAAACGTAAAGTCCTACAGTAAAGCTTACAATAATTTAGGGAATACATCAATTGCATATATGATCTTAATAATCACTTTTATTATAATCTATGAATCTATTTACCATGTTTACTCCTTTCCTTAAATATTTATCTAAAATATCTTTGGCTGGATAATTGTAAAGGGATCAACAGAAGAGAGACAAGAATTTGTTTGAGATTTGAAAAAATGCTTATACAGAGAAAGACTGAAGATCTCAATGCAGTTAGCAGAATGAAGGTTAAGAGGTGATCTGCTCAGAGTTTATCTCCTCTTTAGGGAAAAAATTACCAGCTATAAGATGAGTTTTTAATGTAGCAGGAAATGGTATAGCAAGATCCTATAAAGAGAAATAGAACTTCTTGAAGGTTTCAGGGATTCTCTATCACTAAATAAATGTTGTATGGTTGATGCATAAACTACTGGGGGCAATTCTTTAAAGTATGTTACGGATCAAGTCAGACTGGATCATCATAATAGCTCCTTGGTGGGCCATTGGTTTGGTCTTATGTAGGCATTAGAATGTCACCTTCTCTGAAAGTATTCATCATTCTTCTTTTATGCACATACTGATCTATTCTTGCATTTTCTTAGTTTATGAGATCTGATATGTTTCATCATGAGGTAGGACAGAGGCTGACGGGTCTGTCACGTCTTACTTGAAAATAATTGCAAGTGCCGAATAACTACATTTAGTTTGCATGTCTTCTTTTATGCTGCCTTATTGTACCACATTATAACCTATTCTGCTTTAAACTGCACAAACTCCTGCAGTCACATAGCTAAGGAAAATATTGGAATATATTTACAGTAGATTGTCATTAGTTTGAGTCGATCTCCTTTCATGAGTGAACTATGTATCGGCTGCCAGGTTATGTGTGGAACAATTTCATTTTCACTGGTGTAGCATAAAACCCTGCCATGCAGTGACAATTACTGAGACCTATATCCCATAAAATGTACTTTAATTTTTTTTTTTCCCTCTGCAGTGTTTAGTAGCAACTTAGACCTCTTGAGCACTTGGAGATTTACACTGAAATTATTGCTACCAAATTGTTTTTTTAAACATAGATTGCAAATCTTTTAAAGCATTTATTAGAATCTGTGTCATATGCTGCAATTAACTTGCCATTACTTGCAGCTGCCCTTTCCAGTGAAAAGATTAGAAGATGGGAATTTGTAATCGGGAAACCTCAACACAGCTGTCAAAAAAGACTTGGGATTAGTACAAGTAGTCTCAAGGGACAACTTGAAAGGCAGATTTGAACTGTGAACTTCTATGTCAGAATTTTGATTGCCAAGGACCCTTCTAGGTCACACAACAAGGATAATGAGTGCTACAGACTTAAATGCTCTTGGACAAAAGTTTATTATAACTGCACATAGAAATAGCCCAAATATGTCACAGTAGATTCATGGTTATTACTCAAACAATGCATTAATGTTGGCAGTCAGTTGAAATATGGTATGTATATAATAGTTTCATTTAGTATCACTTAAAGGTCTCTACTGCAAAAAGGCATGACCTGTCACTGATGTATGCAGCTATAACAAAATATGAGAGTTATCCCTTTCGTTTGACAAATTTCAGATCACTCATCTACTGTACAAAATGAGAGGAATGTAGGATAAGTTATAAAGAACTTAATTCACCACTTTGCTGGGTGGTTCTTATTCTAGAAATTCAGGTGATTCTCCCTGAAATCAGGAACATCAGAAGATTTGGTATAGTTTTTATTTAAATTTAAACAAGCAACCCTTTACTGCAAATGGAAAAAGAAAGTAGATTTAAAGGTTTGTTGTTTTGTTTTGTTTTTTGTTTGTTTTGTTTTTTTGGTTTTTTTTTGTGGTTTGAGGTTTTTTTGTTTGTTTGTTGTTTGTTTTTTTTTATGATGGCCAAAGATATTTCATTTGAAATAACATTCTGAGATGTATATGTAGTTTATTCTGGGAGTCTTAATTATTAAAAAAAAAAAAAAAAAGCAGTATGCCAAAATAAATACATAATCAGGAAGCATCTGTGTCTGCCATAGAACTGACAAAAACTAAAATAAATTATTGCTTTTCTGAAGGAAAGCAAAAGTTGTCTTCTCTAGTCTCTGCTGTTATCTTTGGAAGGAATCAGTGTTTGTGTTACTGTCGAGCTACTATGACACAGTTTTCAAACTGACTTATCATGGCATGGTGGTTGGGAAGATAGTGAATGTCACCAGTTCTCAGTAGGAATATGGAGAACAAGATTAGTGCCTCCATAAAGGGCAGTAGATAACTTTGTCATTGTAGTCGATGCTAGGAAGACTGTGAGTTTGTATCTTACCATGAACTCTGATAGCATCTGAAGTGACAGCAATGATTTCAAGATCTCTAGTGCTGCAGTTTTTAAATCACTGCAGAAATGAAATAAGGAAAGACTCTGGAAGTTCTTGGAAAAAAAGAAACAACTTTTGTTTTATATTTAAAAGAGCAAATGCAGTTAATCTGATAATGAAATCTATCGAGTTTGAGATTTTATTTCTAAAATGTATTCAGAATTGGAGCCCTATTGAGGAGACTGTATTGACTTTGTAATTCAGGATACCACAAAACAATGAAAGAAGAGTTTAATAAGGTGGAACTGATTGGGTTGGACATTCGTATACCTCTGTGAGAATTGTTTAATTGTCCATGAGATTGAGTTGTTAAATAAGCAGACTAATATAAACGGAGTAACACAAGAAAGAGAACTAATAAGAGATTGCAGAAATAATTTTTCTTCTAATATATAGTTCTTAATTATAGTGTTCTACACTCAGTGCTGTATGCTTGAAAGCTTACGTTTCATGTCTTTGTTGAAGGAAGCAAAATAAATGTTATTTACCAATAGCAGAATTTCTCTCATGTACATACATTATGTGCTTGACTTAAGATGTGCAAGAATTCCGGGACTAATTGAAATGCTGGTTGACACTGTAGGTACATCTGGAAGGTGTAGCAGAGAAAAGTTTAGGATGTATTTGTGATTATTTCACACACAGAATGAGTGGCTGACTGACAATTAGATGTCCAGATCAAGAATGCACACAGTATTGATTTTTTTATTCAAGTATGATGGTCTGTCTTTCATATGTTAATGTAGCTGTTCTTCCTCATCCAGCTGTGCCAGTGAAAAAGGTTATAAACTTGTTTCTAACCCCAGCTGCTCATTACTGCCGTCTGCTGAAGGTTGTGATGCTCTCAGCTGTGCTGAATGAATTGCCAGGGCTCACTTAGCCCGTTTTAATCAAAATGATCGGGGCTAGCAAAGATGCACTGTTTAAATCATTTAATATAACCTGGGGCTAATTATCTTTGGAAAAGAGGGTGATGATTGACTGGGTTGGCTGTTACCGTGTCTGGAAAAAGATAAGTGTCTACATCTTTTGATTTCTCATTGTTTGATTACTTCATCCAACTTAGTAACTGCTCAAGATGATCCTGGTCAGCAGCCGGCTGTTGTACTGAGGGCAGACTTTTCTTTAACTACGTTGGCACTGATCAGCCCTGCATATACCAGTGAGAACTTTGGCAGCGGGTCAGTTACAGGGGGATTCCAAAATGTATTTGTGCAGTGGTATACGTGTAGTCTGTGAAGATATTAAGGGTGGTGGTGGTTGTTCATCTAAAAATTTTGTACAGTAACTGAACAAAAATCTATGATTCTGGCTTTGCCGTCATTTGTTTACTTTAAGTAAGATGAGTTGGGGAGGTGGAAATGAAGATATTTCATTTATCTTGCTTCCAAGCCAGATTTTGTGCTTTCTGCAGTCACCATAGAATTTGAGGTAATAAGCGGGTTAAACATAAAAAGACTAGACCATTTTACATGTTAAGGGTTCATGATAGTTCTGGTAGTCTGATAGTTCATTACTTCTGTGAGGGGAATCTATATGACCCATATGTGGTGTAAACTTTAACTGGTCAGAGCCACTGCAGCGCAGTTAAGGAAGTACAGTACCAGGTGTATTGCATAGGTTGTGGTAGTCTGACCTTTAGCTTGAGGTACGTCTCTTGCATTGCACTGTGCCATCACAGGGAACAATCCCCTAAAGCAACATTGCAGTGGACATGGCAGATGAAGGCGGCACTTGGGATCATTGACATGCTTAGAACAAACTTAGTCAGTGTAAGATTTTATTCTTCATTGTCTATGATCAGACATGTAAGGAGTACCCAGAGAGTGATACCGATTTCTGCCCAAGGTGATTTCTCTTTATTGTGTACACATCCTGAAGAGCAAGGGCGAGATACATATCTTCCATGTGCCTCATACAATGTTTTTCTCCTAGAAGGTATGTTTCTCTTTATCCAAAGCTGTATGCTTCTCTGGAACCAGTGTCTTTGACAATAGTTACATTAGGGTTTCCTTCCTAAAAGGCAAAGTATGTTTTCAGAAGTGGGAGGATGTAAGTGACACCACTCAGCCTCACAAGAACATTTTGCCCTTTCTGAAAACAAATTTATAACAATAAAGATTTTTACTGATGCATTTAGGATACTGAAGTGCTATATAATAGCACTAGTCCTATAGGACTGAATATCTTCAGTTGATATTATAATCTATAGCATTAAATTTGTTCTTGACCATTCCATTTAAGTTAACCCAAATAAAGAAAGCTTGAAAACACCACGGGGGGG
>NW_020799105.1:18274673-18391272 GCF_003259725.1 Athene cunicularia
AGGGCAGTATGTTTGGTTGGGGATTTTTTTTGGTGGGATTTTTGTGGGGTGTTTTTTGTGTTTTGTTTTTTTTTTTTCCCTGGGGGGGTGGCTTTTTTTTTTATGACAAAGCAGCTATATTTTCTTAAAGACTTTTTCACACTGGAAATGTATGTAACATTGCCAATTTTTGGTTTTGTTATTTAGTCTGCATTAGGATCAAAGGGTTAGATGGTTGTGAGAAAAAGTGGCTGAAGAATAGTTCACCAGGAATATTCATGTAGTGATTAGTCCTTCACTGAATAGTGAAGGGAAGCAAGCATAAAGGATAATGAACTTCAGCTGAAGTATCACTTGAGCATTAAAAAAAGTATTCCCCTGGGACCAGTGTTGACTAAATTTTAGAAACATTTCTAAATATCTGATTTGATTAAATGTTCTCTAAAGCACTGTTTCATGGTGAACTGGATGCTTTGATAAGCTAGAAAGTGTTTTGGATTTATGATAATTGACATGGAATGTCTGCTGTAAGAGCGACTTATTGCATGTGAATTAACACTTAAAAACGTCTTCACAAGTGTCCCTTTGTAGACCAACATACACTATATGTAATTTGATTTCTGTTAATAATGAAAACAGCTGTTTCATCAAATCATTATGTTTTGAAATCTGCCAGCATTAACAAGCATACAGTAATGAAAATACTTTCCAAGTAGAAACTGCAGGATTCTAGGCTAGCAGAAAGGCATCTATGGTTTGCACCAGGGAGAATCTGACTCATAATCATTAGTATTTTACCCATGTACTGCAAAAGTTGACTTGTTTCTTCTTAGTGTTAACACTGAACACAAGATGATTTAACTTATTGGCATTGATGTTAGTTAGAATGAAGTTTAAGAATCGGAATGGGATCTATTTTAGTATCTGTGATGTCCTAGACAGACTTATCAGGTGAGTTTACTTTGACACAATGTGAGATACTGGGGAAGCATCCTAAAATTCATTGCATTAAAAAAATTTAAAACTCATTTCCAAAAAAGAAGTAGAACTGCAGAGACCAGTTTTAGTGTTCATTTTAATATGCCTTTATAGCAGGCAACACAAATGAGCAAAAAACCAGTACTAATTCCTCATCATAACAGGATTCAAGCAATGTCACTAGGATTCAGTAAAGTCGGATGAAATGACAGCAGCTCTTCAGCTATTAGAATGAGTTCGTTAACTAATCAAAATCAGGCATATGTATTTTGCATAAATCAGATAAAATTGTGACTTCAAAAACATTCATCTGAACGTCTCTGACAGAAAGGTATTGTAGAGTATAAATAATTACATTTATAATACAATGTGGTATTCAGGAAACCCTTTTAAGGGACAGATTTTTTTTCCCACTTTCCAACTTCAGAGGCTGTCACACATTCTCTGTGTTACCCTACCTGTTTATTTGTGTTGATTCTGGTCCTGGCTGATGGAGGGCAAAATATTCTCCATGCACCAGGAGTTGTAAACTGCACTGAATTTACTCAGCAAGAGAATGTTCTCTTAGTATTTTTCTTGGCAACCATTAATACACACACCTTAAAATAGTGCCAGGGCCCCACAGGATCCTTGCTATCCATCTTACCTGTGGGAAACGTTGCCTGCTTCCTTGGTCTCGATTTTCTCCAAGTATTGTGCATTCCAGAAGTGCAAATTTCACTCTGCCTAGTGACATGTAGTGTTAATACAAGTCAAAGAAAATAAAAATCTCTTAGTAATAGAATTTTACAGCCTTATAGTAACAAAGCCAACTGGGATATGTATTAAGGTTTCTGTAAGATTATGTATTATACAGTATACAGATTGGAGAGTCTGTTGGCACACCTGTCTAGAAAGAAGGTCCTATTTGTAATGGACAAATACAGTACTCACTATTTTGTTTTGTGGAATTATGTCTAATTACAGAGGAATCATTATGACCTGAAGGACTTACGACGTTTAACCACTGTTTCACTGCTAAGCACAGGCGCTAAAAACCAAAAGTTTAATATAGACCCATATGTTGGAAGAACTCACAAATTTCAAAGAAGATTATTCCAAAATTAAGTCCTGAATGTAGGTTGCTCATTTTCCTGCATAATTCATGTCCTTTATATTTGTGTTAAAATAGTCTTTTATTATCTGATCACAGATTTTTATTTTTTCTCATGAAAAAGACAAAAGTCATTAATATCCTGCTTGCCAAATATCAATTTATCTCCAAAGTGTTAGAGTATGAGAGCCTCTTCGACTAGAAAGAATAGTCAGATTGTTCCTAATATGGGGGAAAATGTGTATTTTTAATTTTTAGACAAAAAGAATAAATTTTATCTGAAATTTATGCACTCTTGAAAAAACATCACTTTGACCGAAGTGTTAAATGTGGAAATTTTTTTACCTTAACAGTTAAAAATTTGGTGAAATTTTAAGGAATATAAAACTATTTTCTTGTGATAAAAAGAACTGAGTGATCATGTATGAGAGATACAATGTTCAGGAAAAGTACCTAGAGACTGCAATGAAAGTTCAGACCACATAAGATCATTACTTTATTATACATAAAAATGGCTGAGTTTTCACTTTTTAATATATTTTGTTTTAACTTTGCTTCCATTTGTGAAAGTAACTTGCTAAAAATACCAAAAATAACAACATCCTTTTATTGTATTTGCAGGTTTACAGAATTACTTACCTTTGCATATAGTGATTATCCCCATAATTTTAATTAACCTCTTAAGTAATTTTTCTACAAAATTAATGAAATATTTTGTATTTCTGGTTTATGATGCAATTGCTGATTATGTGTTATGAGAAGATACAATGACAGATTCTGATGTGGACAAATAATGTAAGAAACTTGAATTAAATTTGTGGAGGTTGTCATACAGTTACTACATTTTAATATATATAGACTCCTATGCTTTTAAGAGGGCAGAACCCATTTTGGGGAGGTACTTGAAAATCAACATAAAGCATTGCAGTAAATGATTTAATCACAGTAGGAAGTGAGATGAGACAGACAAGAATTTGGCTGCTACTGCGCTCTGAAAAGTTTCACAAAGGGGATAATGTGAAGACTGAAGAGTGAATTTTAGGATGGTTTATTGACTTGCAGATTTCTGTCACTACAGAATTCTTTTGCAAGGTACCACACCATCCCTGTACCTTTGTTAATGTGAGAGAGCCCATCAGCAGTTCCAGCCAGAAGGAATAACCTTGCCAAATTACACATTTACAAATCCTGCAGTGGATTTTCTGGTAATTTGCCCACTATTCATTTTTTCTTGCTGAATAGTCATTTTCTTTCCTTTTTTTTTTTTTTTTTTTTTCAGCTCCATATAGAATAGTTATTAAAACTACTTCTTAAAGGCTTGTAAGCATTTTTAAGAAGTTTAGTTTGAACATGAGCATGCTCTTAGGGCTCAGAAGTAAAAAAACAAAAGCTAAACTCAAGACATTCCAAGATGTCCAGAAATGTTAACTTCTTCAAGAATGTATTCCATTCAAGTTAGTGGACTGACAGATGACACTCCAAAATGACATCATAGCATCTTTGCATCCTAGCCCTGAAAGTGGTTTCTTTCTCTCTCCCTCTTGCTGCTGTTGAAACCTGTGACTATCTTCACTCTGGTCTCAGTGGGAAAAGACAAAGTCAGTGACCATCTGTAAGATGTACATGTGGGTAGTTGTTATGCCAGCTCTACTGTTGTGACAAATATTCACCATATTACATATTCATGTATAAGTGAAGTCTGTAATGACTGCCTGCCTGTGGCAGAAGAATGCATTTCCCTGGTGCCCAGAAGGAATGTTGTTTGTCTAAACAAGTTGATACTGTGTCTTCGGGTGAGGAACTTTTTACTGACCCATACTGAAATGGAGAACAGTAACGTTTCTGACTAGGAAGAAGAATCCTGCACATTTTGTCAAAATGTGACGCATTAAGTAGGAGCAGACTCTGTGGTCAAAAAAGTTGTGCTGGACTGTATTTCTGTATGAGGGACAACCTGAAATCCCAGCTGACCCTCTAAATTGGACCATACTGTCTACATACTATACTACATACCTGTTGAAAGCAATGTAGCTGTTGCAGTTCCGCATAATTATGGTAAATTATTTGTCCAGACAATGCAGACCTATTAAAAAAACAAAAATAAAAGTGATGGGATACAGAGAATAACCTTGTCTTTTGGTCCAAAGCTGAGGACAGTGCTTCAGGAACAGTGTCACAAGGTGTATGCTATGGTTTTTGCAATAGGAATATTTTACATGACTTAATACTTTACTTCTGGTAGAATTTTCCTCAGTGTTCACTGTTTGTTGTAAATGCAAAAAGGCATAATAAAATTATACAACATTTAGGTATTGTACCCCAGCCAAAGTGGCTTACATTCATTTGAAACATCATCTGTCTCAGTAATTAGAATACTTACAGTTAACAGGGACCTGGCCCAAGCTATTTGTTTTTGGACTATATTCTGTTCAAGCATCTGCCCTTGAGTTAATTTATTTTAAATTTCTCAGTATGTTCTAGGTATGGCCTGCATATTTAATTCCTCTTGAATATTTTTTTACCATTGGTGAATGAATTACCCTTTCAAATTAAAAAAAAATCCTGATATTTTGTATGTGGAAAGAATATAGAATTATATTATTTTCCATTATGAACAATTATTTCTTATTTGTTTTGTTGACAAAAATTACTTTAAAAAAAAAAAATTAAGACCTTTGGGATGTGAGTGAAAGAATCCCTGTTTTCACCTCACTGTCTTTCCAGGGTAAAAAAAATGCATAGAAAGACTGGAAATTATGTGACACCATAAGCGAGAACTATTATTCTAGGGTAGTAGATAATTATATGGCTTTTGTTATTTTACAGTACAATCATTTCAGTTCAGTTACCGTATTTTAAAAGTATATTTGGGGAATGTTTAAATAATGTTATCCTGTGAGTTACTTTACTGATACCTCCATTTGACTTATGCAGAAGTCCCATTTTAGAATATTAAAATATTTAGAAACATTGACATATTTGTCATTTGAGAGATTTGTCAGATATCAATCTCTCAAAATGAAAATAACATGAAAATATTTATGGATTTTTTTTTAATTCCAGAAGTTCAAAGATCAACATTATTAATATCAATTAGTAAATAGAGGGAAAATTCCCAGTACCTTTTAATTTCATTTTGGATCTCCTTTCTTTCTGCAGGTGTAAGAAGGAAAGGAGAAAAATGTTTAAAGAAACAGAACATTGTTGATGTACGTTGAGGAACTCTGGCAGAAGCACTAGAGGCAAAAATTGGGTCAAAAATTGACATAAAACACTTTGTCTTGTACCATATATAATCTGTAATGACAGTATAGTGTGTGCCTATATCTGCATCTATGTGCATGTATTTATCATACAAAGGAGGCCCTGGCCTTTTTACAAGTTATAAGATCATATAGAGATTAAGTAAAATAAGAATTTTGTATGCCTCGGTTGTCACTCAGCTATCTCAAAGTACTGCACAAAAGTGAGGACTATCATTCCGGTTTAACAACTGGAGAAAATAAGGTCTGGGTGGTTAAAGAACACACTGCAGTTCGCAGGTTAAATCTGGGCAGAGCTGGGAGAACACTGCTTCTCTTCTTCCCAGGCTACTGTCAGCTCTGACAAATGGCAGCTTTAGTGTATTCTTGTCACTAGGTCATTGTTAATGACATTTGAAATCTACATGTTAAATGAAAGTGTGAAAAATGCTTAATAGTTGTTTTGTCAGGAAAAAGTTATACATAAAACCACTTTGTACTTTTTATTGAAACAATTTAGCTATTAAAGCATATTTAACAAATCCAATTTTTTGATGCGTGGTGTGCCACAATTACCATCAACTTTTATTACCTTTGGCAAATGATCATTGCTGTTCTCTGAATGACTTCACCTAGACAGATTTTTCCATTTCATCCAGCACAAAAAGCAGTTCATTAGTTCCTATAACAGTGCTTGCATTCAATCAGCCATATTAAGCGGTGACCTATTAACGGGATGGTTCAAAGGCTTAGAGATACACGTGTTTGGATTTAGATTGACTTGCACTGTCCCAGAAGTTAAACTCAGTCTTTTATAGCTCTTAGAAATCATCTTGGAACAATGACTTTAATTGACCTCTAGTTAGTAAGCAAATAGTATGTAGAAAATCTATATAACTGAATATCCTTAAACCTAATGGAGTTACTGTCCCCATACTAAGGAACCCTTAGCCATATCATATTTTAGGTCCAGTCGTAAAGCTTTGGTTTGCTAATTCATATTCTTCTAACAGACTGAGTTGAGTGTTGTGAAATGGCAACGTTAGCATTTTCACAAGCCATCATCTTTTTCATAAGAAAAATGAATGAATGTATATTTTAATTTTATTGGTAACGTGTTGGACCGCTCCATTCTCTTTGCCTTCCTTATAGAATGAGTGCAGAGAAAGACATTTTAGAGTAAAGGTACATATTTCTAGGATACTTAAAGATGTTATAGATCATCTCTGTGATCAAACTGAAGATGAAAATTGACTTTGTATTCATGCTTGACATTTATTTTCCAGGAAGTAAAGAAATAATGGTGTGGATTTTGTATGCTTTTGATTTACATTATTTACTCACTACAGTTATATAGACAATATGTTGAAAATTGTCTAGTTACGTGTAGTTTCCTTCTGTGTAGCTGTTTTAGAACCCTATTGTTTCCTACTGAGTTTATTTAATTTGAATAGATGCAAAATTGTCTGTATAGAGGACTTATTTTGTCATTCATTGAAAGGCTAGATGTACAATGTTTCCAGAGTGAGGAGCGCGTTTCTCCTCCTAGGAATGGTGTAGAGTCATAAGGGATCAGTGATTGAAAGTTTTCCTCTAGAACCTTTAGTTGTTATGAGGTACTTACTGTTTGTTGTGCAGTGAGGTCATAATTCTACCCACAGTGATTATCGTATCACATCATAGTTCTGTCTGGTTTTGCTTGCAAAGCATTGTGGCTCCATTTGTATATGTTTTGTTTGTGTTTTTCAGACATAACCAAATGATGCGTTTCTAAAATGTGTTTGTTCCAAGTATTTCATATGGCTCAGAATTTAATAACTTTGGATTGTGTTATAACAATAATACCCCCTGATACAATCATAGGATTAATAGGCATTTTTTAAAATATTGGTAAGATTCTTTTTTTATGTTTCGGTTTTCAGAATTGTGTGCTTTAAAGATATGAAGATAAATGAGAACTTGGAATTGTCAATAATTTCTGTAGTGTGACAGAGGAAGAAAGCAGTGTGATGGCATCATTTTCCCTGAAAATAACAATCATAATCCTAAACCCAGGAGTTATTGACCTTGAGTAGGAAGGAAGAGAAAGAGAAGTGTAAGATGAACACGTAAAATGGTGGCTCTGGAGGCTAGAAGATAGAAAAAGAAATCTTAGGAGTTCTCTTTCAGTGAAATCTTAAGGTTCTCTTTCAGTGTTGTCTTGGTATGTGTGGCCAAAGGTGTCGTCTGACAACACCCTTTCTTCCATGATTCAGACAATATAAATTACTATTGGTGAAAATTGGTTTTAATAGTTTTTCATACAAAAGTTCCCGAAGTGAATATTTTTTCTGATTTATTTTCCTGCATTTTCTTAGCTTTAATTGGAGAGCATAGCTCTCCAAGTTTCAAGTGTATTTCCTGCAACAGCTTTTATACCTGCTAATGATGGATACTCAAGCTGTTTATTTTGTTCACTGTACAAGTCCTTATCTCACATAGAAAAAAAAAAAAAAGTATAGTATTGTTAAACTATCACTTCTAAGAAAATAATATATGCTCTTTTTCTGCTCTTGGCAAATACCTCTTGAAAAAGTCAGAATCTTCAAGAAGAGTCTGCATTGCCCTTTACAGATTTCTTCCAAGAAAGGGATCTTTCTACCTCTTTCACTAGAAGGGCTACAAAAGTACCAGAACACCTTCCAAAAAGACTTGCTGGAAATCACAAAAAGCTCTTTTCATCTTCTCACAAATATATTTCTTACGAATGCTACTATATGTTTCATAAAAGCCAGTAAGATTTCTGATGGAGTTAATACCATCACCAATTCATGAGTAGCATGCCTTGTGCCTCTATAATAGTACCTCAGTACCACCTTACAGTTTATTTTTGAGGGTTTTTTTCTTTCCTGGGAAGCGGTACATAACAGCTAAGGCCATGCAGAATATCTGATGGATTTCCAGTCTCAATCAGATGCCATACTCGCCCCTCAGGTAGGTAGGAGTGAGATCAAGGCACTTTTTGCACTCTTACTGTTTGAGGCTGTCTTGTAAAATGAGAAGACTATTTGATTGTGGGATGCTTTTACAAATTCTTTGATAGTCCCCTGCTCCCATGAGGCTGCAACATGATCTTTTTTTTTTTTTTTTACATCATTCAGTAGGTCAGACTTCCTGATGTAGAACAGACTGTCGGGTCGGTCCTTTGTTTAGTGTTTCTGCAGTCTGAAATTCCTCTATCCACAAAGATGTCTTCAGTAATTATGTGGAATATGCAAAAGAGAAGGAATAGTTACATGTCCCTGAAGCAATTTGGGATATTTTTGGGATGTGATGGGTATTTGGGATGCAATGCATCTACATTTGTTCCATTTGAGCCATAGGCATATCTGGTGCACTTGAATTACAGCATTTGTTTGCAGTACTCTTGGGGACTGCTGGGGGGACATAAGCCTGGATTGTTATTGCAGTCTCGGCTAACGGTGTTGGAGATATCGATATCACTGTCTCAACTCTTGAACAGTTCCTAAGAAATTATATACTGTGGTAGGCTACTTGGGAGATGCAAGGACTAAAGACAGTGAGAATAATGACAAAATATTTATATCTATGGTGGCCCACCCTGCATAGATTATTTTAATGTAACTTCAGCTTTTTGTTGGAAAAGAAGTACTTTTCTTTCATAAGCCTGAATATCATAGACCTAACTCTTCTTCTACTCTCCCATAGAAAATGCAACAGTGCAGCCATCTACCTAAAAATGCAAGGCCAGGAACTAGGAACAACAGAGGACCAGCCTC
Organism: Athene cunicularia; assembly: GCF_003259725.1. Taxonomy (NCBI): domain Eukaryota; kingdom Metazoa; phylum Chordata; class Aves; order Strigiformes; family Strigidae; genus Athene; species Athene cunicularia. Next base: position 18,283,745 of record NW_020799105.1, read on the forward strand.
TCTCCTCTTCTATCCTTTGCTTGATCTTGAAACTTGGACTCATTCAGATCATTGCACAAACTGTCAGACCATCTGCCTTCCCCTGCTCATGTGCAGAATCATAGTGTCTAAAGCAGCCTAACTAGAGACGCACTTCTACAACTAGCACCTTTCTTTTATTCCCTAGTAATTTCTGCCCTCTGTGCCTTAGGTAATTGTAAGTACTTCCTGCTTATGACCTTCATATTTTTACATCCAGTTTTCCCACATAGCTGAGCTTTCTCCCTTCGTTTCAGCACCTTTCCCTATTGATGGATATTTTCTGCGTTCCACTTTCTTTCAGCAAAGTTACTCATCAGCTACTGTTAATTTGTCTCTCTGATGTCCCACTGACATAGGTTGGCCAGTAACATAGGACCAGCTATTTTGCTATGTGTTTTTTTTCTTCCATTCCTACTATGTAGGCCCAAGTTTTGCAATAATTTAATTATTTTTAGACAGACTAACAACAGGTTCTAGTGGTAATTTACCTCCTAAACAGCCGATACAGTGTTGAACTCATATGCTAGTTTATCCCATCGTAATTTCTGTTTAAAAGGCAACATCTTGTATCAGCATCATATCTCTGATCCCGATAAGGTTTGTGGGGTTTAGCTACTGACTTTAAGAAAGATAAAAGAGCAGACCTGAAATTCATTGCTTCAGTATCACCATTAGAATTGCACTTTCACTGTTTGCACCCTTTGGTGGTGTTAGGCACAAGTCAATAGTGGACACAGTAACATCAGCAAAAATTCTTCCAGCTTCCCTTGGCCTTAGGTGGCACTGGGGACTCCTGTAGTTCTTCTGTTAGTAATGGATCTTCCTAAGTGGATCTGGTCTTCAGATTCCCTGAGGAAGATTTTGTCCCCTGTGCCTGCTTATCCAGATGATGTCTGAGAGTTTTAGGAGCTTTGTCATTGTCTGGCTTGTAACTAAAGGACGTGCTATTGGCTGAGGTCCAAGATAATTCATTCAGTTGCTTGACGTCCTGTAGCCTGGGGATAAGGAGAAGGTGACTCCACCAAATAATGAAGACTCCAGTCTCATTGGCTGAATGGCAATTCTGTACAACAATAAAATAAAATAATTAATGTATTTTAATTATAGTCCTCTTTAAAATCCTTTGCCTTAGCATAATTTTTTAATAATGCTCAACTGAAAGAACAAACCCAGAAAATATACAGATGTAACTTTGTTAATAATTCATACATACATTTTGAATGCAGTTTGAAAAAGGTACAGAAACACAGGAATTACTGAGCGTTTTTTGTTTGGTTTGCTTTTTTCTTTTTCTCCTTTTGAACAGCCTGGATATATTATATTGTCCAGGAATCTTTTTCCCATTGTATTGCTTTGAAGATAATGAAGGCATTTGAGATCACCATTACCTGTCTGTAGATTAAGCTGAAATACCTTGATTTCTTTTAATTGTGATTAACTTAAGATCATCAGTAAAAGTAGCAAAGATTTTGAAAGACATGAAAGGGTATCTTCCCTGAGTCTGTGATAGCAATATATATTTCTGTACAGAAGAGATTTTAAGGAACCTTAATATTTGGCATTTCATTTCATAGATCAGAAAGTAAGTAATTCTAGACTTCCATTCTTTCCCTTCCAAAATTGAGAAAACAAATGTAAATGATTTAAAAGCAATTAGTTGTATGCATATTGTCCTGTCAAACCATCTATTCCTTTCTAGTATGTAAATTTTGAGGCAAGCTTGATTCATCTGACTCATTGATGTGAAACAGGGGAAAACCAAGGCTGCCATTCTAAACTGATGTGGGTTGTATTCCATTCTAATTTTATTGTTATAGAAAAATAAGACAATTTTAAAATCAGTTTGAGTCAATAATAGTGTAATAGCCTCCTAAAATGATATTATTATTTATTCATGCTTAGTTAAATATAACTGTAACATAAAATAAATGATTATCTGTTTTGGATATAATTTCATAATAAGGCCTTTGAAGGTCGTTTGAACTACTGCACTAATTAATGTTTTATTTCCAGCCTTCCTTAATTATTCTTGCCAGATGGTCCTTTATTTATGTTATTGCTTGGAGTTTCCAGCTGAGGTTGTTTGATTGTTGAAGAAAAATATGTGATGGCACCATAAGATAACTGTAATTGAATTGTTAGGTATGTTAGAACATTCAAGCCTTCTGTCCCTGCTTTAGCCACATCTGGGAAATAAGTTTGTTAACAAAGTGCTTTGGCACCTCATTGAATACTTGATGTGATATATGAAAATGTTTAGAGCAAACTCAATTAACATAAAAGCTGTTAGAAAAGAGAACTCTGGTAGCTTCTCATTCATTTATGAATTACAAAATCTTCTGGGTAAAATGCACAAATGGGTAAATTACCAGGTGGTTGGTTTTGTTTTGGCTTTTGTTAGGTGTTGTTTGTTAGCGTCTGACTTACTTTTCTCATATCTAGACAATATTGCTTTTGTGTTTATAATAGAGTATCTTTACACTAGACAAAATGATGTAATAACAGCATAGTAATGCTCAAATTATTTGGGTATCATGTGTCTAGCTTTGGTAATTAATATCTCAGGAGTGCTAGTTTCTAACGGGGTTAATTTCAACACTGAGAGATACCAGGTTTGGCAACAGGAATGTAAAGACAGCATTTGCAGGAAACGCAACTGTTTTGTTTTATCGAATCATCAATGTTGTTTGTGTTATGATAGTAAGTAAGTATCCCATTTGTTCTTTGAAATTTCTGTGGCATCAGGTTCTATGTAGCAACACATGAACAAACGTGTTCTGAAAAATAAGAGGAAATAAGGGGAAAAATGGGATGTAATATTACACAAATGCATAATTTTCTTCCAACAGTGTAAATAAAATATTTGTTTTATCTCTTCTCTCTCTTTTCAAACCATTGTTTTAACCATTTTTCTATAATCATTGCAAGAAGCAGTTTTGGGAAGTGGAGATGAGTTTACCACCCTAAAACAAACATGGAGGAAGATGTTGAATGCATTTTACAGACATCAGGGTATACAGTGTGTCAAGGTAGCTGGGAAGAAAGAACTGAGATGTTTGTGTAGGAAATTGGTTAATGGAGGAACAAGAAAGATATTAACACAAAGGTTCAGAATCAGGGGGAAAAAAAATAATTGTACTGTCTCGAAAATGAAAAGTGAGACATGTATTTTTTTCTCACTAATAGCAGAGTACTGCAGGAGATTTAGGTAAAATGTACTATAAAAAGAAGGTAAATCAACTACAAATTAGAAATAATAAGAAAAAGCTTACCATAACAATGGGTAATAAGTGCTTGTTGAATAAGAATAGTCTTAGAGAAGATGACTTTTCTCTGTTTGTCTAGTGTTTTGATTTTATTAGAACAATAGAAAACGCTCTGAAAGAAAACTATCATTTCAGTTGCGGAAATTGGCTCCGATTTGAAAATATGGATGTGCTGTGTGAAGTTTCACAAATCTATAACAGCTTTTAGAAACATCAGTAAAATTTTGTATTGTCTTTTTCTGTTGGGGTCCGTGTTTAACAGCTCAACATATTTCCTTGGCAAATCTTCATTGTTTGCTACACGTAGTTTTCCTGAGCAGCAGATAGTCTGGGCACTCAAGAGAAATAGTCTCTCCCTCAGCCCATATCAAAGATGTGTGTTCTTGGCTTGTGAGTACTCGGAATGTAAAACTCTCTTCAGATGTTATGGAAGATGGGAAGCAGCTGCTCTCTTTCAGAGCACAAATGTAGGGCTGTCAATGCACACTGTCTGCCATGGAGCAGGATGGAGCCCATACAATGGTGCCCATCACACAATACAGATGTATCAAATTAAGGCTCTACCCAATTGGTTTTTGCTACTTCCTGTGTAATTCAAGCACTTTGTGATTTGTTAACTCATTCGGCCGTAAAAACGTTATAAATATGCATTATCTGAATTGCTGCTCTGAAAAATGGGACCCTGGAGCTGGTGGTAACATCTCTGCAGCAGTGGTGGAATGAGTGAGCACTTCTGTCAGCTGCAGGAGATCTCCCCATTCATATTTAAATCTAGTCCTTGTGCCAAAACAGAAATGCAGACTGTTCACGTGCTCATCTTCCACAGTGTTAAGCGTACATGCCTCTGAACCGCAGACAGAAAAGAGAGACGAATTTCTCTAACGACCAGTTAGATTGACCAGAAACTGCGTTTAGCAACTGGTTTCCCAAATATTTAAAATAGGTAAAAGAAGCAAGAGTATGGGTGTGCTTTCACCTTAGTAATTTTTAAACTCTTTTCACTTTTAGTTTTCTTTTTATCAATTAATCATTTGTCTGCCTTTCACTTCCCTGCCTCACTATATAAACCAAATTTCCCCAACAATACTGTGTCATATTTTTTGAAATAAAAATTTTAGGACTGTATATGAACTTCCTTCACTCCTTTTCCCTCTTTCTAGCTAGTGATGCAAAATAACAGATCAAGGCCAATGCCTCCAAGTTCCATAGCTGCCTTGTCATCGGCATATTTAATTCTGCTGATTTGCAGACAGCATCTTTTCCGAAGTCTCACAAGAGGTTCTGCATTTTGCTGTCTCCACTCAGTGCAGTGGGAAGGAGGGTGGCCAGCTGGAAAGAGACACAAATCGTAAGAGAAGTGAGCTGACCTCTGACTTCAGTATCTATGTGAATGGGAGGTTGGTCCTGGACAGTCTCTTACCACAGCAGGATATCCCAGTGTGAAATGCCAGCATGAAATTACGAATTATCATGCTTTTTAACTTCAGGATATGCTGCTAACTTTATATTTCCATAAAGTCACCATAGCATTACAGAGGTATGTGCAGAAAAAGGTATTGTCTAGCCATTGTGACATTAAATTGTATTGGAGTAATTTAGCAGTCTTTTGTTACACTTAGTTTAATTCTCCTGCCTTTTATAGGGATTCATAAAATTCCTGTGCAGAAAAAAAAAAAAATCCCCAGGCAAAAGATTAAGTGTCTTTTTTAACCTTATTGTGTAAACCTCTAAATTCTTTGACATTACATATGGTTTTTCATGGTGTAGAAGATCAATATTAGTGTTTCTTCATGCCCACAATGCAAGATGTATTACCCAAGGTACATGACATACTACCCAACCAAAGCACCCGCAGAGATTTGTAGGTGGTGTTGGGTTACAACTGTTTTTTCCTGGAAGCTAAAATTGCCTAAATCTTGGCTCTCACTGTGCTGTTTTTTCCCTCATTATATATTTAAGAGGGTCAAATCATTCATCATTCTCAATTACTGGGATATAATTCACTGCATGCAATGTGAGCTACAGACCAGATGCCTGGAAAATTCCTGCACTGACCAATAATCTTAGGTCCCAGTACACATTCTGTTTTTAATACAACAGTAACATGTTTGTTTCCTATTGAATTATTTGCAGAAGATGCACACCCAATCAAAGCTTTGTCAGAGAGGTGGTTATCAGAATGGGACACAATCAGGGAGACTCCAGGCAATATAAACATTCTGGGCTCTGTTCTTTTAACAGCCTATAAAATACCAATAACATTTAAAAGGAATAACTTGATTTTATTAAAGAGCAGGATCTGTCATGGGAACTTGTGGCTGCAAGGCGTTTAAATGAATGTCTCTTAGTGGACTGGTAGTCCTGCCCTCTAGTACAATTTACAGGTAATAGAAAATAAGTGCTTTCATTTTATCAGTGTTTCATCTTGCTTTTAGTCTTCTCTAATATTGTCGCATAAAATCATTTATTCTTCATGGTGTCACACGTTAAATTCATCAGAGCTAAGGTACAGACATCACACTAAAAAAAAAAAAATCAAAACAATCTCTGCATAAACAACCCATTTTGGGTTTTAATTTTTTGCTTTAGCTTACTGCAGCATACCCATCTTCATACGTTTGATGCCAATTCTTGATTCATACCAACGAATATAAGGTACTAAAGGAATGTAAAGACTGGGGGGTTCCTGTGTCAATGGAGTCTCAGTATCCAGGATTCTTGAGTGGTCAACACTCACAGTGGTTGGTTCTTTTAAATCTGAAGCTGCAGCATTAACTTTGTTTGTGTCTGACAGAGCTTTTAAATGGAATAGTTTTTGGCAAGCTCAGAATTTGAAAAAAGAACAGGTGGAAACATATTGGAAGATAGTCTATTGGTTAAGATTGTGGTGGTATGGGAGCCCATACTATACTCATTCAGCTCAGTACACCAGTGGCCTAGTTTAGCCCAGTTTTCTGGAAATGTAGTGTCACAGGGACTGATGGGAAGGCTGAAAACAGCCTTTTTAGGTAGCTTAAGGGAGGGTACAAATGGTCTTCTAATTTCACAAGGTAGCAATAACAAGCTATAAATGGTAACATATGAGAAGTGCTAGATAGGAGAGAATAAATTGCAAAGGATTTTGAAATTGAAGACAAATAAGAGGTATTTGATATGATAGGGAAACTGAGGAGCCAGTGAAAGGATGTTAAGCAAGGAATGATATGATCACGGTGATGACAAGATAATGATCTCTGTAGAAATGCTGTGAATAGACATAAGTGGCCCAGGATTGCATTTGTCAAGCCTAGTGAGATGGCTGCAGTGGTCGAGGTAAAAGCTGATGACCACATGAGTGAGAAACGGGATTGTGGGTTATTAAATGTGCTCACACTGTTCTGTGGTTGCATTTAATCTGTTGTTGGTATTTGCAAAGCCCTTTCAGTCCTTTTTAATTACAGTTTTGTGAAATACTGAAATTTTCAATTTTGTTGCTTTTGTTCATTTGTCCTAGAAATGGAAAATAAATTCATTTGGGTAAACCTGAATGATTTTTTTTTTTTTTTCTCTAGGGTTCTGAGTTTTATAAAATATCTGGGGAGATTAAATGCCAAGTTTAACATGACATATACTTCTAATAAAAACAAAGAATACATGGAAGTGAAAAATCAGAATCTTAGGCTTGGAGGAGGAGGAGCTTTCATCCAAATTATGTGCCTTATTAATTACTAAGGCACTTATGTGTGTTTAAGATAGGAAACCACAATTAGAATTATTCCTTTGCCTTACCTGGAGCAGAGAACTGGAAATAAAACTTTCCATTGCTAAAAAGAGTGCACCAGTTGCTAAGTTAGAACATTCTGGAGCATATCTCTCTCTGAGCCTGTCATATTAATGTTTTTTACTGGGGGAAAGATTAATTGTACCAAATAGTAAAAAGTGATGACTAGTGCCCTCATCAGCTGGGGGAGATGCTAAGTTCCTTTTTTTTTTTTTTTTTCTCTCCAAAGAATAATTTAATTATAGTTATGAACTGGAATGGCTTAAAGAGGAGAGACAGGGAAATCTCAGGCTAGGCCAAATGTAAATCAAAACATTTTGAAAAAGTAACTGGGAAATTAGGAGGTCAATGTATTAGCAAATTTTTTTTGTGTTTCTTTGGGTTTTTTAACCTTATAGTTGATGATGACTGAGAGGGTCCTCTCGAAGTTCATGTAGAACAGGAGATGGATTCAGGTGCTTTGACTTGTGCTGTAGAGAAGAATGCCTTTTTCTGTAGAACACAAAGGAAACTCAGCTGTAGATGTCCAAAGCTGTATGGAACTAGTGGCTACCTTGTTTCCCATTCTTACACTTAATCAGCTGTAAATGACACCAATTCTTTATGGCCTGTTTTGTTCCTGACTACATCTAACATATAATCAATATAAATTGTCTCAACATCCCTCCTTCTATACAAAGACCACGTGGGAGAAATGAGCACAGAATTTCCTACAGAAAATCCCATGTTAACTCAGATGTTTCTTTGTTTCTGGGACAGTAATATATAGCATTGACATTTTCCATTCCTATTAACCAGAATGGTCACTGGGCACCTAAAACCAAAACCAGTGTTTCTGGATGTATGTTAATATAACTACAAGCAATAATATAAAAAGGAAATATTTGGAATATTTATTTGAAATATATATATTTTCAAAAGAAGATTCTATGGTAAATTAATAAAATGAATAAGCCTGATGCAGTTAACTGCCATATGTGAGGAAAATTCAATTAAACATAAATTGAAGAACTTGAGTTACTTTTGAACATGACAGTATATCATGTGACATTTTGGCTCAATATCTAGTTTCCAGTTGTCAGATAAAGATGATTATTTGCAGACAGCCATTGTTCCCTCTGGCCTGTATCACTTCTGTCATGAGAGTGTGGTGCTTTGATTTTGTTTAGTTTAAGTAAACTACGTATGGAACATCACAGCCTTTCCCCTGTCCTCTTGCTGCAGACTCTCCATGTTTTTCTGTCACAGCTGCGCTAGATCTTAATGTATTTCCAAATGTCTGTAGAAAATATGTTGATGTAAATGCTATCAGGACTGAATGGTAATGACTTAAGAAAAATGAAGTCATATTCAATTTAAATAATGAAGCATGATATTAAAAAAACCCCACACCCTCAGTTTTCAGTTACCTGGTCCACACTTTCCCAATAGTCATTCTACCTATTCTCCCCTCTTAGTCACAGATCATGGGGTTTACACAAATCATAAATTCTTTTACAGTAGCTATGTGTTTTCAAATAGAAATTGAAGCCCTGAGGTTGCAGTGGGCTACACAGGGAGATTTACAAGAGTTGAGGATTAATCAAATTGAATAAGGATTTCAGGTTTTCTTTGGGAAAGTTATGTGATTGCACGTAATTGCAACATTCCCTGAATCTAGTTCACCTGTGGTTGTTCTCTTTTTAAGTAGTGTATAATGAAAACCAAACTGGTTTATGTTAATATCTGTAATATTGAAATGAACTTTGAAGACTATCCTGCTCTAATGGTTAGACAAACTGTTACATTTAACCTAAGGTCTGATTGACAAAATAAAGAAATATTAAAGCAAATGTAAATTCATTTTTAAAACCTTTCCTAGTCTTCAGTATTATGTATTTCTTATTCTTAATCTTAAATACCAATGGAAGTGCCATCACTTTATAATAATATCATATAACATATAAAATACTTCTGCACTATTATTTCAAAGGTTTGGAAGCATGCATTAAGTACTGACACTTCTAAAAATAATTTCTGTTAAAAAGAATAGCATAAGTTTTCCATTTACAGAAGAATGAAGAATGATACAATTACATTTGCTATGAATAAAAAAAGACTTTTGCTTCTCAATTTGAAAATGAATTATGTGGATTTTTAGTGCTACTTATATTTGTTTTAAGACTTATGAGGAAATTTATGATGATAACTATAATAATGAATAATCACTTTATATAAATATACATAAAACTCCTTCAAGTATTATAATTAAGCATTTAAAGATAGATACTTTTAACTTCATCTTTAACATATCACATAAATAGATTAATTCATGAATAAGGAGGCTGATAATTGGACCATGTGATCCTTACCTGAACTTTTTACATTATACCATAAAAGTTGTAGACATAGGCACTCGAGACCCCAAACATTCTCTTCATAAGGCAGAATTTTATCATTAATATGAAGGCTTCTGCAAAAACTTTCCAGTGGCAATGAAGTACATGCCATTTGGTTGTGAGCTAGCCTTGTCATCCATTTTCTTAAGATTTAATACAATTTCTCCTGGTCATTTGTAGGTATATATGATAGGTGTATAACTTATTATGCAGACTGTTGAGTTTACCTTCATATTTATTCATGCTGCTTCTGTCTTTTTTATGACACATTCAGTGGGTTTAGGAAGTAGTAGGAAAGCACTGCCCTCTTTGAGGGCTGCTCACGTCTTAAGAACATAAGGAAGTAGAGAAGGTACCTGTGCTCTATTTTAGGAATCAATTTCACATTTTATATGAACGTCTCATTTTTTAAAAAACTATAAAGGATTATGGAGTATTGTAAAGTAATAATGGCTAATCATAATCCACTGTTCTGACATTTACTTGATTCTTTGGTTCAGGTCTGAACATAGCATCGTTTATATTTGGTTGAGAATAGGGTTCTTTTTGTATGAACTTACATGTCAGATATTTTTTATATTCTTGTCTATATTGCGGGTCTATAAAGCCCATGTACTTTTAAAATGTATTTCTGTTACTATATTATGTGAACACTTGATAATATTAAATCGTTGTAACCTCAAAAACCTTTTGCAAAGTACTTCTATATGTAGTTTATAGATGGAAAACTGTGATTTGGAAAGACTAAAGTCCTCAACAGTGATTAGGTACTGACCTCCTTCTAGACATAATTCCTACTGGACCCATGATCATATTAAACTTTTTGTCTCCTGTAACAAGAGATATTGTGGATATGTGAGAAGCAATAGATATGTAGTGTATTGTCTTCAGGAAACTGTCAAAGAAACCTGGAGGAAGCAGCAGCTACATTGCGAAACAGGATTATAGTCTTGGAAAACTGGAGAAATATATATTGATACCTGACTGTAGTGAATGTCAAACTTATCATGATTCAAAAGTTAAGATGGGGAATGTGTCGGAAAGCAAGTCCTATACTGACAAATAAGATCTGTGAAAGACATGAAGAACTTAGGGCCATGAAGATGATCAGGGGGCTGGAGAACCACCCTTATGAGGACAGGCTGAGAGAGTTGGGGTTGTTCAGCCTGGATGTCCTGGTTTCGCCTGGGCTAGAGTTAATTTTTCTTGAGTTGGGAGGGGACGCAGCCGCAGTGCCTGGCCTGGATTGGCCAATGAATTATTCCATATCATGTGACATTATGCTCAGTATATAAAGGAGGAGGGTTCTCTCTCACTTCTGGGTTTGTGACAGCAGGTTCTTCGTTCTTTTGGGATCACTGGCTGGGAGCGGGCTGGGTTTTGGTTGGCAGGTGGCGAGCAGTCGCATTGTGCATTACCTGTTTGTCCTTTCTGTTACTGCTTTGTTTTACTACACTCTCTAAACTGTTGTGGTTTTTTAAAAATCTCAACCTAGGGGTTTCTTTGTGTCCCTCCAGTCTCCTCCCCCATTCAGTGGGTGGGGGGAGTGTGAGCGACCAGCTGCGTGGTGTTTGGCTGCTGGCAGAGTTCAAACCACAGCACTGGAGAAGAGAAGGCTCCAGGGAGATCTTAGAGCAGCCTTCCAGTTTTTAAAGGGGCTACAGGAAAGCTGGGGAGGGACTCTTCCTCAGGGAGTGTAGGGATAGGACAAGGGGTAACAGTTTTAAACTGAAAGAGGGCAGATTTGATTAGATGTAAGGAAATTCTTCCCTGTGAGGGGGGTGAGGCCCTGGCACAGGTTGCCCAGAGAATCTGTGGCTGCCCCTTCCCTGGAAAGGTTCAAGGCCAGGTTGGACGGGGCTTTGGGCAACCTGGGCTACTGGAAGGTGCCCCTGCCTGTGGCAGGGGGGTTGGAACTGGATGATACTTGAGGTCCCTTCCAACCCAAACCATTGTGTGATTCTGTGATTTTCCCACTCTGCTTGGTTTGAGCAATGTCTCGTTAGAGTCGTGTGTTAACGTCTGAGCCCTGCAGTTCAAGGTGCAATCTGATTTTATAGAAACCAGAGAATAGTATTATAATGAGTCTTTTCCACTGTTTGTTTTGTTTCGTTTTTTAATAATCTACAACTGTATATCAGTTGTCCTTAAACGAACAGGGTCATGAATCCAGATCTTGCTGTTCTGAAGCAGTGACCCATTCCCTAGACATAACCATAATATTTATTCTTCCTGTTATCTGGCCATGGTCCAGACTGGATTACATTGTTTTCTTTAAATAGATATTCTTACGTTGTCTTTGAGATTTTAAGGGTAATTTTGAAAGGATTTTTTTCCACTCCGAAGATTGATTTTTCACAAGGGTCCAGTGGAACCTATCATACACGAAATATGATGTCACCAGGAAAAGCAGCACACAGTATAGACTTCACTGTCATCAGTGTGCTGATGACCTGGGGCTCTGTGATTTATTTTCATTAAACTTTATCAGCAAAAGGTCTCCTTTGTCTCCACCTTTGCAGAGTGTCTGTGAAATTGGATTTGGATGACAATGAGCTGGCTAATGCTCTGACTAGGAAAAGCAGACACTGCTCATTTGGGAACTTGAGATTCGTTCTTGTCTATAGGGAGTTCCACCAAAGGTTCAATATCTTCATTGAGATCTTGGTGGATAAGAATGGTTTTTAACATGCATTTGGGTAGTCACCTAAAATTCTTTATACTGGAATTTGTACTTTGCCACACTAATTCATGTACCTGATAGTTTGATTACTCCAGTGACCTTATTTGTTGTTCTTCCTGAAGCCACAGAGAGCACTCAGGTATTGCTGCAAAAGCAGAGTGCTACTGTGTGTTGGTTAGGGATGTCTGACATTGAGTCTTTAGGCAGTCCCTTGGCTTTTCAGTTATTTTTTGTAGAAGTGCAGGGGCCGCAGTAGGTCCTTAATAGTCTTACATGATTTAGGTCTGTAACCTAGGCAGATCTTTGCAGACTGCTGATCCAGTTGGCTGTACTTTAAACATCTTTGTTGTGGCAAGTGAGCGTCCTCAGTGGAAGAACAATGATCTTCTAGGACATAAATCATAATCTGTTTTTCCTCTCATGAAGATAAAGCTAGTTCTTTTCCTTCTTAAATAAAAGTAAAAGGCTGCTCTTTTTGGAATATTTTGTGTGTATCCCCTTTAGGAAAAATGTTTGTAGCAGACCAGGTTGTTGTGTGTTTTTTGTGGGGTTTGGTATTTTTTCATCTTCTGAAGGGTCTTTGTTCTCTTATATTTTACTACAACATTTTTTTAAAATAATTTTAAGATTTTTTTTTTCATTTTTCCCTGACATCAGAATAGCTGAGAGGCATACAGATTTACATTCTGTAGTTCCAGACAACACCTCATAGAAAATAAAGAGCATCCAAATCTACATGTGTAATCTGTTCTATCATTTTTAGTGATTTTCTGAAGTTACATGGAATAAACATTTCCCAACTGGAAATCACAACCGTTTTTTCTCTAGAGCATGTTCTGTTTGAATGAGCAGAATATCTCTTAAGTATATGCTCCAGTTACAGTAGCACCAGACCCAGATCTATTCACACAGTTATAGCCAAACTGCTCATCTCATTTTACAAAGTCAGCAATGAGAGCGAATTACTGGGTCATAGTATGTTGTTATTTTTTTCTTCCTGGTACTGTCTTGTGCTCTTCCATTCCATAATCCACCTGGGCTCCAGGTGGCTGGTTGGCACTACTAAGGATAGACATACTAATTTTGTTTTTATTTATTATTTTACTTCCAAAGTATAGATCCCAGTTTAAGATGAAATGAAGATGATATTATCAAACACAGAACATCAAGATTCAGGCTTAAAATACATATCACTTAAACTTACATGAATGCAAAGACTTCAATACAAGTTCTCTGCTTCATTGAGGGTGTGCCTTGCAGCATGGAAATTAGTTACTGTGAAGATAATCACTTTCATTTCCAGTTTCTGCAAAGCTGTGTTTACATCAATGCATCATGGATATATGTGGCAAATAGCAAAGTAGCAAGAGAGTAGCTGAACTATTTAATTTAATAGCTACCACCCGATTCCTACCTGCTTTGTATAATATACAGATATTTGAAGAAATATTGGAAGTAGCTGCATATTCAGGAGGGGTGTTTTATTACAAGATCATAGGATCTTCAACTGATGAATTTGTCAGAAAAGGGGAAGCTCTGTTTTGCTCCGGTCCACACTGTATTTTGGAAGGACTAGGCACTACAAATAATGTATGGAAAATAGAGATTGAACTGTAGACAAATAATTGCTTACTTTCACTATGATGAAAGATACAGCTTTAAGATAGCCAAATATAATGGTAAGAAGATCTGCCAGTGCCTTATCATCCAGCAATTTAATTTAGTGTAGTCAAAAATTAACTGTTGAATGAAAACTGACACAGCACAGATTTATCAGATCAGGCAGCAAAGTACATCAGAAATTACTTATTTGGAGCTAATGGTATTTTCTTCATGTGTACTTTTGTATTAAGACTTTCATTTTAAGTAAAACATTTCTTCACTGGTCTTGCTGTTCAGCCACCTGGTTTCAAAGTTGTCGTTAACGTTTTCTTTAGAATTAGTCAACAATTTGACTTTTTTTTTGCAAACATGCATGATTTTTAATATTTATTTTAATGAATAATTTTGTAAATTATCTTGTAAACATTTAATGATACTATCTGATCAAAGGACTTGGTAGCACCTAATATCACTACAACACGTCGCATAATGTGCTACTACTTGGTGCTATGGCATACTCTGAGATAATATACTTCTTGAAATATGTTTTAAGATTTATTTTTTAACTACTATTACTCCTTGTGTTTTATTCTTCGAATCTTTAGTGTTGATTGCAATTATCTCAGGGCCAGCAGTGTATTGCCTTGGTTGCCTGACATCACAGATTATGTACCATCCTCTAACAGTAAAATCCCAATTTTCAGAAGTTAGGCATCTAGACTTGTCATGCAGCTAATCTGAGAGATTAGTATGTGTGCCCCCATGATGAGTAGGGAGTAAAGTTTAGCTGTGATTAGAGACAGCAAAAGGAAGTGCTAGGCAGAATTTAATCCTCTTATATCCACACCTGTTTATCACTCAATATTAAAACAGTGAGAAAATATGGGAAATAGTAAAAGTATTTTTTTTTTATTATGATACAAATAATATATTTAATAAATAGAATTACTTTAATCTGAAATAATTTCTCCCTTGGAATAGCAATCATTAATGACAGAAATCTTTGTGGTTTTATACAAATATCAGAAGTAGTTCAAAATTAGTCCTTAGGAATATCAGATCTGATCTGTAAAGGTGCTTCTGTCATTAAAATGGCTTCCATGGGTCATGCATTGGAGAAATTCCTCTACAAGGTTTCTAGCTTAATGATCCAGTTGAGAAAATCCCTGATTTTTTGTTTTGGAAGCTAGAATATATATTTTTATTTAAGCACTCCATAACTAGGAAAAGAAATGATGCAGATGAGCTAAATTTCTGTAATTTTGCCAAACACAGTACCTACCTAAGACTACAAAAACCAGTGTGCTCAAAAGGAAATTTCTGTCATTTTTCACACCCTGATTTTTAATAAAGTCCTACTTTTTGTTTGGTTGGTTGGTTTTGTTTTGTTTTGTTTTGTTTTTTTTTTTGTCCCATCAGTGAGGTATGTTTTGGTTTTTTAAGGCAATGAAGCTAACAGCCTCATGGCTGATATTTAACATTTATCCATGAAAATGAAATTTAACACACACATTTGCCCTTTAGATAACATAGCATAAAAAGATGATCCTAAAGTGAAAAAATATAGACAGCTGATTTTTCTTCTTCGTTTTGTATACCAATACAAATTTGAAGTGGTAATTAGTCTTGCAGGTTTAAACAGTTATTTGGTGTATGTATAAGACTTGGGACTGATCGGTGGCACTACAAAAAGCAGAAAATTGAGTACAATAAAAATTCCCTATATATTTACATTTATATGTATATTTATTATGTTTTCATTATGCCTACAATTGTCCTACTATAAGGAAAAGCAGAAGGGAGTTTCTTCTGAACAGCTCCTCAGTCACATTGTTGTTCGACACTAAATAGACTTTTAGCTCCACTTTATTTTGATGCCTTCATAAATCAATTTGGGTAACACTGACAACCTACAGTCCATTTACCCACCATGATGGACCTACTTTTGGTCCTGAGATATTAATCTATTTTCTTTGATTTTTGCCTATATTGCAAGCTCTTTAATATACCTAGTCTTGAGGAAATTAAGTTGGGGCTTGTAAATGGTACCTGAAGATGCTACTGTTAGCTGGGTGCTGTCATTTACAACACAGTGCCTTGCTAGGGATGTGTTAGTTTGTGGACATTTTATATTCGGAGTTGTAGTCTAACTAGTATGTTTCCATTGTTTTCACTCACAAAATAATTCCTAAAAGTTTGGGTTGCTAATCAGGCAGTCATCATTTTGTAACAATTGTCCAGAAGCACTGCCAAGAAAAACATCTTTTGTGTATTCATTGGATCACAAAACCCAATTACTGTGATTAAATTGGTAGTAATTTTGTGTGATTGTATTTGAACACCTTTTCTTCATTTCTTCATACAACTTAATTTCTACATTCTCATCATGTATTCTAAAATACTGTGTATGGGTATGTGTATATGGTGTGGGTATGAGCATTTGTAAAGATAATTATGTTTCGTGAAAGGAAAAAAAAAAAATCAAATAAAAAAATTTACAACCATGACATGAGACGTGGGTGGGATGCTTGATCTGAAGGTTCGATACTGCAAACTCCAGAATGTCCATAATGCACATTGAAGTGAACGAGGGGTTTAGGATGGGAGCAGCAGTAGAACTTTGAAAGTCAGGGATTAGTTATAGGTGAGTGCATACATACAATTGGTGAATACTTTTGTTAAGTAAAGGCTTGATTGGTTCTCTTATTTTCACATACTATAGAGAACTTGTTTTCAATTATTCTAGGATAAAATAAGCAATTACTATATGATCAGTTAAGTGAAATTGTCTAAATAGTGTGAGAATGTCTTTAAGAGAGGTCTGTTGGTTTCATTTGTGATTGAAGATTTTGTTCTTGACTATGAAATGCGAATGCCTTGTTATATTTTAACTGAAAAGAAGGTGGGACAAAATATTTAGAAATTCGCCATCCTTATTCTGTCCCTGTAAAGAAGTTTGACAGCTGTATATAACCAAATACACATTCGGATAGTGAATGCAACTGTCAAATATTTTGTGGGAGTGGTAAAAGAATGGGTTATTTCAGTCTTTCTTCTTAGCACTATTCACATACAGCAGTGTCATTGGCAGGCATAACATTTTTGTAATTCCATGAACTTGATCTCTTGAAAGAGTATGACTTGGCCCTAGGACACAATACTCATTTGTTTTGCTTGTCTTTACCAAATGATCTTACCAGATATCCGATGATCAACTGAGACAGTAAAATCTAAAGGCAAGTAACTGGCTCACAATCTCTTTCTACCTCATTCAAGTGAGAAATGCTACTGCATGTGATTCTTAGTGAGTGAGGATAACACAGTACTGCCTTGTTCAGGGTAAGAATGCTTAGCGCATTTAAATGCGTAAGTCAAAACACAGGCTGATTGTTTAATAGGACATAAGAATACAGAAATAATTATATGACTCCAAAATGCATCACAGCTATTTGCCTACATATTTTTCACTTTTACTCTTGATTATCAAATGTGTATCAAACTGTTTCTTGCGTTCAACAGAATTCTATTTGCTTGTGAAAGAAATGTAAGAGTCTGCTGTCCCACTGGTGCATAGAAGTGCATACTGTAGCATCTTCTGAACTTGAGGATGGATTTCCTTAAAACTCATTTATTATATTAAAATATTAGAGAACGGTCAGGTACATACAGTTGAAGGATATTCCAGATGTTAAATATAACCAAAGCACATGGTAGAAAAGGAAGTTAGTAAAATTATGTGTTGAAAATTTTTTTTCCTTTCATTTTGTATTTGCTGGTAAAACCTCAGTGACAAGCAGTTCAAAAGTCCATGGAAAAGTTTCACCAGAGCTTATAGCTTATCTCTGCTGATATATCCTGGCACTGTTCTTCTCATCTCATCACTGTCTCTTTTTGAGCAGAGTCCCAGGAATTACTGGTTGACAGTACGTGCTTTTAGAACTAGAACGTCTAATCTGGGACTAATGTTGGGTTTAATTACAAGAACAGCTGAAGCAAGTTACAAATATTACTTTTGTAACAGCATTATCACCTGTCGGCATGTTACATTTTAAAACTGTGGGGTTTTTTGAGTAATAACTTTTAAAATCTACTACATAGCTTAGTTAGAAAAGATAGTTTTAAACTTTTTTTTAGGTAGGTATTGGCTTCACCTTCCTGTCAGTCTTCAAATAAAATCAAGCATGTTTTTTTGTTTGTTTGGTTTTTGGTGTTTTGTTTTTTGTTGGTAGTGGGGTTTTTTTGTTTGTTTGTTTTTGTTTGCTTTTAAAATCTGGGATTTAATAGGAATAAAAATGTGATTTTAAAAGTCTTCATGCTACAGAAGACATTTCATGTTTCCTTAAAACTAATTTATTATATTAAAATGTTAGCAAACTGTCAGGACTTTTACCAACACTGCCCTGTTTAGAGTCTGTACATGGTAATGGAGAGTTGTGATATACCTTTACAGAGATTTTAAATTTTTTTTTTTTACCATCCTTCAGTATTAGAATTTCATATAATAATTCAACAGCTAAATCTAAATTAATTGTCTGCCACAGAAGTAAAACATTAAAATAATTTTATCTATCTTAAATAAGGTCTGCCGTTTATCATGTTCTATGTATCATAAAGTATATTCCGTGCATAGTTGTGTTTCATTTTTCTTATGGATTTATTTCATGCATTTTTCATGAAATCAAGACTTTAATGTTCTCCTCGAAGCTGGTTGCTATAGTACTATTTATACAGTCCTATAGTGTTATTTTAGCTCACTAAATAACTTTCCCTCAGGCAAGTAGGATCAAAGTGCTTTGTGACTTTAGTTATTGTCAGTAACCAGGACAGTTGCTATTTGAATCTTTGCTAAGCAATGATTTATGATGTTTTGCTTGAAGTCACACAGGATATCTTTCTATCTTGAGACATGAGGAACTCCCTCATCATTTAAGACAATCTCTAAACATCGTACTTCGTAATTAGTAGCATCTGCATACGTTCACTTGGTATTAGTATCTGAAGTTAAATATCATGATGAAAGCTTTTGTGATTTTCCATTTCCCCATAATTGTTTGTTCTAATAAACTAACTTTTGGTGGATAAAATGAACAATAAGATTCAGAAGTTAATGAGTCTAGAGGAACATCTGTTAGAAGGACCTTCATTACCATACATTTCCAGGGAAATGAGAACATAAGGCAAGACAGGAGCTGATGAAGAACTTGTTTGGCTTAAGCAAATTAATAATGTGGCCCAGGACAGAGGATGCGTTTTTCAGTTAGAAACTAATAAGCATTGCATTGGTTTTGGCAGTTAACCCTACCTGTTAATCTGGTGTCAGATGCATTGTTCTGTCCTGTTAGTTCATGTCAGTGTAATCTATTCATCCTGGCAGGATCCACTTTTCCCTTTACTTTTCCAAGGAATCAAAACAAATATATTTTATCCAGTAGGCTTAAAAAATACCTTTCCCTTCATTTAGAGTGTAAAATGATTACCAGTCTAAAATTAAGTTTCTTAAATCAACTTTATGCTGTTCTATAAAATCCAGCAAACAAACAAAGAAGCACTGGTGTCTTTTGTGTTAAGAAAAAGAAATCTCAAGGATGATTGCATAATGTATCTTTTTATTTCTGCCTCTTTTCCTTTATGATCTACTGCGGTAGTTAAAAATACATTTTGTATAAGTGGTTCTAGACACACGAAATAAGCTTTCACACAACAGGCACTCTGAGATGGAAAAACAATTGCAACAATACTTTTCACACAGTGAAAACTAAAGCACATTTATTAATCACTCAGTCCCAGATTTAGTATTTTGAAGCTAACACTTTTATTCTGACATGGCAAACAACATGTAATGAAATAAAATTATGTCTCTAGACAGATCTGGTATTTATAATGAAGAGACAAGAGTCACTCTTGAAGTTCTCATTGATGCTAGTTCTCCATTATAGAGTTGATTGACTTAAACATCTCTTTATTACCCCAGAGATGCTAAGCTTCTGAAAATTGGCCAAGTACTTTTTTTTTTTTTTTTTTTCCCCACAGACTAGACATTTTATGAGGTTTGATAGAACTAGTACAAAGAATTTTAAAACTTGAGGTTATGGTGTATTTTTAAATCAGTCTGATCCTGGGGGAGGTGGGGAGTAATGGTATCTACAAAATTACAGCAGAAAAAAAGAGAAAAATATTTTTTCCATAGCTTGGACTAAGAAGATGCTCAAAAATTTATCTTGGAAAGTTCACAGGATGTTTTTAAGAACATAAAAAGAAGCCTGTGTACATGTAATTTGACTTTGCATCTTTTGACTATAGCCAGTTTTCTAAGGTGGAAGGTTGCTTGGCGGTGGGGGAAAATGTGGCAAAGAAGGGGATACTAGGAAAGATGCGTCTGTGTATAGTAACACATTCATTTATCTGTAGTCACTCCTGTGGTTTAGAAGGTGGCAGGATACTGATCCTTTTCTGTGTGGACTAAAAGCCTCCAGTCTCTTCTGTTATTCCTCACCACCAGCTGCTTCCACCAGATCTTATGGCTGTCCTGATTTACTCCAGGCTTGAATTCCAACCTTGAACAACTTCCCCATATCCAGCTCCTGAGTCTAAATATTCTTTTAATGCTAAACAAGCCTGTGTGAGCTGTTTCTTTTGTTGTCATTTGGTACAGTAAAATTGCTCCCATTCATTTTGAAGGTGGTTTAGCATACCCTGGTTCAGTAGTTCTAATTTCTTTATGACCAGCTTGATCCATTTTGCCTCATTTTCCGAATTGGATATGTTCCTTGATGTTAGAGGCATCAAACTTGCTTTCCAGGGCTGCGCAGAGCAATTAAAATGAGAGTTTTCAGGCCAGTTATTTCTTGATATTTCTCTGCTTTGCTGAATAATAGACTCAGACAATATCACTCAGTGGTGGCATTATCACAGCACACTGCATGTTCATTTTTACTTAAATATAATTATAAAATCTTAAAGTAATTTTAAAGATTAATTTCAAAACTATTGTATACGCATGCTGAAAAAATGGTTGCTTTATTATTAAAATAATATTTTTTGTTCTAGATCCAATTTTATCTTCCATAGTTTAAAAAAATTCTATTACCTTTGTGATTCTTGAAGAGACAATGTTTTCCTCTTTTGCTGAAAAGAAATGACTTAATGGGAATAAGGACCATATAAGCAATTTACTACCTCTTACAATTAATCTTCAGAATATATTTTTGTCAATTTAAAAAATATTGCTATTCATGATGAGAGAGCAGAATCAGATCAGCAATGTCTTTATTTAATAGTGGAGTTACTTTCAATTCAGATTCAGTTTCAAAAATATTTCATCATATTTTGAAATTTTGACAGTCTCACTAGCCACAAGGTTTCTGTAGTGGTTGTGATTCCCTTCCTGTGATATTTATTCATTTGGGAATCTGATTAGTGACTTATAAGCGCGTTCAAGTCTAGTATTATATTTAAAATTCAATAGTGATGATTACTTGTTTATCTCTGCCATTACAATAATTACAATCGGGTAATGGCTGCTATCGAGTGCTAAGTTTTAATGTAAAATAACATTTACATTATGTTTTCAGGGTTTTCAAGAGATGATATAAATGTAGTCTATCAAGATATGCAACTTGTGACAATGTATTTTACCTGATTATGTGCTTAGTAATTTAGGAAATTGCAGATATATGGATAGATTATTGTGTTTTGAATTTAGAGATGTCCATTAAAGGCAGCAGATAAAGATCTCCGGAGGGCAAAGGGACGTGTCTCAGTATTTCTGCTCCTAAATAATGTTCAAATTTGCAGCTTAAAACATTTCCAATTGTTCTAAATCTTTATAGTAAGCATACATGGGCGTATTGTATGGGGAAAAAAAGTATTTTATTTATAGTAATCAAATACTTTTGTGTTTCCTTAGTTTCCCAGAGGACATAAAACCATACCTCCTTAGATCTGAGCAGTTTTTTCTTAGAGTGTCCCAATGTTCACTACAGATGGAAAAATACAGTAAGCATCACCAGATTTCTTTTGTACCAGCCCAAAAGTGAGATTTTAGGTCCAGAAAATAGTAGTTGAGCAGCAGTTGTACTTATGGCTTCTGTCTTCTTTTAAAGTAAAATTAGTTTGGGGGTTATAGGAAAACAACATTCTTTTAATGGATATTAGTAGTTTACAGTCTGTTGTTCGTTTGTGTGGATTTTGTTTGGCTTTTCATTTGTTTTCTGCTTCCATCTTTTTTTGATAGTGGATCAAAATTCTCATGTAGATAGGCATGATTCCACTGACGTTCGTAGTAGTTCAGGCATTTATACCTAAAGACAATTTTATCTGCTTTACTGACAGTTTATAGCAATGTTCAGTGTATTTGGTAATGGTGTTTTCTGAATGCAGACTGAGAAATGTAATAGGAGCTGCATTATATAGCTAAATGCTTTCTGGTTTTGAATGCCTGAATGTCTCATTCAGATTATCTTTTACTCTTCATCAAAAATTAACAAATTATAATAGAAACTCTCTGGACCATAAACTCCCTCTTTCCTTTGTTTGCACAGCAGCTAATGCGGAGAAGTCCTGGCTCATGGCTTTTAGGCAATACACTGTATAATAAAAATAATAATACAATTAAATTCAACTTTAAAGTGAATAGATCAGAGGCAGTCAACATCCGTGACAAGGGGCTTCGCCTCTATTAACAGACTCGTTAGGTGAAATGGTAGTTACTTTCATTTTATTAGAAGTATTGCATTTCTCTTTCTTGAAATTTGCTTTCACACATTGCTTCCCATTCTGCTACTGCTGTTGAGGCAAAGCTAATGAAAAAGAACAAATGATGATATACAGTGGAGATCAACAAAAATTGTAATCATTTGGCTTTGCCAATATAAAAAAGTACTAGCCTATTATCGGAGTCTTGGTCTACTCCTTTTTCTGATGCCTGCCATTGTATTGGTACTTTACCCTTCCAAAATAAGGAGGCCTGATGCTGATTTTTATGCTATTTTCACACATATTCACATGGGTGGGTTTTTTTATTTACAAAGATGTGAGTGAGGAACGCCTCTGTGGATTGTTATTTATCCTTTATTGGTCTGATATCTTTAGAATTGCTACATTTCACACAAATTACTCTAGAGTCTGCAAGTCTTTCCAAATAAATACTGTTATCCCACAAAATGGATGGTACAAGGTCACACCATCCATGTGACTGCCATTTAAGTTCTTTACACAACATCAGGATATCAATGTAAGTCCAGTATTTCTCCTTTCTTTTCAATTTATTCCTCCCTAACATGGGGGCCATCCCCACCTTCTTCATGGCAGAGTTTATGCACCTTCCCAAAGTGAAGGAAGATGCAAAGTAATCTTTTTCTCAAAGTTAGGGTTTTACCAGTCCCCTGCTTTTGCATAACACATGCCAAAATAGAGTCATTCAATCTGATTGCATCACTTCTGTCTAGTAATGCTCCATGTAACATGGTCCCTCGATAAATACACCCCTGTCTTTGTGGCTGAAAGCAACGGTGGAAGTTAGAAGATCCTCTTTCTTGCATATAAAACCAAAGTAATTTTTCCACCCTTGCAAATGAATTCTGATGAAACAGCCTTCATTTGTTGTGTTACTGTAGCAGCCTTGCTCTTGCTAAAAACATGTAGGATGCTGTTAGGAGGTGGGATCATCCACTGAGACCTCTCTCCTTTAAGGAATTTGCTGATGGTAAGATGCAGGATGGAAAAACTAAGGATCTGAACCACTGGCTCAGAGATAATCAGCAGACAGATCAAAAACTTGAAGAATAAATTGGAGAACAGCAGCAGTATGCTGAGCTGTTATCAAAAGCCACAGACCCTGAATAAATGTTTCACAGGATAATGTCAGAAGCAAGTATTGTGTCACGTTTAAGAACGCGTCCCAGTTGGTTTCTCTGTACCATTTTAAATGCTTGTAGCTTTTTTAAAAATTACAGTCTAAAAATTGGTGAGTAGATTTTTACTCATCCCATGATATTATGTTTGCCTTTTATTGAACATGTCCAGGGAAAATAGGACTAGCTTGTCTTGTCTATTTGCATAGGAAATGTTCTGTGCTTGTGCTAGTTGTAGGGTCATATCTCTGGCAGTAAATTAATACCTGAAATCTTTGTTCAGCTAAATTGGTTTTTAGCCCCTTTTTTGGCTTCACACTTTATGTGCTACTTTAATAAGTGGCATCTACCTGTACATATATTTATTGTAGTATTAATTTATCTCAGCATTCTATTAAAATCCACATAATTTTTGCCCCACAGCTAAGAAGAAACCAGATTAAATTTTCTAAAATATTACTTTCTTTTGAGAATTAGTGCTCTGTGTGAGTATGTGTGTATGCATTGAGCGATGTCTACTGCTGTGGTATGGCCTGTGTATGGGTCCTGGGAAAAGCTTGTTGTTCCAGAAATTGTCTGTATATTTGCAGAGTATTTATTTCCTATTTGATCATTACCCATGTGGAGGAAAAGATTGCTATGAATTTCTTCTTTTTTATAATTTGGCTTTTTCTCACAATAGTCATGGGAGAAGTATGGTAAATTTTAGCTTTTCTCTTTTTACTAGTCAAGCCATTCATGCTGGTAATTAATTTTTTTTTTTTAATTATTATTTTTTTCCTCTCTGTGAGTACACTACCAGCATGGTCCAACATGCAGTTCTCAAGTGGGCTCTTCTTGTTGTCACTATTCCTAAACTGAGGGAGTGTTTGGTGAACCAACCCAAATAGCTTACTAGCACCAAGTGCATGGCTTGATCTCCTTGTACCACTGGTGCCTCTGCATCCTGGGCTGGGAGGCCATCAGGGAGGAGGAGGGGGAGAGGTGTGAAGGAATGCAGAAAGAGGTGTTCCTCACACCCTTCCTTGTCTGTCAAAAACTTAGAACAAATGGTATCTAAGGAAGCAGGGCAAAGAAAGCCCGCCCTGAGCAGGTTCTGCTGCTTCTGAAAGGAAGAGCAAAACCACCCTAAATCTGAAAGAGAAAGGGAAGGGGCATGGTGGCGGAACAGCGAGTTACTGTATTATCTGCATGAAAGGTTGGACAGGAGGGACAGCAGGGGTTCCTGAGGGGAGAGGAGGGATGGCACCTGCACCCCCAAAGCTCCCACAGCTGCATGGCTGTACCCAGGCCTTGGAGCGTGGGCTGCAAAGCCAGAACCTCACCCCTGTGGGCTGGAGACTGCTCCTTCCCAGAATCTGCTTTGTAAGGGTGATTAGCTGAAAGCCGTGTTGCTCCTTATGAATTCTGTTGAATACAATATTAAATATGTTTTTTAATGGCTTCAAGAGAGCTGGGCAGCTGAGAGAGTCTTGTAAACATTTTCCATTTGGGTTTTATTTGTTATTGCTTTTGTTTTGCATAAACATTTTCGTAGTTATAATATCTTTCTTGGTAACATTGCCCAATGATCTTATTCACAGTAGTGCATTATAATAAGAAAATGGAAAGATCAGTATATTCTGGTTTTACTGACAATAGTAATGAATGAATAATCCTATTTCTCTAGCTCCCTAGATTTTAAATGTTTTTAAGTACTTTAAGCATACGTGTGTTTCTTTTAGATAGATTGTGATTGTATTTTTTTAATATAGCATGAAACACTTCCATAATAGATTCAGACATTTTCTAATTTAATATTAAAATGGAAATAATAATAAGCCACACAGAACTATACAACAAAACTGAGTTAAATCCCCAAAGTCAGCACGATCAAAAAGAAGGGTGAAATGTCAGACCTGGTGTAACCCACTTCATTATGCCTCATTTTCACAGTGCTCACACGACAGTGGATGATCTTAAACATCATAATTGAATAATAATGACTCAGGATGTTTTGCCTTAGGGCATAGTTTCAGCTTTTCCTGATGTGGCAAATAATGTTCCATGTCATTTTGCATTGGGAAACACAGTAGCCAAGCTCTGTATTACGCACTGGTAGTTTTAGGCTAACAGCACACAATTGTCTGCGGTATCAAAATAAAACACCACCCTCCAAAACCACCTCTATTTATCAGAAATAACTATATGCCCACAGGTAATACTCAGTTGTTTGAGGTGTTTGTGCCAACTTGGTATGCATGTTGTTAAGAATTGGACCTTTTATTAGAAATTGTATGAAAGTATTAAAAAAAAATAATCTGTATTGAGCCATGTATGTATACAGTACCATTGCTTATGGCATTTCTTTTAAACAAGTAAATTTACTTTGAGAAATGCAGCTGACATCGCCGAATGCATGGCACAAAGTAAGGTTTTGCATAGAGGTTTAGTCTTTGAAAATTAAATGTAATTTATGTCCAGATGAAATGATGTTAGATGTCCTTTTCACGTATAGTAAACTGTAGGTCCAGCCTCTATTTTCACTTCATCACAAAAATAAATTATGTGCTCAGGGAGTGCTAGATCTCATCACATCACAGCTTGATTCTTCTGCACTGCTGGTGAGTTTGCCAGTGGCAGCTGAGGTGACATTAAATGAGTTTGCTTCTGGAGAAGTGCCCCAAGAGAGGAAAATATGAGAGCTGTTTTGTACAGCTGAGTCACAGCTGCCAATCTGCAATTTGTATGAAAAAGGGACAAAATGTTGTCTGGAAATACAAGATTAGCAAGAAAATCCTAGAGTAAATTCAGTAGACTGAGTGTTACCTCTCATCTTGACTCTGTCTTACTCCACACAGTTCAGTTTTGTTTATTTTGTGCGTAACAGTTCGTGCTATTCTATGATGGACATTAAGATCAGAAGCATTGCTGAATGACTTCAAAATACACATAGAATGAGTGAAATCCTGGAAATGATGACAGTGCTCCCTATGCTAAGTGTTTCTCCTTATTTGTTACTAAGGCTAAATAGCATGTTTTTCTTTTTGAAAATATTACTTTATCTAAGTATCAGCTTTGTATGAGAACAGGCGTGTTTCAGGGTCAATTTTGAATGATTTTGTTTTGGGTCAGGTGAACACTGATCACTGAAATGTTCAGAAGGCTGCTATGCCTTTTGAAAGCTGTAATTCCAGGCAGCCTGAAGTGCTGTTCTCCGTCATCTGTGTTCAGCTCCAAACCTGGGTTATATCCAGTGCAATCTCTTCCTGTGGTTCAGCTCTGTACTGTGTGGAGCAAATATGATCAGTTCCCTCCATCTGAAAGAGTGCATTTCTATCTCTCACACACTAGCTGGCTGGAGACCTTGACGTTACTTCCCACCGTCATGCACCACGCCACAACATGTTATAGGGTTTAGCTCTAGCTTTCCCCCATCTTCGTTATCCACTGTGTACTGCTGAGTGACTTGATACTGCAGAAGAGAAAACTGGCTTACAGGTATCTTGGCTTGTCTAGCAGACTGTAGCCAACATGATTCTTCAGTTGACTTTCCAGCTGAATCACAAAGTACAGTTCACTCGGCAGGAAAGCCTAATATGCGTTGGAATTAAACTGAATACGTGAAATTTGGGACATCTGTATGTGTGTAAATTGTTTACATTGATTCTGTGTAAGCTTCACTTTAATTTACTATAAAAAGTCATGTTACATATGTTAGACCTAACTCACAGTTTGGAACAACCCATTTTACACTGTGGGAAAAAATAATGCCAATATCCTGCCATTCTTTCCTACTTGTAGTTGCAGTAAATGCTGGTATAATTATTACATGTGCTGATGTGGCCACTTAAGTGTATATAAAAATAAGTTCCTACATATTGCAAATATTCAATGTACATTTTATATTAAGATGAATATGAAGAATTAAATTTTTTTCTAATGATACCAAATAAAACCTTTTTAGATGAACAATATAGTAGTGGATGAAAAGGTAAAGGCATCATTTTTATTCCATGAGATTTAACTGTGTTTTATTTGCTACGAAATACTGGAGAGTGTTCCTTTATGCAAACCCCTCTAACTGGTTAAGTGTTTTATTATGTTAATACTAAAGAAATAATGAATCAAACTGTAAAATGATGTCTACAGTTCTCAGTGTTAATCTATGCATGATTGAATATGAAAATATTTGCAGAAACAGAACTTACAATTTCAGAAAAATCAGAATTTGTCATTGAGAACTAAAAAATGGGTATCTCATTGATAAAATGTGGAATGCTATTGTATTTTTTTATCACATTGGTGACATAGAAAGGAAACATTTGAGAAAAAGAAATGTGACTTTTTTACAGCTTGTGCTGAGCATTTTCCTTGATTCTGCTTTTCATCATTAATTTTACTTCTGGTGTACATGATTCTGGTTTAGCATATCTTGGCCCCTGTCAGTCTGATTGAAACCAACTCTCAGTGTAGTTCACAGTATGTGTTTCATGTTTCATTCTCTGAATATTGGGCAGGACATGATAAGGGAAGGGCCTGATCTCTACTGTGTATGTAACATGGTTAGAATGCAGAGACTTAAAAAAAATAATAACTGAGATACTCAGCTGCAGTAAGCCTTGAGTCATTGCATATAAATGAAGAAAAAAGTACTAAGTAGCTGAAGTGTTTAGTGTACATGAATCTGTGCTCTTGCATCTGTGAATTCAAATGATTTTTTTTTCCCTCTGGACTAATTCAGATCCAAACACTATTCATTTCTGACTTGAGCACTAAATCGTACAATCTGTACTTTTGCAATCAAAGAAGCCAGAGTTTTTTAAATAAAGCTATATTTTTATATCTGTGCTGGAGCATACATAAGCTCATTGTCAGAAATACTGGGTGCTCAACAGGTCAACAGGCCCTCTTTTATTTTCAACGTAGGAAGAGAGACTACAGCTGTGAATACATTTTAAGCTAGATATTTTAGAAATTTTTTCATTTCTCAAAAAAAACATGAGGAATCTGATACCAATTTATATAATACAGAAAGCTGATACACTCAAATTGTTTTAATTGGTATAGTCACTACGAATCTAAAATGTTGGTACAATCAAATGGAAGACTGCATTTGTGGGATGTGACTGGTTCCACTTCCAAAGAAAATAGTTTAATCTACCACAATTTTAATTTATTTATTTTTATCCAACCACCTTTTATTGCACTTGCATTTAAAAGCCATGCTTAAAAATTTGTTGGCATCTTTTGCCTTTAAAGTTGCAGAGAATTAGGTCAAAATTTCTCTCTATCAAAGACTGAGAAACTCAGAAATTACTTTTGCCTGTAGGACAGGAATGAACGCACATTATTTAAAGGCCAGCAAAATATAACTGCAAGTTAAAATCATGAGATTCATTCATCAGAACTGAAATGGAAGAGAATCAAAATGCTGATAAATTATAAAGCAAGGCAAATATTCAAATCCTTTTTTAAAATTATTCATTTTTCTTTTCTAATAAAGCTGTAGTCTTACAATCAGTGGTTTCTAGTTACAAGGGTATCCCTGTATGAAACTAAACTGCTAGTGTCATGTTTGCCCACATTTTGTCTTGGAGCACGGACAAATCAGTAAATGTTAAACAGCCATTTTGGAGTACTTATATGGAGTAGATTTTTGTATTTGAATCACAGATATTTGCAACTGTAACTTCATACTAAATATGTATATTGTTAGAAAACAAAAATGTTATAACTTTTTCTACATCGTCTGAGTATTCATAACATGTTAAAGAAATAACTTGTGGAGACAATGTAATTCTTTACATTTTGAGCACAAATTTGAGAAAATAATGGAACTGGTTGCCCAATATAACCCAATTATTTGTTAGGACCTCTTTGGAGCTACTTACTCAGGTGTAAGTAGCTCTTGTGCACTGACCCTCAAAAATAGCCATATAGGACATAAAGGACATAATATAGTTAGAGTAACCCATGGCTCTATACACTCTTAATTTGGTAATGCTGAGCTTAATGATCTGCTGAGTGTGACTGACTGTTTGGACTCCCTTTGTCTATCATCACGGTTTCTCTCTGCTGTTAGATTTTCATGTTACCTCTTCCTAATACAAGGGTTAAGGTTGCACATAAGAAAAATCATAACTGATGCTAGTCTTTCAGACCCATATCCCAACAATGCCAAGCTGCCTGTGTTGATCTCTGGTGTCATATGAAACTGGGCTTTCCGACTAAGTCCTCCACCCTGCACTCCTCCTGCAGCTGGGGCATAAGGCATTGTTGTATTGAGCAACCAAAGCAACATTTCCTAGTGGATGAGAAGCTTCAACCCCTGCCCTGTATTACATGATTCAATCTAACCAGGTGAGGAAAAGCATCTTTCTCATGTCCTGATGGCATTAGATAAGGCCTTTGGGACCTATTAGCAACGTACTCAATTCCCAATGCCAAATCTGGATAATTTGTCTTAAGCACTGTCAAAAGCATTGAACACCAATGGAGAAAGATTTCTTCATCAGTGGAGGGAAGCTGCAATGGAGGTGTTAGCCAGAAATTTTTCCTGTAGTACCTTTAATGACTTCTATACTCCACCTCTATTTATGTGTGGGATCATAGAATCCTTTCAGATCATCACATCCTACCACTGCTCTTGCACTTCATGTATTTGTGGTCATTCAGCTCACCTGTACTGACAGGAGTCTGATCTTTGCTTCACAGAGAAGAATTGCCTCCTCTGCCGTGCACTAGACTTACCTGCTGTCATCTGGTATATCGAATCTATGCTAGATCTAATGTTGAGAGTTATCCTTACCTAGATAACAAAGGTAGAAAGTTTTTAGGTCCCCAGTTAGATGGGAGAAAGAATGTAAATGTACCTCTGCAGAGATGAGTATCATCCTTAATTCACGTGGATTTTTAAACACATCTATTTAAATAACAGTAGTTCATGTAACCAAGAAATAACTTTGTCCAGGTTAATAATCAAGCAACCACCACCGTAATAAAATAAAAAACTTATGTTGAAGGGTTTAAGCATTGTGTACTAGAATACTTTGCTCAACTCCAAGTAAGTAGGAAAAATTAATTAGCCAAATCATAGTTGTTGTGCACTTTTTAAGAAGCCCCTGAGGACAAGTCCTTGCTTTGCATGCACTGTGATAAATATAGGTCTGTTGAGGAAAATCATTGAGGTGGGAGGCACCTTTGACTCATAGATCATATCTTTGTTTTCTTTTGTCTCCCAATTAAGGATGTTGTTGTGTTTTTTTCTTGGTAAATAAATTTCAATTAATGAAATTCCAGCTGTCTCATACATTATGCTGGTGTAAATTTGAAAGCATTTAGCAGATGCCCATATAAAAATCCATTAACACATAGCAGGTTCTCTGACATTTTAAACCAATATATCTCCAGCTGGAACAAATAACAGAAAACAAGTCCACATTCTTGAAAAATTTATGGCTCTCTAATGCAGGTATAAGATTCCTATGCAGAAAGAGGCATATTGTGGAAGAATATAAAAATGTCTTATGTTTTCAGTTTTGTAAGAGGAAAGTCATGAATACATTTTGTTGCATTCATTTGTTCTTTATACAAATTGTATAAGACTGAATGTAGAAAGGAAGAGTCAATTAAGATTCCAGATAAAAACCAATTCTGTCTCTAAGTTTTTACTTAGTATTTATCATTCCTAATATCATATGAGGGTCTCTAAATATTATCAGTCAGATATTCTGATAATTTACTTGTCTCTAAGCATTTTAATCGTATACAATTATTAAAAAAAACGTTAAGACTGTCATAAAAAGCCTATTAGTATTTCACTGCTTAAAATCTTACTAGCAAAGTCAAGCTTGGGGAGGAAGGAATGGGAAGGATCACCTTGACTTGCCTAAAGCTTGCAATATTTAATTTGGAAACAGGACATATTAAATGAAAGAGATGCGCCAGGTAAAAGAGATGTGCACATAATGCCAATATGCACAAAAACCGTGATGGAAGATCATGGAAATATGCTTTTGGAAGCCTGCTCATTCTGGTGAAGTAATCATTGCAGTGTGTGCATTTTTAAATGCCAATTTTCATTTGCCTGTATTAAAAAAGATTTTCTCTAGGAGAAGAGGGAAACTGAATGCTCTGAAGAAAATAGTGGGTTTGTTCTTTTGGTTTCTTTCGTAGTATTTATTGTGGTAGAACCAGTAAAGCTGGCTTTTCATCCCTGTTGTGCAAACTCACCACTGTGCAGAGGGCTAACACAAGGCCCATTTTCCATTTGAATCCATCTAAGCCTCTAAGCTGCAATTTAAATGATGCACAGTGTTTTTGATCACATCCATAGCAAAGGGATGAATTCTTAATATAAAATATATTGTAAAGTGATATCTGTGTAAGGTTCTTCAATGCTTTTCTGTGTTTCACTGTGATTTAAGTTATTGCACTGTCAGTGGCTTCAAATAACCATGGCAAATTCAAATTTAAAGTCTGTCAGTTGGAAGGAAAATTCTAACAATTTACTGATAGTGATTTTCCTTTAAAATAGCTAACCTATGTCTTAACCATATACAGTTACAATAGCATTCCAGGAGTGTACTCATCTATTTTAAGGATTTAACTGCAAAGGTAGATCACTGTGAAAGATAGGTGTATACTGAACAGTGACTGCAGGACTGCTAAAGTTTAGCACATTTTAAATGAGGATGAGGGGTTTCAGATCAAAGCAAATGAAAGAAACTAAACATGGCTGGAGATTTTGACCCAGCTGAAGCAGCTGTCCAGAAAAGCCTACCATTCTTGCAAAGCAAAAGTGCTGTGCTTCCCTTTGACGGTGTCATTGCCACAATCCTGTACTTGGCTGTCCTCTCTGTTGTAAATTAGAATAGATGAAAGCTGTCGAGCCAAGCCAGTGATGGAGGCTAATTCGATGTGATATAATTGATGAACTCTAAATCGTCCCACTTCTCTCTCTTGAAACAGTCTGACTGGAGCTCAAAATGCCAGAGTACTTTGATTTACGCTCTCTGTCACTTTTATATTGAAAGTCTCAGTGTGGCAGCAGTGAGGGATTAACTTCTTCACAGTATTTTTTTCTAATCTGTAGAGTATGTTAACACAGAGACTGGTGCAACCCCTTGTAGGAAGACTACTGGGAAAGAGATTTCCTTGTTTGCAGCTGGACTGTGCACAAAATTATTACCAAGATCAAGAGAAAAACAACCTAACTTCTGCTGCTACAGATAGTGCCAAGATAGTCTCTTGGAATTAGTGTTGTGCTTCTTATTTCAGAACTGAATTTTAGACTGTAGGATGAGGGTATTTGATGCTTGACAGCTCTCTATTTCTGAAATTCTGATGTAATTTAAATATTTAAGATTAGACAGGTTCTAGTCCCTTCAGTAGCTGTAGCTTACTAGGGAGCAGTTCAACTCTTAATTCTCCATTAAAATATTGCAAGCTTCAGACATCCTTATCTCAGCAGTTTCTTGTTACTCATACTTTCCTGTTCAAGATACTTGAACTCAGAGCAAACTACCTTGGTTTCTTGGTCTCTCCAAAGGTAAGGAACTGTTAGTTGCCTTGCTTTCTTAGTTCTATAGCAGGAGTGGAAAACTTTGTGATCCATTTATTATTCAAGTATTCTTGAGCTACCACCATTAAAAGGTGTAACATCTCACATCTGCTAAATCAGTTGTTTCAAATTTAGAAGCAACATGAACAAAGGAGAGCTGCTTTAATTGACATTATTACTCTGATCAGATAGCAGAACTGCATCTGTTTCAAAGCCGTTCACTCCCCTGCACAAAATGAGTTGGCTGTGGCCACATGCCATTCCCACTAGCAGTGTGTGCCAAATTCTTGCTGCCCTGAATGTACTAGGTATGGTGAGCAAATCTGCGGAGTCTGGAATATTCCTTTGGACAAGCACCCAGATTTTAGATCAGTATCTTAGTTTTGTATTGATTAGCTAACAACCTTCTCCCTGAAAATGCCAGGTGGACAGGATTTATTACAAGGATTTTCTGAATATTCTGGGTGACCACACTTTTTTCACACTTCCTGATCCTAGCTATAACTTAAAACTATAACTTTACTAACAGTTTGTAATTGGGTTGTTGACTTGAAAGATGCTGGGTTTTAGAGCTTCTCCAGGATGGGGCAATGGAACTAGAAAGGCTATCAGTGACAGAGTGAGCCTCGTTTTTTAATGAAAAGGGAGGTATGTAGCCAAGTAACACAGGTTCAACTTTTGTAAGGATTACCTAGAAGAGCTTTACTAACCCAGCACAGTAGCACAAGGTACTGTGGCATGCCCATTCTGCAAGGCTAGTCAGCTCCTTACACTGAGGATCCGTGCGGATCAGGGCATTTCCATCCAGAGACAGGCAGGATTACAGGTAAGTGTCCCTCTTTTTAGTCCCCTTTGTAAGGAAGTGAAAGTGATTGTTATTTTGCTTAATACTGTAAGAATTAAAGCTTGAAAGCATTTAAAGGCATCAGTCAGTCATGGTACATCACCAGTTTACCTTCCTTAATGATAATGTCATTTGTGCTTTAAGTAGTTTCTAAAGTACCGCTTTAGAATAGTTGTGTAATTGGCAATGATGCTGCACTTGAAATGTTTCATTTACATTGTCACTTTATCAGTGTACCAGTAATCTCAAATAATAGATGGGTTTAAGGAATTAGAGGTAATAATAAAGGCAAACTTCACCTTTGCTGGAGTACAGCCCAGCTTTTCTGCTCATTTTTTTTTTTTTTATTTTTCTTCTTTCATAATTTTCTAATTCATGGGTTACGATTTAATTTTTTAAAAATATAGAAACAAAATAGTGAAGAAAAATAAATATAAACCTCGGATTCAATGTAATCTGAAAAAAATTCTTGAGATTCTGATCATCTGAAGTTATTTTGTAGTCTAGGGTCCAGGTATGTTTCAGAAACCTCAGCTTTTTCTAAATTGGCATAGCTTCAATTCAGTCATCATAATTTAGACCATATGTTTTTACATCAGTTCACATAGGAAACAAATCCAGTGCCTGCCCTTTTTGTTGTCTTGCAGGTTAAAAAATGCATCTACGTTATTTGCATATTAAAATATACTTGTCCTGCACTTGAACCTCTCCTTAAAGTAATAGTGTGTACACTTCATCTTTCTGACTGTGCCAGGAAAAGATTCTGTTTTAAAGCACGCTTTCATTAAGGCCTCTTTAAAAGTCTGCGAAAAAGGGATGCAATATCAAGCAGTAATGTAGAAAGATGGGTTAGAGAATTTATTCTAGAATATTTAGGGAATTGGCCAAACATGTATGTGATCCCAGAGCCTCTAAGGGTTCTGAGATTTCAGCTAGGACAAGTGAGGTTCAGGAAGGGGATGATTGCAATTCCTATCTTAGAAAAGAAGCTAAAAAAGGAAGTGCTGGACAATTAGACATCAGCCAATTTATCGTTAATTCTTAGAAAAGTACTGGAATAAATATTTTTTTCAATAATCTATAAGAATTTAGAAGAAAGTGAAGATGTGATGACATTCAATGTTGTTTTTTTCAAGTACAAATCATATCAAGCCAATGTGATTTCTTGCTACAACAGACTAGTATAGCTTTTAGATAAAAAGGGAGTGAATATATAACTGTATTATTGACGTAGTTAGTTATGAGTCATTAATTGTGAAAAGGGAAAGGTATCTGCTGAGATCTGATTCTGATATTGATTTAAGAGATGGACCATGGTTATTGCATGTGTAAGTGTCGCTGAAGTAAGAGAGACTGCAAACATATTATAGGACAGAATTATAATCTGTAAAGAAGATGGGAGAATCTGAAATAATTAGTTGAAAAGCTGCAATTCCACCATTCTGTAATTGGCAAATACATGATTCTGCTCTGAGAAAGTTGTAGCCATCTGCTAAAATAAAGGTAGGGGGAAATGGGCCATGAGCTTGGTAAGAATATTTTAAAAATGAGGTGGAATGACAATGAATCTGAAGTGAATGTAAGTTACCATACTTCTGTTGTAGCAAAGATGCTGGCACAATATTATCAACAAAACCATCTGTGAGGCTTGTGAAGTGACCCTTCTATTCTGCCGTGTAAGGGTTTGGGCCCCACTTTTTGGCAAGTGTGTCTTGGCACTTGGAGAGTACACAAGGGAGAAACTGAAAAAGGGGGGCAGGAGTGGTGAGATAGTGCTTGCACACCTGC
The DNA here is from genome assembly GCF_003259725.1 of Athene cunicularia. Classification (NCBI taxonomy): domain Eukaryota; kingdom Metazoa; phylum Chordata; class Aves; order Strigiformes; family Strigidae; genus Athene; species Athene cunicularia. Next base: position 18,319,482 of record NW_020799105.1, read on the forward strand.
GTTTGTTTACAGTTGTGAAGGTTAAGGGAATCTTAAAATTCTGAGATACTCATGTAAAGGAGAAGAGAGTTTTGGTGTGGTGTGTGTTTTTTGTTTGTTTGTTTGTTTTTTCTCACTTGTAGACAGGGAATGCTCTCCACTGTAGACAGAACAAGAAGCAAATGGCTTAAATGTCAGCATGGAGATTTAATTTAGATTTTTAGAAAAGAGCTTTACAGTATGAGGATCATCAGACATTCTGGGCTTCTGGAGTGACTGTGAAACCTCCATCACTGGGGCCTTTTTGGAGAAACTTATACATCTGCTCGAAGGATCATCACTGCAGCCTGCCTTTGTGTAGCACCATTGCACAGAGGTGGACAAAGTGATCTCATGAGGTACCACTTATACCCAGTTTGCTTCTTTTATTAGACCATATTTACTATCTTTAAAGCAATATTAATTGCTATAGAGGCAGCCTAAAACTTAATTTCAGAGCTGGGAATTATCAGCTTGACATCTGTTGTCTAAGGTAAGTAAATAAAGCCAGTTTTAACAGTTGTGAAAATAATGGTTAATATTCATGATGCCTCATTTCAAAAGTAGTAGCTTAATAATGCTGATAGGATGCACTGAAATTTCATTAATGTAAGGTAGTGTCATGCTGTGTCTATTCCACTTAGAAAGATGGCACTTATGTTTAAAGCACCACACTATCAGTGTTAGTAATTCTTTAGAAGACATGTTGAAAAACGTTATTTATGTGACACCATTGTAAATGAAAGTTCTATGGAGTAGTTTGCATAATGTGATACTTGAATTTCTCTTTCATATTCTGAAATAATTAATTTTAACACATATTTTAATATATTCATTTATAAATAACTGTCCTTGGGCAAATAAAATAGAATGTCTTATGTGGAAACATTTTAACATATTTAATTAGTGGATCTGGCTCTCTTTTTCTCTGTACACAGAGTTAGTTTGCAGAATAAGCATTTTAAAATTTTTCTCTGAATTGAAAATGGCTCTTCTTGCTAATAGCAAAATAATCAACAGTTTGCTGAAAGGATTTTTAAACTCAATTAGGAAGAAGAGTGCAGTTCTGGGCCTACAAAAGTTAAGTTTTTCTGCAGGCAAGGCCTTAGTATCTCTAAGAGGAACCTCTAAAATGTTTATGGTTACAGAACCATGTGAATGTGCAACACAGATTCATAGCGATCTAAGTGATAATAGGATTAGGTCTTGTTTAGCACTTCTTAAATCTGAAAGCAGTCAATTGAATTTTCAGCTGATTCTTAGCACCCAAAAAAATCTTCCTACGCTAATCTCTAGGGAAAAATTCTGACGGATTGATCACAACTTTATTGTAACATGAGGCTCCATAAATTACTGGCAAACAAGCATAAACCAGGGTGCCATTTCCATTGTAATAAGCATCTTTTCATACTCTGAGTGTTTTAGAGATGGGAATTCTATTCCAGAATCAAAAAGGTCCAAAACCTGAAGTCACAGTAGGTTCACATTTTGCTCTTTGCTTGCTAATGTGCAATACATTAAATGTCTGTTCCTTGGATCTAGCAACAAAATGACCTTTTCAGGGCTCATCTTTTTTTCTCAATTTTGATTTGTTCAAGGGAAATTACAGACTACTGGTATTTGGTTTCCAAAAGGGATACATAAAAACTTGACCTTTTGGAACTGTTATTTTTTGGGATGTGTACACTGTATTTTAAGTATGTCTTAGCTGTTGTTTGCTGCACTATGTGTAGTTTAAATAACCCTTCATTTTATTCAGTATAAAGCTAGGACAAGAAGTATAACTCCTCTTTTTTTTTTTTTTTTTTCCCATGACAGACCTTTGCTCACATCTGAGAACACTTTTTCTTCAGGCAATTTAAAAAAAAAAATTGGCATGGAATAGGCCCTGATATCTTAGGAATTTTCCATAGAGTCTGTTTTGCAGTGTAAATAGCACGTTATACGGTGTCTGTCATTGTAATATCTCACTGTCTACCCGAATCACACTCCTGTCAGGCCACTTTCTGCTTCCAGAGTGGGAAATGAGGCACAGGAAAAACAAGTGACCAGGATTATTAAGGAAGTTCAAGACGGAGAGAATGAATGAATCCACACTGTCAGACTGCTGTCATAAATTTGGTTATTCTTGCTGCTTGGTTTCCTAAACTGGCTTTTGTGCATCTCTTAAAGTCACTGTATCTCCTGTAGTCATGCAATGGTGAGCTTATTTCACCTAAACCCCAGCAAAATAGTTTAATGGCTATGATATGCCCTTCTAATGAAATCGGCTGATTTGAAAATTAAACAAGTCAAATAGATTATTCAACATGTAAATGAGAAAGTGCTCTCTTTTCCAGCTGTGTAAGTAGCTAATATAATTTGAAGAGATTTGTAACACCAAGTTATAATGGCAAAAGTTAGAGAAGGCAATCTTTGTCCCGTGCAAATTAAAGCAAATAATAAGAGCTTCACTGAAATACTGCAATGTATAATTCAGTTTCAGAATGAGAATTTAAGAGTTTTGAAGATAATTAAACCGTGTTTCTAACTAAAATGTCCGTGATCCACTCAGATCTGTGTAGTCATTTAAACTCATTTAAGTTACTTCTGTTGATTAGATATGGCAATAAGAATCCTCCAGAATATGCAATGAATGACTGAATTGCACTGCTTTATAGACACTGTTTTTACAGGGCTGTCCATTTATGTACCTTTTTTTATTTTTTTAACCCTTGGAGTTTGTCAAATGAAATGTGATCAGCAATTATTCAGTGCAACTCTCCATGAGGTTTTGGTGGTTTTCCTCATTTCAAACACTTTTCTTATAAAACTCAGATTTAATGCCTGGAATGGTTAACGCTTTTGTTATAGTCTTTGGTTTTATTCACATCAGCAGTTGAATGACAGAAACAGGAGAGGAGACCAAGTTGTAAATGCAGACAAGTCAGAGCTGGGTGGTGAATAAGCAGAACAGGAATTTCAGGATAGACATTTGGAAAATCTTTGTCACTAGGAGAGTAATGCAGCACTGGACTGGACAACGGTTGCCAGAAAGTGTAGAATCGCCATTCGTTGTGATTTTGAATACTCACTTCGACAAAGTCATGGATGTCCTGGTACAATGTTGACAGGGATCTGATCTAGGAAAAATCAACAACAGAAAAAGAAAATCTGAGATGTGAAGGAAAAACAAAACCTCGAAAACCTAAGCAGTTGTTGCTGCTGTTAAAATAATAGGCACCCTTTCAACTGCCAACTCCTTCCTTATTTCTGAAACGTGTGCTGAGACTGGCTCTAAACTGCCAAAAGGAAAACTTTTTTGGTCTGGTGGCCAGAAGGCTTTCTAACATTTTTACAAGTTTTTTCCACCTCTTATCCTTACCCTAGCTGTCAAGCTGCCTCATGAACCTGGGCATGCACACTTGTCTGTGCATGCTTTATGGCACACTCTAACATGTACCTTGCTTGCCAGTGGGCTACACTAGCCCATGATGGTGCCAAACAGCAACAGAAAGAGCTCTGAAAGGATTTTTCTGTTCATCGTATTATGGCACCAAAATGGTCTCATCCTTTTCAGCTATTCTAATCTATCAGTTCCTCAAGGATGTCTGTTACTAGACAACAAAGAAAAAGAACACTTGTCCTAGTTCCTCACATCTCATGTACTTTATTAGTTGTGGGTTTTGGTTTTTTGTTTTGTTTTTGTTTTTGTTTTTTTTTTCAATTAGGGTTTTTCTAGGACAGTTAGGCTGGAAGGTGAGGAGAATAGCGTAGAAAAAGCAGTGTTAGTCAGAAGAACAGTATCCTATGAGAGACCAAGTCTTAAAAAAAGAAAAAGAAAAAAGTCTAAATAGGAAAAAGAATCAAAATGGTAACATTTTCTAAAATACAAAAGATTTGAAACATGTCAGCCTGAGATTGCTGAAATGTATTCTGTTAATGTTAAATCATTGCAATATGTATTTTGCTTTGTGTGTTTTATTATACATGAAGACGATATGGGTGTTAAAATATTTTGAAAGTAACTCTAAATGTTATCAACCAAAAGAAAAAAAAAATCCAAACATTTTTACTGAAATAAGAACTTTGCAACAAGTACATTTTCTTATACAAGATGCTATGGAGCATTTTAATTCACTCCAAAGTGCATTGCTCAGAGGATAAGTGTCCCCTGTGAGATTTTTTTTGATCAGTGGTAAAATTGTATACCTAGGGAAATGCTTTTGTGCTATGTATTTCTAGATGGGGAAGCAGGTCCTATTTCAAAGGTATTTATTTGACTAACACACCAAAACTCAAAATTAACATAATCTATGGGCAAAAATGTCAACATGTCCACAGAGAATCAGATGAAATGTATATTTCTGTGACAAGGAACTAATTATGCTAAAATGGTTGTTTTTTAAGGAAACGTTCTCAAATTATATGGGGTGTGAGTGAGAAATTTAACTAATTTATGGTATCCTAAGATCTTACTGTTCTTCACTAATGACAAATATAATTCTATTCTTTACAAGAAAAACTCTTTAATAGGATATAAGTTAATACTTTGAAATGGCTACAAAATAATAGAGATGCCAATAGTTAATCTTGTCAATACTCTTGTACTTAATGGGATTTAAAATTTGGGTAGACCTTGAAATCAGTTGTCTGCTCAGTCAGATAAATGCTCATTGAATTTCTTAGTCATGTGCTGAGAAAGGAACATTTTGAATTTTCTGTAGTTTTAAGTGAATATTTAGGCACGTGCTTAATTCTGAATAGTATAAATTAAATGTGTGATAAGATATTCAAATATTGTATGTTAGTAATGTCCATCTATTCTTTGTCTCCAAGTAAATATCCGTAATTACTGAAGAAGTATATATTTATTTTTTGTTTGTATGATTTTTAAATCATTTTTTTTTCTTTAATGTAAGTATATAAGTAACACCAGCTTAGTTCTGCTTTCCAATATCCCATGTTTATTCTGCCTGAACTATGATGAAATCTGTGTGGGTTTTTTAATCTCTTTGACTGGTGAGAAAAAGGTAAGGAAGAGTTTGTTCACTCTTCTTACAATACCCGTGTTTGGAGACTTTCCCTGTGTCTTGGCTTGTGGCTGAGTTACGGGAATTTCCCCATGCCGGTGTGGGCTACATGAAAACAGGATGTGACGACACAGGGTGTCCCACCAGAATGCCACCTGCCATGCGATAATCGTACTCACAAGATTTTCTATAAGTAGAGCTTTGCCTTTGTCTCAGTCCTGATACACGGACAGTTGCAGACAGTGGGAGTTAGTGACCTTTTCCGGCCACAAAACTGATTTTAAACATCATAATATCTTCCCATATTTCTCTTCATTGCATCATAGTTTTCCTGGTCTCCCCCTTACAGGGAGCTTTAAAATGCTGAACAGAAAGAAGCAGTGTTTTGAATAGAGCACTTTTCTTTGATGTGCAAGTGCTCAGCTGCCAAACTCAGTGGCGCTTCAAGGGCAGTCGAACATTTTATAGTTTTCATTCTTGTTTACAGAGCTAATTAAGAATCTTTGTAGTACTCTTCTCAAATGAGAGATTACCAAAATTTCTGTGACTACCTTGTGAATGAAAAGGTTTTACTGAACGCATGACCAGGAGCAGAGGTGAAGAAAGCTGATAGCCTTAAAAAACAGAGAGCAGATTAAATATACGTTTCCTTATAGTCTGTATTAAGTAAATATTTTAAATAATTGTTTGTGCATTTGGAGCATAGGTTGTTCTGCTCATTGAAATACTTTCCCCAAGCAATTCTATTTGTTAAAGACAATGTTTGGTTTCCCATTAAAAAGTAAGCATTTGCCAATAGCTCTGTAGACTTACAATACTGTAATGACTTCCATATGGCAGGGATGCTCTAATAACATTGTTTTCTTTAATTTTTCTTATTTTAGGAAGAAAATAAGATAGATACAGTAATTTTAGCATGTAGTGACTCAGTATTTTGTGCTTTAAATTTCTGCGGTCTTTATCAAGTTGTTGGTAATGCTGGAGAGTCATAGTAGTTCTTTCTGGCTCTAAAATATATGAATATATGGTATTGGTGTAAATCAGTGCTGATGTAAATCAGTATCCAGAGGCTACTAGCTTCATTTTTAAATAAAGGGTTAATAATGTAATTTTTAACCATCTAGTTATTAATACTGGGGTTTTATTTATTCAAAATATAAAACATTCCGTTTCATCCACAGACATATCAATTATCCCCCTGGTGTGATATACTTGAAGTCCATTTGCACAGGTGCTTACTGACAAATATACTGCATATTTATAAAAAAACAGGCTTTGGGAATGTACTAGGTATGCATTAGGAGACTACTGTTTTGATTTTAACATTATGAGTGCTTCTTTAGATTTCTACAGACAATTTTAAAATGCAAGTCAAGAAAAAATGCATGAGAAGTATCACAAAATGAGCTTGTTGCTTTGTAACAGACCTTAAATCAAGAGTGTTTATTAGTAAGCTGCCAGCAAATATTTGCTCGCATACCTTTTATTATTTCGAAGGCTTTTATGAACAATATGTTACAGTGCTAGTGTCATTTACATTCAAATACCAGTTTCAAATGTTTTAAGCTTTCCAGAGATATAATAGAGAGAAAAACACTAAGAAAATGAAATTTAAATCTTTTCTAATAAAACATTTTTGCAAGCATTTTGTCTCTTCGAGATGCTGCGACATCCTGTTCAGTTGAAGGAGCACATGACTTTAATTGCACGACTCATTCGCTTTAAATATTTAATAATGCTTTTATTAGTTGCACTGAACCAGTGAAGTAAAATTTGTAATATCTAGTGCTGGTCATCATTTTTATTCATCATGGCTTAATAAGCATTATAATTACAGATTGAGGAAGAAATATGAGTTGGCTTTGTGGTTTTGCTCAGGACTTCTGTGCACACTGGAATGATTGGAAAGGATTATACGAACTCTGTGAGCATAGCTGATCATATTCAAATACACTGATGCAGGCTTCCCAGTCCTGACACGTTATTCTTCATAAGTAACTGCGGAAGAGATACAGCATAAAATTATGAGTCCTGACACTATTAACTCCATCTGGCTTAGTAGTAAAGTATGGAAATTCGAAGGCCAAGTGGACTTGTTCTTGGCCGGTGTTCTAATGCGTGCGTTATCAGTGGAATTAGACTTCAACTAGTTTTACCAACCATTTCCTGTATTTGCTTGCAACTTGCACAAATAGCAAAGTAATTTAGAGTGAACAGTCAGTTAGGGAAGCTTTCATTTGGAGATTTCATCAGAGTTCAAGCTGAAAGACCATTTGTAGACAACATAAGCCCTCCGGGCTCAGTTCTCGTGTCAATATAGATGATAATTTAGTAAAACTTTCTCCCTTTAATATTACAAATATGACTATTTGCATGCTATTTGCATTCTTATGTTTTAATGGGAGGTATAGTAGGGCAGACTAATATCTGGTGCATTTTTTAATGTTTTGTTAAAACATCATTTTTTCCTCATCAGCAACTTATGCGGGAGCGACAGCAGATGGCCAGCCGCCCCTTTGCTTCTGTCGATGTAGCACTGGAAGTAGGAGCTGAGCAAACAGACTTTCTACGAGGGCCATTAGAGGTAGGAACAGTGGTGCTGACAAGGGACCATTGTGATTTGCATATTTATATTGCTAGTCTCATCTGCATCTGCTTCTGAAACCAAGCAGCGTCTGATTACCTGGAGCTGACAAGTCTCAGCTACATATGTTATGCCATTTTCAAGGCACAGAGTTTTAATAGCATGACATGAGCTGTAACAAAAGCCACTGGAGAATCTATTAGCCTGGGCTGGAGTGACAGCCAGCTCACCTGGCAGTCCTACCGTGATGGATGTGAGCTGAAGGAATGCAAGATGCAGGCACTAAGGAGGGAGCAAACCTCATGCTCAGTCCTTCGAGTACACAGTGCCCCCTAGTTAACATCTATCTTAATTAACAGAGATTATAGCAAACAAATAAATAAATAAAGCAAGCACCTGTGAGTCGAATTTCAGTGTTGTGTTTTATATGTACAGGTTTAAAGAATACAGAGTATCCTGCATATTTTCATTTGTAGATAATGGCTACATTACTGCATTCTTTTATTGTAATTGCAGTACATTGGAAAAGAAATAATAATATGCAAGGCAATGTGATATTGGAATAGTGTAATAATGCATGAAATGGATTCTGGAAGTTTCACCTGAAAATAGGGGGAGAATTACAATATGTGGATAATAATGAATATCAAATCTAGGTTGGGCTTTTGGTAGATCATAAGCCTCTATTCCTTTACTTTTATTTACAATATCGTGTTTACAGTTATTACTTTATCTTATTTATGGTAGGACCTGGAAATGAGGTGTGATAGCTCTGAAATCTTTCAAGATTGTGCTTTTCTTTTCATTGCTGCCAATTCCTCTTAAATTCAAAGCTTCTCTTACTTTTCTCAATAGCCTCTTTCAATGGAAGATTAAATACACTCTATCAAATCTCTAAGGTTCATGGAGAAGTGAGCAGTGTGAAAAACAGATTCATAGCAGGAAGAAAAAGAATCAGCTCTGGAGTACTTATCAAATTGAGGCTCTCTGTCCTGTTACTGTATAGGAAGCAATCACAATTGTTCTTGCTGGCATAATTTAAATACTTGAAGTAGATAGTGAATAAAAATGCCATATCTTTTTGAAGAAGCTTTGTTATTTTCTGACCAAGTACTAGAACCCGCACATTCTTCACCAATATCACATATTTCTGTCTCCTTTTATCTTGGAACAGAAGACCTCTGCAACTCCTCAGGCTAAGGACACATTACACTGTAGTTAAAAGTTAACTTTTAAAAAATGTGATTTCATTGTTTCTACACTTCTATTTTCTCTGTTGTCTTTCCAGAGGGAAGCAATGAGTGGGAGCTGATGCATCCAAACTCTAATTCTGTACATACTGATTATTTAATTAAACTTTAGAAGTAAACATCACAAGTTAATTGCCACATTTTCTTTTCTCCTATCTTTTATTTAGCACTAAAAGAGGTAGATGCTAAAATATTTTAATTATATTTTACAGTTTTTATTGCTTTTTCTTCCCAGCCTAGCATTTTCTAGTAATTGTTTAGTATTCAGTATCCATAGTGGGTTTTTTTTCCTAATTAATACATGGCTATACACAGAAAGAAGTCCATTCAAAGTTTCCTTGGAATTACAATATACTGATCTATATCAAAACAAAGCATTGTGCTGAGGATTAAATGAATGTGATTCAGGGTATTGATTGTCCTTTGATGTATATTCTGTAAGAAAGAGCTGTATTAAGCCTCTATTCCTGGTCTATCTTCAATTTGTGAAAGGACACTGAAAGTTTCAGTTTCCGTTCAGTTCTTCATTCCCATCTCTCTATTGGACTGAAGGGAGTTTGGATCACACATGTATTTCCAGGATGCAATGCTTAAACAGTAGGATAGTCTGGAGTAGCTATAACTTAATTTTGTTGTATTAAGTTAGAATCATTAAGCTATTTTCATAATTCTCTGATAGCTGATGCCTGCTGGGATCTTTTAAAGTTAGAGATCTTTTGGTAAAAATGTGGAATATACAGTAACTCTCTTCAAAATATTCCATCAACCTTGCAGAGATCTTGCACTGATGTACCAGGGGTTCCGGTTTTAATGGTGGTGCATTGCATTCCCTCACCTCATACTTTTATTGAGACTGTGTATTACTCACTGATACTTTGGACATTGTTGGTATGCTTTCATTGACATTGTAATAACTCTGGCACTTCCAATGACATTGTATGGATCCATGGGTCCTTTGGGCACAGTATAATGTCATTGAACTGTTCCAGACATTACTGCAAGTCTCCCATTCAACTGCATAGTAGGACTGCTGTTCATTAATGTCATCTGGCTTACATGATGGAGATTTTTTACAGCTGGTGTTCTATATTAATACTGATGGTCTGGTACATGTCAGTATTTACATGACTGTCTGCATGGTAATTCCAGTATGCCATTTGGTTAGCTTTTGTTTTGTTATTTGCATTTATTTGTAAATATCCAGAGCAGTTCTTTCACTGTAGAGTTTTAGTTTGCAGTAATAAGGTTCTTTTTGCTCAGTGTTTGGATAGCATATCTAAAAAAAATAAAGAGTATGCATACTGTACTTAATATAGTTGCCTAGTTTAGATACTTACAATATAACTGATAATATTTGGGTCTATTTTCAGTTAGCAGCAATTTGCAACAGATTAAAATAAAATTCTGAAAACGTTACAGAAAAGAATTGGATCTCTGTTATTTTGGGCTCTTTCTCTTTTGGAGTCTTTACCAGCTATCTTTTTCCATGTTTTGCCAACAAAATGACAGTATCTTGATATTAATCTGCATCATATTCCTCCTGTTTCCTGCTGTAGGAGTGGGTTTTCAGGCATTGGCAATAGCCTTTGCTCTTCCCAATTTAAACCATATTATTCATCAGTCTTTACCTCCTCAGGCTGCCTTTCTGTGTAGCTGAATCACAACATGACATTAACAAGTCTCATCTTGTCATCCATTCTGTCATGTTGGCCTTATATCAACTATTAAATATCTTATTGTCAGCTTAAACTTAATACAGAACAGAAGAAATCAAACTTAGTTTTTCCCTTGCTCTCCTTCCCTCTTGGTTTCACATCAACCACTGTCTTGCTAATGATATTGATAGCACAGTAGTATCCTAATTCTAAATCTATGAAGCAATACCTACTCCTGCTGTGGTATGATATTCATGATAGTAATCTTGTGCACAATTATTCTATTTAAATCGTGCCAGCCCTAATCTGCATCTTCATCTGCTTCCATTACGGTTGCCATTTCCCTACTTAGAAGTGATGAAATCTGCATGAGCTTTTATAAAGGAAGGTGAGGCTGGAGACAAGCCACCACCTTTCCTTCTCCCTCTTGGAAAGAACTCCAGTGGAGGAGGGAATGGGAAGTCTGGAAGGCAGTGAACCTCTGGATCCCAAGAGTGGAAGAGTCAAGGGGTTCTCCAGTAGAGTGTCTGGTGCCTCGAGGACAGGTAAAAGAAGAGAAATAATTCTGAAGGTCCCCTGTTATAATAGCAGTTTCACATAGCACAGGTTGTTAAGGAGTAAAATAAGAAAAGACCAGGAGCACCCTGTCCAGAAAGTTTGAGAATATTGTGATATTTTGTGATGCCACCTTAATTTTTTCAATAACAGAATCATAAAAAATTAAATTAGCATCGTAGCTCAGTACATACAATGCTTCTTGACACTCAGTGCCTTCAGTGTTAAAACGTTTTTCACTCCTTTAATTTCTTTTTTCTAGACATCTAAGCCATTTCCAGACCTGGTTGCTTTTTGCTACTCAGTATATCCGAAAAGCTAAATCATTTAGGTTATCTTCATATTCTAAGCCTCCTTTAGGCAATATTTTTTTTCCAAAAATATAAATCACTTTTGAAGAGTCACTTCCACTGTGTTGCTAACAGTCGTTTTAGTTAATCTGTATGTTAAGTGAAAAGTAATAAATTTTTTTTTTCTCTCCTGCTTTGCCTAACTTCTGGGTATTTTTCAGTTCATTCAGAGCCTATGATTTTTTTTTAAACGGGGACAGGTTCTTCCCTTAGGCCGGTGAGATAAGGTGGGCACTGCTGTAAACTCTGATGTATGGTCATGCTGAGTCTGGACAGCAGAATCTACTGTGCTAGATCTGCTGGAGTAAAGACAGATATGTTATTGCCTGTGTAAGAACCAACTGCAGAATTGTTCTTACAATGATGATCCATTTGATATCTTTACAGTATTACTTGGATACCTTTTTTTCTTTTGCTAATCAATTTTCTTTAATAATTATTTCAGCAGAAAAACATGCAGTAAATCTTTCAGTCATTTTTCCATCATGTAACTTCGTTTCCTGTAGAATTGTCACAGATTTTAAATTGTTCTCTAATTCTGACAAGGTAAATTTTGAATCTCAAAATCTAGCTTTGTTTCACTAGTAATCAGTAAATAATATTTGTGGTACATTAAATAAGTTTTGAATTTCAGGCACTTCTGATAAATATGAAGCAAAGATTGGCCATTATTTCTGATTTATTTGTGTAAAGGAATTAGAAGGTATGTACCAACACCAGTAGCTATCATTATACCAAGAATGCTACTGGAACTTAGAGTGACTTATTAAAACACATTAAAATCCTGTAGCAGAGGTTTGTGGAGTTTAGGTAATTGAAGTTTATACTAATAAGCTCTGTTGATAGTTTCTCCTGCCAATAAGATGTCAGGACTTTTTAGTTTGCTTTACAAATAAATCCAGTTAAATTGGGTTCATTTTCTTGTTTAATTTCAATAATTCAGTGAGTAATTTTTGAAACTACAACCTAAACGTACTTCATTTTGTACAAAATTAATTTCAGCATTACACCTGCATTATTTTGATGACATAATGTCTAACATAAGGAACACACTCTTCCCAACTGTTTGTTGCAGGTCATCAGATTGACCCTTGATATTCTCACTTTCTAATTTTAGTCTCAGTATCAGAGGATAACTTCACTCCTCTTGTAAGAAAGTAAGAACTTATTTAAAATAATGATGAAATTGTTCCTGGAGTGGTCACCTTGTTTCCACTGACCATAAAGGCAATACAGATTTGGCAACAGGAGCTATCAAAGACCATTATACTTGCACTTCTTGCTTACTTAAGTCATGCTATAGAATTTACACAGTTGCAAGTGTTGCGCATGTAAACTTATTGGGGAGCTGTAATCTGGGAATTTCAAAGAAGATATTAGTATAAGATATTAATTATTTATTGTAACTGTTGTTTAAAATACAATAAAATCTGATTATTCTTTATTGCTATGGTGGTTTAACTACACATTATTCCACACTATGTTGAGGGCAAAACAGACATTCTCCTGCATGGGGAAGGGTGGGTTCCCTGGCTACTGTTCACTCACTACTCCATGTTTTTATCTTTCTCATGCTTGGTGCTGAGGAAGGTGGAATTCCAAGTGTAGGATACAGCCTGTGACCCAGTTCAGCCACGATCACATAGAACAAGTTGTAGGTTGTTCTGAATCATTCCAGTGACTGCAGAAGCTGTAGCTGGACTCGAGGGAGCAGGACTGCAAAAGCTGTAGCTGAACTCAAAGGAGCAGAAACATAATTTAGAGATACCCACTCCTTTCTTTTCAGTTGCATTCAGAAACAAAGGTTGCCTTTTTTTTTTTTTTTGTAACCTGTCCCTTAGAAGGCTTTGGATATGCTTGTGAGGAGTTGGTGGTTTTAGTACTCTCATCCCTGACTTTAATTTTAATTTTCCTAACTAGTATTTTTCTTTCCTAGAAAGGTTTTGTTTGGTTGGTTTTTTTATCATCCTGTTAATTACAAATTTGGATTAGCCATATTGTCCATATGTCTGTAAAACAAGCTCTGCTTGACATTGGAAAAGGCTTCACTATTTTGGAAAGCCTTTGGCAAGGCTTCACCACTGTGTCTAGTCTGTGACAGTGCAGGTCAAGGAGGACCAGAGGAGAGAGAATCTAGATGAGAACAATGTGAGCAATCAGAGACTTAGAAAATATAACTAGAAGGAAAAGTCAAGGAAATTGGAGTAGACTATTGAAGGGAGTAAAAATAATAACCTTCAAATATGCAGAAGGTTAGTAGCAATCAGGAGGGCAACAGTCTTTTCTTTGTGTGCACTGTAGGCAGCAAAGGTGTAATGGACTTAAATTGTAGTAGAGGAGGTTTAGGCTGGATATCAGGAAACGCTTCTCATAATAAAGCTGAATCACTGGAAGCAGTTGCCTGGGGAGGTGATGGAATTTCTTTTACTGGAAGCTTTTTTGAACAGGTTGGACAAACATTTCTCAGGTACCATGTACCCATAGCTGCATTAGCTTCTGTCCTTTCAGCTCTGTCTTTATTATTATTCTGATTGCCACCTAGCTTTTCCTTCTGCATAGTGTCTGAAAAGTTTCCATTTCTGTTGTTTGAACACCTTAATTACCTTCATTGCGCTATTAGTTTTCTGTTACTGAATATTTCTGACCCTTCTCTTCATATCTGCTATTATCCTCATTGATTTACTTGCTCAGTTTTCTTGCAAGATCAGAAACTGTTAAGTCATCTCTCACCCCTAGTCTCTCCATGACTGTAGACTTTACCTAACGTGATCTCCAATCCATTCTGGAATAGCTTCAGTATTCTCCTTGATCTCTGTATTCATTATGTAATTATTTTTTGTCTTAGTCCATTACCATTTTTGTAGCTTTCCAAAATCCACACATCCTGCACTACTAGATCTCACAGAAATGTCAGTACACCTGACACTGAAGAAAAGACTCTATATTGGATCACATTTTCTGTTTTTCTCTATTACTCAAAGATCATGCTAAATTTGCTGCACACTGCCTCAAGAACTCCATTATCTTGTGCTACACTTTGACCTTGATGGCTCACTGCGTTCTTCTCTGCCCACTCCCTCAGTCATGTTCATCTGGAAAACTTTCTCCTAAACTCTTGAGTCACTTTGTTTTAAATCCTGCCTTCAAATCCTTTTTCCTCTTTGCAAACAATTGGTTCACCTTGGGTATCCTTTTGTGACACCATGTGTGAGAGCTGTCATATCATATGCAAAATTTCCATTTGGTGGTGCTTCTATTAGAGAAAAGCATTTACCTGAAAGCAACGTTGTTTAATTTGCAATAACTCCTTCCTTGTACAATGAACTGTTTTTCATTAAATAAGAATTTTTGATTTTTTTGCTATTTAATTCCTCATTCAGTGGTCATATACAACACTGTAGCTCTGCCTATTTGCATAAGATTTTTATTGCTTCTCTTCAGATTTATGTGTAGCAATGTGTGAATGTTCTGAGACTGTGATTCAGAACAAATACCTAATCTAGTTGCTCATGCATACTGGTCACAGCTATCATTTTTTTATGTGTGTTGCGTATACTAACTCTATTCAATGTAAAGTGTATAGATGTGTTAAGGCAATTCTGTCTGGGTGTCCAGTTCAGACTCAGAGAGTCCCCTTTACCCCCTGAGACTTTACTGCTAGGACCTAAGTCCCTTCACAGAAGGTGGTTCCAGTGAACTGATGGGCAGCACAGTTGACTCCCTGACACCTGCTCCCACACTTGCACACCCATTTGATGGTATTATCCCCACAGTTCGGACCCTAGGTTTCCCACAGCAGAGTTCCAGGCACCAGATTACATTGAAAAAGATATAAAATAGGTGGTACAGCAGTAGGAACAGCTCCAGCTGCGTGCCTCTGAAGAGGGACCATGAACAAAGAAAACTCTGGGCAATTATACCCTTACAATGCATGCACACACACACACACACACACACACCCCCATGTGCCTTTCATGCACCTTTTAGTCCAATTGTGATTTCTGGTCTGGGATCTTCTAACACCTTACTGGATTCCTTCTCTGTCTCCAGCCAGGCTGTTAACTGTTCTTTGTCCAGTTGCAGCTTCTCCTGACATTTGTAGCCTCCCTATCGTCTGGTTTGCACTGGCTCTGGAGACCTTCTTTTGCTTAACTAGATAAAAGTTCAGCACATCTAGGTGAAAGTTCACAGCTTGTGGCCTAAGGCTTCAGCAAATCTAGCTACTCATACTGAGGGATGCTTAACGTACACCATAATGCTGTAACCCCTGCATCCTAATGCTAAATGATTGACTCTAAGCGTTTCATTCTATTTAAAACTTACTTATTTAAACTAAACGATTAGTATTTCTTAACAGATGTTCAATTCCTTGAACAGAATCAAGTTAATAATATTTTAATATTTCTATTTCTATTTCTAATTAATAGTTTTCTTCTTTGGCATATGGGAAATTTAAAAATCATCTGAGAAATGCTGTCTAGAGTAAGACATATCTTTTTTTTTAATTTTAAAATATATACATTCATTTAAAAATATATACTAACACCTCAAAACTTGATGTTTTGACAGAGTCCTTAAAGTTTTTAAGAATTCTAAATTGGTTCTGGAATGCATTCAGTCTCTAAATTTACAGAAAACACATTTTTAATCCCTTAATTCTTCGGTTGCCCTGCTTATTTCTGTTGAGTCAATTTACCCTCATGGTCAAACAGATATTGTAAGAATGCCTTAAAAATGATATGTAGGAGATTTTTCTACATGCAGGTTGGTGTCCTAATATTTCATACTAACAAGAGAGTAAAGCCTCTGCTTATTCACTGTAGGATCTGTGAATCCACAATTAGTTGTGAAAACCTGACTTTGTTCAGGTTTTTTGATAAAAATGGGTCTTTCCACTTCACAAAATTTATTTGGCACATGTACTGCATAATCAGATGACTATAGAAATTGTTTGGATAGAAATATATGATTTGTGTTGAACAAAATTGCCAACAAATTTCATGCTCAATTGGAACAATTAGCAGGAATTTTGGCTGACTAGCTAAATGTAGGTGTTTCAGCAGTATTGGCATGCTGTGAATAGAAATTGTTAAATTATCGTATTACGCATAGTTGAAAATTGAAAGTATCAAAATAAATATTCTGATTGTTTTCAAGCAGAAGTGTTTAGATGTGTCTGTAAATGTTATGAATAATGACACTGTACATGTTCTATGTTCATTAAAATTAAGAAATACAGTTTTTCCAACATCTTATTTCGTGTAGTGCATAGGTATAAAATTCAGTAAATGCAAAAAAATATATATGTATGTACCTCTAGGATTGTCTCAGAACAAAGGCTTGCTTATGAGAATCTTGCCTTTGGATAGCATATCCATGACAATGAGATTTTTCCAGAATTGTTTAAAATGAACATACGAAAGCATGGAAATAATTATGCTGTCAGGATAACTAAAAAGAACATAGACGGAAATCTTTCTCTGTTTGATTGACTGGGCCTTTCTTGTACACCTGATTTGCACATGCCATTCTCTGACAGGCTTGCTCTTTCTAGTTATATGTATTTTCTTAGTATTTCTTTTGGTTTTAGATCAGAAGTTATTTCTCATCTTTAAAGTAGGACATTTCTCTCTTTAAAAGGAAAGGAGAAGGAAGAGGTACAGAAACTGTAGTCTTTCATCAGATATTTCCCACGTTTCCAGCTGGAACTGTCTACTGTGTAGTGTTGTTTGATATTTGGCAACCTGTAGTCCTTAGCTTTGCTTCAGAGGCTTTACCTGCATGCCGTTTCCTAGCTCTGCACTTGGGTTTCAGTTCTTCCTGCCAACAATACATACTGAAACTGCAGCAGACAGGAGACAAAAGTGCAGTGCCTTTGCTTTTCTTCACAGAACTTGACAACCTGCATGCATTGTGAGGTAATCTAATAGGTTATGCCGGTTTTCACTGAAGTTTTATCATTCTATAACTTCTATCAAATTAAATTCAAGTCTGAAGTGAATATGAATTCATTGCGTAGAAGGCGATGCACCTGCCCTGGACAGCAGATGCCTAAAGCTCACCTAAGCTTCAGAGAGCCATCCAATCTGCTTACTTTCCAAGAGTGTTCAACCCAGCAGGCACTTTCATACTTGGTTTACAGACTCAGCTTTCAGAGTTATTAGCTAAGCTTTGCCTGAGTCCACAGAAAAGACAAATATTATGTCTTGTCAGGATTACAACTAAACTAATTTTGAAGACAGCCACCTTTTGCACAATAATACAGTGAGAACAGCGCTTGTCCATGAGGTAAGAAGGCACCGAGCCCGATGGGGACTATACCTACATAGCCCCAGGAATCCTGTGGGAGCACGCTCTTATTTTTATAGCTGCAAGACTGGATTAATCAGATGGTGAAAGGAGAACACATTAGAGGGAGTCTGACTGCTTGGATGACCTGGACACTCTTCTGGAAGAGTGGGCAGGATCCAGAGCTAGAGAGTATACTTTTTCCATCTTAATGTCTAACTTTGATTCCACTTGTTGTGCATTGGGCACCATGGCTCTTGAATTTCTGGTTGCATGGTGGCTCAGTTTCAAGAAGAAGGATGGACCACATTCCTGTTTAGGTAGACCATGAGCCCCCTGGACTGAGCAGAGCCTGAAGCTCAGCTTTCTCCTTACCTGGATCACTGTTCTGATGTCTGGTCTGCAAATGTGGGTCCTGCTCTCAATGTGCCCATTATCAGAGCTGAGGGAATTTAGTATAAACGTGCTGCATAGCATTCCTTCTCGTTCCCTGTGTTCTCAGGGGAATCATAGGGTGGTTTGGATTGGTCACCTAGACCAACCTATCCTGCAGTGAGTAGGGACATCTTCAACTAAATCAGGTTGCTTAAAGCCCTGTCCAGCCTGACCTTCAGTGTTTCCAGGGATGGGGCATCTACCACCTCTCTGGGCAACCTGTTCCTGTGTTTCACCACCCTCATCATAAAAAATTTATTCCTTATATTTATAGTCTGAATCTACCCTCTTTAAGTTTAAAACCATGACTCCTATCACTACAGGCCCTATTAAAAAGTGTGTCCCCATCTTTATGTAAGTCCCCTTTAAATATTGAAAGGCCAGAATAAGGTCTCCCCGGAGCCTCTCTTCCCGAGGCTAAGCAACCCCAAGTCTCTCAGCCTATCCTCACAGAAGAGGTGCTCCAGCCCCCTGATCATTTCTGTGGTCCTCTGAACCTGCTCCAACAGGTCCATGTCTTTAGTGTGCTGAGGAAGAGTAGTCCTATTTTTTCCCCCTGCACATTGTGAGAGGCAGTTTTGGTTTTTACACTGATTGTTTAGAAAGGTATGATGATAATTACAGGCAAACTAGATCACTTTTTTGGTGTGAGGAACACAAAATTTCAAAAAGCCTATGAGGAAGCTGCGAGTTTAAGTTATAGGGCATGGATTCCATTCGCTGGCTTTAGCAAAGCAGAGGTAGAAACATTGCATAAGGTGTTTCAGAAATAATTTTTTTTTTTTTTTTATTACAGAAAACAGCATAATACTGGAATTTGAAAAATGAGTGGGCTCAATAAGGATTTAAGGCCCAGTGGTATGATTCATTAATGGTACTGAAGGAACCTGTTCCTTGTACAATTTCTTTTGGAAATCGAAAGATTAGGAAAGGTATACTGCAGTAAAGTAGAAGCTGCAGCAATGTAGAAGTTACAAAGGCATTTAGACTGCAGTGAAATTGGGAAGATCGGTAAGCTTGTATCAGGGCCATCTCTACAAGAGAAACTCCTTTAACAAGTAAGCAGTATTTGTGATATGTGATTGCTTCCAGTTATAAATATCACGTACTTTACAAATCTATTAGAGCTTCCTATAAAAAAAAGACTGTAAAACATTATTGTTCATTATTGTGATGCAGTAAAGTTTTTAACAGATATGTATGAAACAAAATTTTGCTTTTTTTCATCTTTGGTATATATTCATGTTATTGGAATTTTATTTAAAGTAGAATTTTACCCTTCCAAGTGCTATTCATTATATTATATCCTTGACAAGATGACCTTTTGCTTATCTTTATTATCCAGCTTTCAGTAAGAAACTGGGAAGTTTAAAGAGACATTTGCTGTCAGCTTCTTGTCTCCACTATTTAGGCCTTTAAAAAACATGTATAAATATTGAACCAGCTGCAGTTAATAAATAAAGTTACTCTGTTCTACAAACAACTTAATGGTTATTAAAGGAAAAGCCACTGGGCTTTTGGAAAGGTAGACAAGCAATTTATTTTATATTGAGAAATTTTTCAGATTGTAGGAATCAGAAGGACTCAAATATACCCGTCTGAACACACTTAAATATCAGTTTATGTGCAGAAAAGAAAAGCATTATCCAGTGACACAAACATAATTTGTGTTTTGCAACACAAAACACAAAAGTGTAGGACACTCTTTAAGATCACCACTAAATATACCAAGAGGTGCTGACATGCCTTTGGCAATGAGATCCAGTGAGATCATTTTCCTCTGGGCACACGGATGCTGTAAAGTGTATATTTCATTTTTTACATGGACAATATTTTAAAATCATGTTAAAAGAAATAAAATATTTTATAATTTTGTTATAAATAGAGCTAGCCAAACATTATAAATTGAATATGCATAAAACCATCTCCAAAACCTACTGTTGTGCACTCCTATGTACCTTCAGGGTTTACTCATGAATGTTATTTGAGTTACATTCTCTCATCACTCACTCGCTGAACTCAAGAAAGGTGGAGTTGCACCACATCCTAATCCAGCACAATGTATATCTGCTAGATCACCGTTAAAACTAGACTAGTGAAATTATATACTTACTCTGATGGTTTTAATGAGGAATAGTGGATTTCTGTGTATGATTAAATACAGAGTAATGAAGAAATATCTTTCTAAAGAATTGGAAAAAACTTTAATTTTTTCTCATTTCATAGTATAATTAAATGGAAAAGTAGTACTACAATCTGAATATTTAATTTTCTTTTTCTCCAAAATAGTTGCAGTACCTGTTTCTGTTGTAGTAGGAAACTTTAATGGACAATATCCATTCAAATGAGGGCAAAGCACAGTGTGGTTGTGAATTTAGCAATAATTTATAACCATTTGCCACTATTTTGCAAAATAAATAGCTAAAGAAGACATTAAATAAACTCTAACCCAGATATCTGTCTTAGTGACTTTCTTTTAATTATATGAAGATGTAACAACTCAAGGTGAAAAGGAAGAAAGAGGAGAACTGGCAGGGGCACACAAACCATTTAAGGACCCCGAAGAAAGCAATAATTAATGTGGGGCCATACAGGAAGATGCTTTGATGCTTTGGGAGCAACAATTCTATATCCATAAAAATGCACAAAATACACATCTATAAAAGGTTACAAACCTGCTTCTATATCTCCCCTTATGTGACTGCTTCTTGCAACTTTTGAGTGATATGTTGATAAAATTTGCATGCAACCCAAACCATATTTCTCAAAGCCTAGACATAGTGCTACAGTTTGCGTATGCACTGCATATACCCTTTGATATTCACATCAGGAAATGGCATAAACCCAGTGCGTTTAGTGCGGGAGTGTATGATGTCATGCTTTGTTTTGTTTGATGTATATGTTTTGGCTTGCATTTATGTGAGAGAGGGTGAAGTCAGAGAAACTTGTCTAGGATTTGGGGTGAATGATAGGGAAGTTTGTGTAACTCTGCAGACGAAGTACTATTTTAGTATCATTATTGAGCTAATCCTAAGGAATTTATGTCTCCTGTAATACTTGGAATTGTTTTTGCTCCAAAAAATTCCATTTTGCAAGATGAACAACAAAAAAAGTTTGATCACAGGCCTTCAGGCAGTGTTTTAGATGTGCCGTCTTAGCCACAGTATCTTGAGGATAAGGTCTGAAACCCTGAATTTATTTTCTTTAGAAAGCCAGCACAGAAAGCAAAGGGTCAGTCTGTTTTTACAGCAATCTCTGCAATAGCCTTTGCTACTGAGGCATACTCTGTTACTCTGTTTCAGGTAGTTTTTCAAAGGGCTTAAAACGTCCAAGTATATCATAGAACTGTAGTCACCCTGAGAGGTGAAGATAGTACGATCAACTCGTTTTCTCCCAGAATGTGGGGCAACAACTTTAAATCAACTGGGAAAGGCAGAAGGCATTATTCAGAAATGCTTCTTAATGAGAGCTGGGACTGAATGAGAAATTCAAAAGCTCTTCTATACAACGGGTTATATCGATAATTTTTTGGTACATCTTCTGTGTAATTGTAGGGTCTTCCAAATGCCTTCCCCTGCTCACGTCTGTCTTGCACATTTTTAACTGAACCATCTTGCCTTCATCAGTATGCAGATCTTCTCCAGGCACCATTCTCTTTCAGCGTAATCATCACTAAGATAGTAACATAGTGAACGCTTCTGACAGATGAATGCAGCTATCTGTTAGCTGAGTATTTACAGCACTAGAGACATCATCTACTTACCAGCTGTTTTGGAGACTTTACATTAACAGGATCAAGGAACTGACCCTTGTTAGGAGAGTCCATGTTAAGCTGAAATTCAATATTTTTACTTACAGAATTTGAATTAGGCGGTAAATCTAATGTGTAGAAAACAGCGTTCATCATGCACAGTAGAATCATAGAATAGTTTAGGTTGGAGGGAACCTCTGGTAGTCATCTGTCAGTCAAAGAGACTGGGAATGAGCCAAGCCCCTGGGCAAAGTCAAGCCACCTTTGATCAGGTTCCTCAGGGCCCTGTCTGATGGTGTTTTAAATATTTCTAAGGATGGTGATTCCTCAGACTTGCTGGACCCTGTTCAGATGTTTGACTGTTCTCATTGTGAAAAGCCTTTTCCCAGTATCTCATCAGAATCTGCCTTCCTGCAAGTTCTTTCTGCTGCCCGTTGTCTTATCCCTGTGAGTAAAACATGGCATAGTCAGTCAGCAATAAAATCCTATATAAGCCACCTCCTTTTGAGAGTGAACAAATCCTGTACTGTCAGGCTTTCCTTCTAGCTCCTAGGTCACCTATATCTTACTGTTTTGTTTACAAAGATATCACAGAAGACTGTTTTGAGAGTCTTGCTAAAGTCAAGCTTAACACCATCCACTGCAGTTTTCCACCGAGCCAGTCATATCGTCACCAAAAGTAGCCAGGTTGGTGAGGCGAATTTTGCCTTTCATAAATCCATCCTGGCTATTCCTCATCAAATTCTTGCCCTTCACATGCCTGGACAGGACTTTTAGGGGGATTTCCTTCATAGTCTTCCCAGGGATGGTGGGAAGCAGGTTAGACTGATCAGTCCGAATTTCCCCAGATCTTCCTTCTGCCCTTGGTAAAGATGCGTGTAACATTTGCCTTTTCACAGAGATCAGGAACTTCCCTTGATCACCATGACCAGTCAAAGACAATAACATTTTCTCAGTGACATTGTCCAGTTCCCAGTACCGTATCTGGTCCTGTGGACTTGTCTATATCTAATTTGCTTAAGTGGTCCCCACCTCAATATTTTTCTACTATGGGTACTATGTGTACTCTCTACTAACTCAACCAGATGAAAAACATCAGCAAACCCCAAAATCTGTGTTGCTCCAGATTTCAGGCATGTGTGTGTGTGTGTGAAGAAAATTGGATATAAAGTCCTTGCATAAACTAGAGAAGCTTTGATGTTAGTGTAATCAAAGAACTGCTGTAAAGGCGCTTCCTTCAGTAGCACCATCTAAGAGTGGTCTGCTGATATTACTTGGTGAGACATATTTTTTGAGTGTTAATTCCAGATTTTTTTTCCCAAATTTTACATTTTAGTATTTGCAATGTGTACCTTTGTATACTACACACAGTGCTTTCTAAGGAATGTGTTTAGATATTGGCAGTTCATGTGCAGTTACAAAACACAGTTATGAGTTTGTGGTTCATGTATGGTCAGGTGAGTTCAGATTTTGAGGGCTTTTTTGAGGTCTTGTGATAAACCTAGGCACAGTTCATAGGGTAACAAACCAGAAAGGGTTAATGATGATCTCACTTACAGGCTTTTAGGTATCCTCAGCTGTGACCAATTAGCCAATTAGAAACAGCAGCTATAAAAGCTTAGTTCCAAGTAAATAACAAGGTTGCAGGCTCTCCTGAAAAGCCTGTAGAGTAGTGCTGGGAGATGCTGTAGGAGGAGCTTTGCCCGAAGAGCGATGGTTGACCGTGTAAAAGCAACCTGGTGAGCTACGGAAAGAAAAGTCTTGTCTCTTCCTTGTTTTAATGTGGGGTGTGTTGGTTGGAGTTCAGTAAATTTAAGATGAACTGTACTAAAGCTGTTTTCTATGCTGTACAAATTGGCAGTGCTATTTTAGCTTGCTTATGAGGGTCCACTGTTAAAAGTCATGTCTCTTTAGTGCGTGTTAGTACTCTTTTGCTGGTGTTCTCTCTGAAGGAGAGTGTGCTTTTGCTAGTGTCCTCTCTACCAGGTAGATGTAATCTTTCTCCCTAGTATGTATTTTCTGTTTTCTTCCATCTTCAGGAAATAGGCAGCTATCTTCTTAATGGTAATAAAGTTTAACTTAAATAGACACAATCTCCATTTGGGAATAGGTGTGTTCATCTGGCTAATTAAAAAAATCCCTGCCACATCAAGTCTTCTGAGAGATAAGTCATATTTAATGACAATCATTGATAAATATTAGCTTGTAGCTATGAATAATGTAATGCGTGTTCTAATGTTTCACACAAATTCACATGTGGTACTGTCCTTCCAAAAGTAGTCCATCTGACTTAAAAGTAGGCAGCTGTAGTTAAGTATATTCATAAAATTTAGGAGGATCAGTTTCATAGTCAGTTGCACTAAGATGGAATTTACAGAGTTACTTGTGTGATTATTGTATCTGTATCTTGGGAGCAAACATGAGTACATGATATAAAACAGCTTTGGAAAATGGAGAAGTAGTTATCTTGGATTGTTGTGTACAAATACTTAACAAAGCAAAAGTAATGAATTAAAGCTACAAATTAAGAAACTGTCCTCTGTATATGGTCAGATGTTGTTAATGCAGACCACTAATCTACTTCTATAGATATTTTAATCTAGAATGAATGTGATAATGAATTTATTAAGTGTTAGTATTGGTACCCTTTTCCTCAGCTGGAAATTTCAGTGAAGGTAGTGTATTCATAATTATAAGGTACATAGTGAATCTTCTAAAATTTGTATTCAGAAATTCACTGTCACTAATTTCATGCAATCATGGGCAACTTGAAGTCAATGTGACACAAGAAATGATACTCAACTGTCTCATCTCTAACAAATGACAGTAATTAGCCATATTTCAAGCAAAAGATAATATATTACAGATAAGAAAGTTCATATTTCACACAGCAACCATTACCAGAGATGTAGGGGCCAAATGAACTCTCATGTTGCATGCCTTTTTATAAGCAGTTCTGTCACAGAATATAATAGTAAAATGATGCTACTAAAGTAAGTTTTAAGATGGAGGAAGCTTCTCAGAATTCATTACTTTAGTGAGCAGTCAGTATTAGTATTTACTTTGGTAAGTATTAAGGGAATGCTCATGGGGATTAGAAAGCCTACGCATCCTTGCTGCGTTGTCCTCCCCACTGCTAATCAGGGAATGGCAGTGTGGTTCACCTCTGGTCACTTCCACAGTGACTAAAACAGTAGCAAGTTTGTCTTTTTAGAAAGACTACAAATAAAACAATTGTTCTCAAGTATCTAAAAATTCTTTGCTGCTTATAAAGCCTAGTATGCATCACTGATCCTATGATATGGGGGCCTTGGAAATAATCTATGCAATGGGAATGAGGCTTCCCATGCTGAATGGAGATCTAAATCTTTCCCTTTTGAGATTACAGTGGTCTGAGATTCGATAGCAAATAGCTGATTAATACCTTAAGGTATTTTGTCCCAGTCTCTAAAACCAGTGAATAGTTTGAGTAGCTGGTAAAAAAAAAATTAATTCCATTTACCCACCATAAATAAGAGGATAGAAAGTTTTGAAATGGTGAGTGATGGAGAGAGTAAAAGCTCTGACCTAAGCCAAATCCTGTCCACTGCAGTAGCCGCAATAAGTAATATATCTATACAGCTAGTGCAAGGTAGCAGAACTGGGGAGCGTAGAGGTACTTACCCTTTATGCAAAGCATTCCTCTGTGGTCACAAAATGCATGTAACACAGGTGAGTGAGAAAGGTGGTGCAGTTTGGAGGGGGGTGGCAGTAACAAGGCCTTGAGGCAGCTGTTCTTGCAGTGCTGGGAACATGCACATGAGTGAGGTGTAGTATGGTGCAGCCTACTGCTACAAAGGGCCATCAGCTTGAAAAAGATGGACACAAATCAGTTCATGCTGCTTTGTGCAGGACTGAGGCATCCTTTCTGATTTTAAGACACACAAGTGTAAACTTATTCATAGGGAAACTGTAGTACTACCTTGTTTGATTTCTCATGTGAAAATGTAATTCTCAGTATTAATTTTTGTGTTCAACTCCTAGAAATTGAAGCAGAATTAATGCATAGCTGGCTGTGTTCAGTAGCATCTTACTGAAAGTAGTCAGGCATGCCTATGATTTTTATATGTGATTCTTTAACAATCATTTTCTAGGAATTTCACCCTTGCACAGGCAGGAGAATATCAATACACTTAGCATTCTGAAATCCCTTAATCTGCAATTCCTGATAAGATTTTGTTAGTGATTCTGAGGGCAAAACCCAAGTAGCTTCTTTTTAAATAAAATTTTAAAAATATGTTTACATAATCTATATAGCCTTTTCTAGCATTAAAGGTTTCTTATAAAAATGAATTAATGAAATTTAGTATTTTCTTCATAAATTACAATACTGTTTAAACAGACATTGTATTTGAAAAGGCACATAGCTTTTCTTTAGCAGCACTTACAGTGGCGTCAAGTATTTATACATGTGATGGATTCAGATAATAGCACAAATATGTATGTTACATGATGTGAGCACAGATCAAAATTTAAAAAAAAAATTTTGAGGGAATAAAAGTATTCTTTGTAATAGAACAAATCTTCCTAGTGTATGAACACTACCTGAAGTGTCCTACTGATGTGTTTGTACGTTCAGAGAAAATCAACACTGTAATACATGTTTCCTTCTTTATAACATGAAGCCAAGTTATTGCTGTACTAACGGTGTGGCCCAGAATGTTTTTTGAAATGCTGGCGAGGCTCCAGTTTATCTTGGTTTTGAGTGTCACAATTAACTAAGTGAGGTTATTCCGGTACTATCTAAGAGTCATTGTTATAATCTAAGTGGTATTTGTGGGGTATGGAGTTAGGCTCCCTGAAGTGTGAATGTCCTTTTGCTGATTTATAGTTTTGCATTATTTAAGTAGTAAATCCTGTACAATGTAGATAAGAACCTTTGAGGGAAAGCAAATATTATAGTAATTCAATATTTCAGTAGCCTTGTAGCTATTTGAAACAGTCTATTAGTAAATGATGTTTATTTTCAACTTCAGGTATAAAAATGCTTCTTATATATTAGTAGATATCCATTTCACTTTATACACAGGAAAAATGACAAAGAAAAATTGGAAGTAAGCCCAGTTTTTTTTGCTCCCTATCCAGTGACCTACTCGTAAATGACAGTATTTGTATTGGTCCTTTCTATCTTCAATCTAGATATGGCTTTCAGCATTACAAAAGCCATAAAATATCACCCAGTAATTACTACAGCTTTTCCTAAAAATACAAGGCTTAACTAGAACTCATTCAGAAATAGGTTGTCAATTTAAAAATATACCACATGAAGTGTAGGGATAAATTTCTCCCAAAAGATTTTGCTATTGTAATGCCTGTTGCTGTAGTAATCCATTTTTAGGTGCCTGACTCAGAACTGAATCCAGAGCCATGTGTGGAGCAGAGCCAACAGGGAATACTGAAAAGAGATGCCTCTTCAAAAGTGCCTAAAACAGGCTGCAGAAAGCTGCTTCTGTCAAGTCAGGATTCACATCTAAAAATGGTCTCCTGGAGCTAGGCACTAATGGTTCTGCTTTCAAAAACATAGGCAGTGCTGTTGTGTTTATACTTTGTACAGTAGTTCAGTGCCTGAAACAGTCATTGACGGGATAAGAGATGGGTGTTGCAGGACATCATCAGCCAACAGTCAAAGAATCATTTCTATGACCAGCATGCAAGGCTGGTCTTATCACTTATTGTCATAGATGCAACTGCTGCTGTAGAGAAAAGGGTTCGTGAAGGATGGTGGAAAAATGACCTATGACCTGAACTGCTGTCCTGGGTGACAGAAGAGATTGGGTATGGGATTTCTAATAATATCTGTGCCAAGTGATGTCCAAGCCTTTAATCCAACTGTATTGATGTAATGTGCACTTCATGAATTGCTCTACAAAGTAGAATCAAAACCATCATTTCTTTCCCTAGTAATATATTAACAATGTTACAAAATTCTACTTTGTTCTGGCCTAATTAATCCTGAATTTTTCACTGTTCTATAGGAAACTTTCCTCTATAGCAGAGAAATGTTTGCTTTAATATTCCTGCATGTGCTTATATAAAACATAAACCCTGAAGCCATGAACTCTGTTTAGACTGCAGTAAATTCTGAACATGTGAAAGTTTCTCTGTGTACCAGCAGGAGTTTGTTTGGCTTTGGATTTAGGTGCCAGTAAAATAATGTACGTGTCTTTGCAGGGGGGCACACAAATGTGATAGGAATAGGTATCTAAGTTTTACACATCTTCAGTCTGGTCACAGTTGACCTTTCTGGATCTGGTCTTCCAATAGTTAATACTTTTCACCTGTTTTTGTGGGTCTGCTTAAAATAATGCATCAACCTGAGCTGTGATAAATTTAAGATCCACTTAACTTGGTTTTGCCTTCATCTATTACAGTGGTCTCAGTCTTGTACTTGGTAATTGTAGATTTTGAATTAATAGGCTTTTTGAAGTTGTTCAGTAGAGCAAGTCACATTCTTCACACTGCAAAGCATGTTTCCCAGACCACAGGCTGTTCTGGAGCTCTTCTCTGAATGCAATGCAGTTCTCCATCTTTTGTTGTCTTTGTCTGGACTGTGACTGAAGTGAAAGGATAAAATCTGAGTTGGTCATAAACTGGTATGGTTTTATTAATGCTTCATGCTTGCTAAGGCCCTGGTCAGAAATGAACATAATTTTATTAAATCTGTATGAAAGCATCACTGCACTCATCTGTTACTGTTTCCCAGCTCTCTTAAGAGTGAATAACATCCTGTGTCTAGGTAGGACATTGCTTTCAGCTGAACTGTGATGCATGCATCTTCCTTGAAGTTGTTTTCCTACATAATGTCTGTAAATGGTAAATAACAATTTCTTACAGATCAATGTTATTTATAATCTGAAAGCTTTACTAGAATTGCTTTATTGCCACACAATGATGAAAGTAACAGGTTGTATGGCGTCAAATATCAGTTTTCATAGGATGCTAATAGAATACTAGTTGATACTTCATCACAAATACAGTTTATTAGAACCTGCCTGTATCTTATGTATACTACTACTTGGATCAGTCAGTTCTGGTGTTGAACTGAAAATAAGATCCAGTCATGTGTTTTCACTCATGTGGTAATGCCTTGCAACCTTTGGAGCACTACTATTTTTATCTGAAGAAACTGTAGATTCTTCTAGTCCTAATTTTGTAAGGGGTTAAGATGTGATACGGACTTCAAACCAATGAAGTATGGAAACATTTCTTCCCAGAAAGTTCTACCAAACAATTTATTTTCAAAACTGAAGCATTAAGTGGTTTTTATTAATTTCATGACATCTGGGGGGAGGGGAGTGCTTTTTAACTGTACTACACTATTATCTCCAATCAGTGAATATAAATATTTTTTTCTGAAACTTCTAAGTGTGGTTATAATAAATATATAAACTCTTGATTGAGGATACTTTCCTTCCCTTGCCCTAATAGGAAAAACTCAAATGCCATATTGCCCCCCTGCCTTTTAGGCACAAACACTTGCTGACAGAGGTCAGAATAATTTTATTCCTGCCAGCATAGGTATGTGAGATGTTAACTTTGGTAATAGAACTAGATTAAGAAGTTCCCATCTCTGATTGCCTCTTCATTTGTGTCAGCATAGCTGTGAATCAGTACAGTAAAACACTGGAACAATCTGGTTCAAAATTAATCCTCCAGGTAAAGGGTTGTTTCTGTTACTACCAAAGGTTATTTGAACATGGTCTAAATAACTCCATTTGACAGGATTGTTGAACTGAATTTTAAAGTTTCAGTTGTGCTCTGCAATGTTAAAGTGCTAAGCCATGCCTGTTGTGCAATGGTCAGTTTCTGTCATCTGTCCTTGCTCTGCTGTACCCTGACACCAGTTTAGTGTGTTCCAAAATGGTCATGGAAAGAACAGAGTGACTTCCTGAAGCTGGTCTTCCAAAGCTGTTCCTGGAACAGTAAGAGGAAATGAATCTCAGAAAATCCAGTTAAATGGTCTCAGGGAGTTATCAGACTTGTAGAAAACAAGAATTTGAGTCAGAAGTAAAATGTTATATTAGTCTGACTTGAAGCCAAAGCTAAGATACTTCCCCAGTCATGGAAAAGTTTTTTGTGAAATCTAGTAAACAGCAATGCTAGTGTAGTGTTGGTTATGTGCTGTTATATTTTTAACTACGTTGATCAATATCTGTTCAGCCTGCAGCATTTTCCCAGTGGAAGCGGAGTCCGTTAGCTTTAGGTTAGGCTTAGTCAATGGATTCCTTTTTGTTAGCAGAATTTATCCATGGGAGCTCCCATAAGCAGAAAAGTCATGAGGCAAAACACAGACAGCTTTTCATGCTGTGAAAGAGAAGCTAGAAAGTAAGAATCTGACCTATTTTTGAGGTGGCATTTCAAAGACTTTGCCGTTGAACTTTTTTCTTTATTAAATCAATTCATGTTATTAAGTGAAAATTGAAAAGGCTTTTGAAACCTTTTAGTTTATTGCTGCTTGTTTCCAACTACAGTGGATCTTTCTTGAAGTCACAGATTACCGGAGAGTATTAATACAATAGTTATTTTGAAATATAAAGCATTCTGCATCTACTAATGTACATACTACATAGTCGTGTGAGGAAGCTGCAGTAAGTCAATGAAACTGGCAGTAACCTTTATGCTCACTCGTGTCTGACAGATACAAGTTGCTGAACTTTGTCGGGTACCTATTGCAAGCATGCTGGAATATGATTGATTTCAATGCCTTGTTTGCAAAGTAAAGAAAAGGGGTGACGGTGTATCCATTTGCAGAAACTGCAGACTGCTGCAAGAAGGTATATTAGTTGTACACGTAGACTGGCATGGTTCCTAGAGGCAAAGCTTTATGCAGATTAATAAACTCCTAAATACTCATGCCATCTTAGTTTATTGTTATAACGTAACTACATTTGTACTTGGGCAGTGCTAACTGAAGTTCATGACTATGAAATCTGGAAGGGGGAGGTCTTTAAATAAGTGTTAAATTGTTTCTAGCTCACAGCTTCCTTGGAGCCATTAAGAAATTGCATCATTTTGCATCCCTTTTCAAAGGATGTTCTTTTTCTTAAATTTCCCTGTTCACAATTGCCAGCAAATAACCTAAAAGTCTTCAGAAATAGGATGGAGAAAGCATAAGATGAACTATCTCTCCCTTGCCCTAAACCTGAGCAACTTTACATTCTTTCACTTTGTTTACAAACCTGTGTTCTTTGCATTTTCTTCAGCATCTGGACATCAAACTGTCCAGGTGTGCTAAAGTAATCTAGTAAATGCCTCCACAGGTGGTGTATTCGCTAGCATGCATGACCTAAGAGACCCCACAAAGTATTTTGACTCAGTTGGCCAGAAGCAACATTGCACATTGCATTTTTCACAACGTTATTAAAAGCACAGTTAAGTCTAATGCTGCAGCAGTAGGGAAGCATTTGTAATGAAACATGCTGCCAGTGGGACGAAGGGGGGGGTGTTTGAATGTTGAATACAGTTGCTAAGTATTTTCTAAGTAATCAATGGCAAAATTGAGTTATAGGCTGCTTTAAATTATTTACAGAATTTAAATTTGCAAACTTATTACAACAAGCTGCTGCTTCTAACAACACTCAAGTTCTTGAAAATTCAATGCTAAAATGAGTTATTACAAGTTAACTGTCTGAAATTAAATTAGATGATAAACAATCCATTTTTCTGCTGTAAATTGGCATTCATGACAACTAGTTCTAATATGCACCTGAACCCATTATTCCTGGCACTTCATAAAGTGGCAATTGATAGCAATTTGTATTGACAGACTTCTATTGAATATAATTTCTCAACAGGAACTAGCTAATCAATTAATTAATCAAGGCGTGACTCAAGTTTGTTTTTATGTTGCTCCATCATTCAGAAAATTAACTGTTAACATTGTTTTCGATTAATATAACTTAAACAGTTTTCATTGGCTGAATTACCAAGCTTAGACTAATGAAATAAATGTTAAAGCTTTCTGAATTAATAGCAAAACCCAAAATTATGTACACTAAATTGCAAAACAGACAACAAATCTTAATTCTATTATACTTACCATTATACAGTATTTCAAAACAGAATGTTTAGTGGTGCATTCCCTCTTGAAAGCCGCTTGGGTATATATGGAAAGACCTAGTCACTACTGAAAAGACTTGAGGTTGTAGTCATCAACAAGATTATAATGAAAAGCACCATCAAATCATGCTCTTCTAAGGCTATCTAATAAATATTTAAATGTTCCTTCCCATTTAAATAAAGCTTTCTTAAAAGTCAAAATTGCGAAGGGGTCACTCCATCCTACTGCCAGGTCATTCTGGACAGATGCTCTAAGGATGTGAACTCCACTGACTACAGTGACTGTGCAGAGGATGCCAAGATTCATCAGTCTGCAGTGCCCTCTAAGTCAAAAGGGCTTCCCTGGAGAGCAAGGTTCTGTTTGCCTGTCTCTGACTACAGTAACAGAACCTGTTGTCATCCAAGTCTACCTTGTTTTTCAGGCTTCTTATTGTCATTAAATATCTTTGGGATTATTTTTTTTTTTTTCTTAAGAAATGGCCTGAAGCTGAAAATGCAAAATAAGAAATGAATGTCTGAGTTGTCTGTAGATCAGAGTTACAGGGATGTAGACCTGGGTTTGTTCAGGTTCTCAGACTCCTGAAACCAATAATGACAAAAAGCAACAGAAGCAAATTAATCCGATGAAACAAATGCCTTTTGTCTTCCTTTCTCTGTGCACAATCTGACTTGATTTCAGACAGTCCTTGCCTTTTGTCAGTAAGATCAAGGCTGTCTGCCTGACCACTTCTATCAAAAGCCCCTTTTGACTTAAACACTTCTAAGATGCAGGGTATATACCTAAGCATTTTATCTTCACCTCTTGGTAATCTGAACAGTTGTATAAAAATAACATGTTAGCATGGCCAGAAAATTAATGATATTAATTAGTTGTATCAACACATTAATAAATAGTCCAAAGAGAAAGTTTAAAATAATGGACAGTCCCTTTTTAAAAAGGTCACTAGAGGTACCTATATAATTCAGTTGAAAACAGTTCAGTCTTCTGGTTGGGAAACTCATGCAGCAATTAACAGAGGAGGGGAACAGGACTAGTGAGGGTGGTGGTGTTCAATCCCCTCTCATTACCCCCTGTTCCAATTAATCGGAGTAGAGCGTCTAGGAGCCTAGAAGAGTGCGCTTCACCGCTGGACTTTGTAGCTGCTGTTATTTAGACTCAGTGGGTCCACGGCTGGCGGAGCGATTCATGTACCAAGCTGGATGTTGTGCAGGTTACTCTGGGTTTTACAGTGCACTAAGCAATGACTTACTTGAAGTCAATGCATTCAATTTAAATTGTTGCTGTTGGGAGGGAGAAGGGGGAATAAAAAAAAAATGATGTCAAGTATGTCCTCTCAGTAGGCCATGATCTAGTTGACATTGACAAATTTGGGGGAGGCAGATGAATCTGCATGTCTCACTTCTGTGAATCTTGTAACTAGGCTGTTACATATAAGGAAGCTCTGATCCCATCTCCATTGCACATATCTTTTGGAAGGAAAGGCTGGTATATCTGTCTGAAAGAACCTGATCCTGAGAATGTAGCATTGATTGGCACTGAAAGCATATACTTTAATTCTTGAATTGGAATGAAGGCATTGTAATTTTGCAACTTTATCTATATTGGCACGTGTAGACATAGGGCTTTCCCTGTCAGACCATAGATGCCTTTGTTCGCAGAAAGAAGTAAGCTTGATGCTTCTGAGAGAACTCTAGGATTAAAAACTAATAGTTGTCTTGTCTAGGTGGAAATCAGGAGGGTTGTATCTTTTATTTAGGTTCATGAATAACATTTGCATACTATTTTGTTTACCTCTGGTTCTCTTCAGCAGTTTGTACTGAGTGAATACTTCTGAAGACTTTTACAAAGATTCTAATATGTGAGGTGTGGGAGGTACCTCCTTGATTCAGTCATTAAATAACTGGGTACAGTACAAGATTTTTAACAGGCAAATAAGATAATTTTAATCTTTGAGTCATTGTTTCAGGGCGGTGTAAAGTACACTGAAGTTATCCAGATGCCTGCTTTCTTCCTGTAGAACGGGCAGGAGCAGAAGCTAGAGGGAAGACTGGGGCTCTGGCTATGTATCTGAACAAGAGGTGGTATGGTAGTTGTGCTGTCTTAAAAAGAATTCCCCAAACATCTTTTTCCCTGTTGCTAGCTTACCTCAGAAACAATCAAGGATTCTCTCAATATCACTGCTACTGTCTACTGATTACTGTCTACTAGATCGAGTGTGAGAGATGTTGGACACATCTCATTGATATATTAATATAATATTGAGGTAGAGGATTTTATTCTTCTAGTAAATAGTGTAATCTAAATTGAAATCTGACCTATGGGGATGGAGGAGACCTAACATGAAACACCACTACGAAATTTCTGATGCATACTTTTTGTCAGATCTCTTTGAACACAGAAGAGCTAGAATGCAATAAATCAGTTTAGATACCGGAGAACTTGATTGGGATGCTCAATTTTACTATAATAGCCTAATCTAAAACACTCAGCCCTTTTCAGCTCTTCTGTACTCTTCCAAAATTGTTCCTAACAAGAACAATCTTTAAAAATGGGGCATTTGAGACAAGTTAATGATGGTATAGCTACTCAAGATAACCATTGCCTAAGAGTAGTATTTGCTGCCTAAGCAAAAGGCTGGATACAGTGAATAGTATATAAGTTGGTCTCTAGGAGCTTGGAGAGACTTGAAAAGAAAAATGCATTAGCCATTAGAAGAGCTGTGCAGTTAGACAAATCCACAGGTTTTAAAACCCCACAACGTCATTGTAAAAAGAAATGCAAAGTTAGGTTAATCAGGTTTTAAAGTTTGCTTCTGTTTTGCACTGAGTCAAAATCCAGGAATTGGGAGTTTCCTTATTCTGGTTTAATTTCACTTTCAACATTATTTCTTTGATATTTTTATCAATGCTTATCCCACTAAGTTTGTTCAAATACAGTCTCATTACACCACTTCCCTCACCCTCTCCAAAATTTTTATGCAATTAAATGCTTGCCTTTAAGTTACTAACTGGTGGTATAGTACTTTTTTGAAATATGTATCTTGAATAACTTGCTGTGAAAGTTTGATTTGCCCTATTGATAAATCTAATTTAAGTATGCAGTGTGGCCATTAGCAATTTCTCTGTAACTATGTGAAAAGATAAAATAACATGAGGAAAGGAGACAATGTCAGGCTTGAATTTAGTTTTTTAAGGGAGGCTTGTGTGTGAAATGAAAACAAGACTTCTCTACTGAGCTGGGAAGGAAAATGAAAATGGTTTTTTTCCAGTCCGTTTCTGTTCTTTGTCAACAGTCTAATCACTTTGATATTTAACTGAATCTTGTGTTCTTTTTGACAGCAAAGAGGAATATATTTGAGTATGAAGAGATAGGAGTAAATTGGCTGTGTGGGGTTTGTTTGTTTAAGAACACACTGCTGCCCCCCAAGACCCCAGACTTTCTAGCCTGAACTTGATAAAGCAAATATTGTGAACTTAGACCATTATATTCCCCTCCTGTAGATCACCTAACCCAATTCCAGCCATCCAATGAGAAGGGCATCCCTGAGATGCTCTTTGGCACAACTTCCCCCATCTCTACCCATTGCCAAGTCTCACTCCTGCTTTGGAAAAGGAAGCAGCAATACCAGAATATCTTTGCAAGCCTTTTTCATCCTGGCAAAGAGGCATGGATGATTCCATTAGTGAGAAACATTAGAACTCTGTGTGCTTTTTAATTCAGAAGCTTTTGGTCTTCAAGGTTGCATACATATTTCTAATCAATTAAAAAAATTTGAAAGAATTGGGAAAAGCAATATATATTGCATGCAGAGATGACAGCATGTATGTTATTGTGTCTTTTATTTACTAGGGTATTTGAAATACACTTATAAAGCCACAAACCTTGCTCCCATTTATCATTCACTGGCAAATTGTGAAAATAAAGCAATGGGGGAGACAGTTTGGTAGACAGGGAAAAATCTAGCTGTAAGTGACTTCTCTTAAAAAAACAAGCCAAAACTATTCACTGCTAACAAAGCTGAAATTTCTTTTTTTTTTTTTTTTCCTTAATGGTGGGTCAAATAAGAATGTGCTTTATTTGCAGTGAGGACAGCATCACAGATGGTAAATCTACCTCCTAGAAGAGTTGTCACTGGGAGCAATCAGACTGGTGACTGGGAGAATGTATCAAATAAAAAATAACATAGAGAGCAGTAGATTATCTTAATAAAAGCATGCACAGTGATAAAGAAAGTTAAGTCTTCTGCTTTGAATCATACTACTGCTGGCAAGCTGTTACTGACCCTCTACTAAGTGCAGGTGTTGCTGCCTGGTGTTACATACCCATTCATGAGCAGACCGGTCTGTCCAGGATGAAAGGGTAGGAGGTTACATTACAGTCTGCAACATCTCCTTTATTGCTATCATTTTGTTTTATTTCATGTTCTTGGTTTTAAGTCGGTTCAGAGTATGACCCCAGATTTTCACCTGATTTAAATGAAGAATGATTTCCTCCCACCCCAAAAGTGCTATGTAAGCACTAACATTTTCGAACAATAACATTGTCAGGGTATAGAACTACTTTCTTCCTTTATATTGTGTTATCTGACCTTTCATTGACATGCCAGTATAATTAATGATGCATAATTACATCCTACTGCTGACAAAAAGCTGCAGTGTTGTTTTTTGTTAGTCAGGGACAATTATCTGTAAAGTCACCCTTTGAATTCTCTACATTCAATCATCACCTATGTATGTTAAAAGCAAGCTATTTCATCAAAAGGTTGATTTTCCTTTACCACAGTTGTGTGCACACAAACAATGGTGTCCTTTTTGTCATCTTTTTTTCCCCTCAAGGAATGGTTGATTGACACTCATTCACTTTATATCAAGTCTTCCTAAATAAACTTTCCTTTAGAAAGTCAAAATTGAAACTTTACAACTAGGTTAGTTCTTTCTCATAATTAAGTTTTTTTCAGTGGTGGAAAAACATGCAAGTAGTGCTGTAGTGATTGGATGGCACATGCTGTGTTGCTGCCAGGACCTGAAGGTTAGAAGGGAGCACTTGAAGGCAGGAGCATGGGGAAAGCAGAGCAATCACTAGCTGCTCTCTGAGCAACAGACCGCCAGTGACTACCTGTCCCTGTACACAAGTGCTGCCACTCATTTTTTAATGGAAACATAAATCTCTTCTGGATGTCAAGATCTGACTTTATCTTTACACTAATACACATCAACTTTCTAATCAAGAGACACTTTCTTTTCTAAAAAAGCTTGATGTAAGATGAAGAAAATGTATTCCTTTTATCGCATAGTTTACTTGTAAACCCTGTTAGTCTTAATAGATCATCTTAACTTTCTAAGCTGCTTTAATTTTCATCCAAATTTAAAAAAAAACACATCAATTTTTAAGTGAGTAGATAATTGTAACTCTAATGTTGTTGACATCATTCCTAGCTGTACATCTTTATAAGATTTGGCAGCTTTCTTCCTTTAAAAACAGCACTTCTCTTTAGTCATTTCAGTGTTATCTGTTTGAAGATAGAGCTGAAAAGAAAAAGCTATAGACTTTAGGGAAGTTGGGCATTGTTACAGATGGATGCTATAAGAGTTCTTTTAAAAATAATTGTATATACTGTACTTTGTGCAGGGCAAAATATTGAACCCCTTAAAGTACAACTGCAGAAATGTTAGATCTTAATGAAAGTGCTGGAAATCTGACTGACACTTGCAAGATTATTGCAGATATTGCTAGACTTCTACAGTCACTGTCAGTCAGTCTGTGACCTGCTCAGATGCTAAGCAGAGTAATGAATGCAACTGAACATCCGTGCTTGAGAGGCATACAGTAAATTCAGGAGTGGGATGTGATCTAGTGAGTGAATGTGGT
Organism: Athene cunicularia; assembly: GCF_003259725.1. NCBI lineage: Eukaryota > Metazoa > Chordata > Aves > Strigiformes > Strigidae > Athene > Athene cunicularia. The sequence continues at coordinate 18,357,347 of NW_020799105.1, forward strand.
ATTTTTTTTTTCTTCTGAAATAAAACTGAGCAATATAATCTGACTACAAGTAAGATCTATACCCCTTAGCAGATGAACACATAAAAGCTTTTTATGGCTAGTACACTTAATTGGACTATTCTAAGAATCTTTATATCAATCACCAGGCAAGTCTGTCCTTTAACTGTGTAATAAGTGGTGAAAAGCCTAAGTCAGGGTGCCTGGTCCTCTGTAAAACATTTGTAGGCTCCTTAACTACTGAAAGCTTAATGGAAGTCCATTTAACCAACAGAGCACTGGAGTGTTTAAATTACTTGGCTCTCGTCATATGGGAGAAGCAATAGGATTCAGCCTGGTTGCAAAACTTTATTTTGCATGCTTTCCCTCATTTCCTATTCCTATACCTTTCTTCCACTTAGATGGATATAGCATAGCACGTGCATTTGTGAGTCATGGTACGGGTACAGGGAGCGGAGTATTGTCTGGCAGTTTGGTCATACAAACTGTGCAAATAATGTCACTTTTCTTTGGTGCTATGACATCTTGTGGAAAAGTTATCAAAGCCTTTTCCTACTGCAGCTCTTAAACAAATGTGACAATAGGCAAATGTCCCATAGCAGAAAATGCTAGAGTCAAAGCAGGGGCCCTAGAGCAGGTCAATTATTTCAATTATCTGGAATTCATGATGAAAAACAGCAGCAACTTTCAGGAAATATGCACAAGCCTGGCAATTGCTTGATCAGTTATGACAGTCGCTGCCAAATATCATGTCCCATCAGGTTTTGCAAAGGGAAAGCTTGGAACAGGTGGATTGTTTTAGTTACCTATGCTCCATCACAGGAGTGCAGTGCAGTTCTCAGGAGATCTAACAGGCCACCAATTGCTTGATTAAGTATGACATCACTGGCAAATATCACAAAGTAGTAAGTAATCACAGTATAGTCAGAAGGAGAGTACATAGAGCAGATGGATTGTTTCAATTATTTGGGCCCCTTGATGAATAAGAACTTCAACTGCCATCAGCAGATCCTGTGGCAGGCAAGTAATAACTGCATTGCTATGACATCACTTTAAAATCCGGTATGGCTTAAGTATTTCAGCAGCTGTAAAGCATAGATTTGTCTTAGCATCGACTTGACCCACAGCTAGCTTCAGTGCCGAGAACTGAATACTGAGAAAATTGTGAGCACTTCCAAGCACTTCATGGTATTTCACCACTGCAGGGAAAACATTGAACCAGCATCAAGCTTGCTGTTGGTACATTAATTTTTTTTTTGTATTACATTTTTCAGAAGGAGTCAGCAGGGTAAAGCTAAAGACTGCTTACTGTCAAGGCCACAACAGAAAGCAATAGCTTAGATCTGTTTATGAATAAATTTGGGAAGGTCTGAGCATCCAGAAAATGGACTTACTGTATTATGCAATTAAGGATCAAGATCTGATAAGCCTGAAACCTGTTAGGAAAAACTGACCAAAGGCCACAATCCCTCATTTTGCCTTCAGTCTTCCTCCATGTTGCAGCTGACACAAGCTACCTTTAATTTCTCTTTTTACATTTGTCTTGATGTTAAAACAAGTTTATAATGTTTGCTTTTACAAGATACATGGTACCTTATATCACTATCCCCTTTCAGCTAAAAGTTGTTTATTGACTCTGGTGCACAGAAATCTAGTTTACACATAAAAAGCTAAAGAACAGAGGACACCAAAGAATTAATAAACTTTGAAGCCTACAGTTGTTTTTTTACAAACCAAATCCCATCTGAGCTTTATCAGATTTAAAGTCTGAGAACTGCTTTGGTCAGGCCTTGAAGGCAGAATAGAGTCAATAGGAAGCTTCTGTCTGAGCCAGTATGTCTTGTTAACATCTTTCAAAAAGTTAATATTATAAAGGATTTGATTTCTGAATCCTTCAGTGTCTTTAAATTCACCTCAGCACAGAATTGGTAGAGAAATATTTCCTCTAAGTAATTAACCCGGTTATGCAAACATATTCTAGTCATGAAGGGGTATCATTTATGTTGGAAGATGGGCACTGAAGTGTTTCTAGTCAAAATTTGAATCCTTTCTACTTTTTACATTGAAAAACTAGATAGGACCATAAAAGAAGAATCCTGAGGGCAATTTAACTATATTAATTCTAGAAAATGTAAACCACAGCAATTACCGGTTTTGTGGAGGCTGAATGGAGTAAAAATAACCAACCCCTTTTCCTTCCATATCATATAGCTTTGAGATAATTAAAGGGGGGGTATTGATTACATTCTATCCAATGAAAAAGTAATCCTCATTAGTATTCTTTATCTGACCTGTCCATTTCCCATTACAGAGGAAACTGCTTCTAATTTGAGATCAAGAAATTACTTTTGATAAGAACAAATCTCTCAAACTGATGAGGAAAATGGAGATTTTCCTCCATTTGCTGCTGGTTTGATATATGCTAAGTACCAAACACTTGTCACTTTGTGTCATTTCCATCCAAAGTTGAATAGAAGCTACTGAGACAACATTGCTGCCCATTTTACAACTTTAGTGTAGTGGGTGACATTTTAATGGCATTCATGTGATGACTGATATTAGTTTTCCTTTTATTTTCTTCTCTCCTTACTCTAATATTCTGAGTCTACAGTATGTACTCCTAATTTCAAATAGTTCAAAATCAGGTACAGACTTGAGCTGCTGGTTCTGCAGTCTGCTTTTCTATTCAGATCAGGTTTATGTCTGTCACTGAGAATGTTAATTGTTACACAGCTTAAAAATCATAAGACTCTAAAGTATTAGGGTTCAGTTATACCCTTTCTCACCTGTGATTAACTAAGTTAAGTCAGGAGCGTGTTTTATGCTATTCTTGTAACCATCAGAACTTGAATTTCTTTGGAGGGAAATTTCTTGTATTTCCTTCAGAAGCTGCATATTTACTAATAATAAAAAAAATTTATTTCAAGTATTGTAATAAAATAATGGGAATTGACAGTACTGCTTGCAGACAGAAGGTTTTGTGGTTTTTTTTTTTGTTTTGTTTTGTTTTGTTTTTTAATTATGCTGAAGATCAGCTCTCCTCAACTTATTCTTGTTAGACTATCAGGCAGGACTGATCCCTTAATCTAGAAACAGTTTATGTAACTGTTGTTTGGCAGGATGGTGCAATAGCAGAAATTTGGTAGCATGTGAAAAAATAATTGAGAAGAAAAGAAATGAATGGATTTTAGGTGAAAGAGGGATGTGAATAGAAGAATACAAAATAATAAAGGCAAAGCAGAGCTGGAGGTGACTGTACAGCAATAGGTTGAAAAGGGGCAGGAGACACAGCACTGAGAGACTGTGGAGACCAAAACAGAGTTGAGTGATACAGAGAGAGCAAGGCAAAGACTAAAAATTGTAAAAGGGCTTGTGGAGCTGAAGAGAAGGGTAACAGGGGGAGGCTACCTGAAGACAAAAGGGAAAGCAGGTATTTGGACAGAAGGAAGAAAGGAATAAGCAAATAGGGAAAATAAAATTAAAAAACAAAACCACAAAAAAACAACAAAAACAAACAAACAAAAACCTACTAAAGAAAGGATGAGAACTTACCTCCCATCTCTTTTTTTAAAAAAAGTTAAGCTAGATGATGTGGAATACTGATAGGCAGATTAGAGAGTGGGGCTGGTTTTGAAAGAAGGATTTGATGACACTTTTAAGACAATCACAAGTTGTGATTACAGGATGTTTTACTTTCTGTGGCATTATCGTGCACTTTTAAATAACTGTCTTGTTTCCTCTGTAAGGAAATGCTGCTTTCCCTACTCCAGTAAAGCAAGTGGATACAGGAACCTCAAATTCTAGAGTTTTATATTCAAAATACTTTGTAGTACTGTAGTATACAGGGAGGGTCTTCTATTACCATTTTTATCACTTCAGAAATATTGTCCAGGTAAAGCTAATAGGTAGTATTTTTAAACTTCTGTCAGCACAGCGGAAAAATATTGGGTTCATATGTGTGGCTCAAGAAAATCTATTTCATCTTGGAAACATTTATCTAAAGAACTGACCAAAAATCAAACCTCAGAAACTGTAGAAGTGTTTCGATGTGCTGGTGGTTTTAATTGAAATATCTCTGAATCATTTAACACTCTGCACCTTTGACACAATACTCTCATACAGTGGTCCTAGAAATAAAACCATTGAAGATTGTATTTGAAGGAATGAAGATAGTTTTTATTGGTGTTCTTTTAGGATCGACCACAAGGACTGAATAATGCTCCCAAAGAAATACATTTGGATGAAGATGACTGAACATGCAGATCCAAAGGCCTTTTAGGATATGGTGAACCTTTGGCCTTGGATGAAGAATGTTCTTGGATGAAAGAACTCCAGCTGAAAGACTTTGTCTTTGCCTTTTGCCTGGAGAATTGCAAAGATATGAAAGACATAAAGGAAACAAAGATTTGCAGCTGAATTCTTGCAGGGTGCAGTTACAGTGGCTGACACTGGCACACAGCCAGCCTGTCTCATTACTGTGGAATGTCACTAGCTTGTACCCCTTACCAGTCTCCTACAGCTCCCCAAAAGCCTCTCACACACTTGTTGGTTGTTGTTTTGTTTTTTTTTTTCTTTTCTGCTTTCTATTTGCAAATTATATTAGCAAATTTTAATTGCATAGTTTCTGTAATGAAATGAGCACCTCTGGGGTTTATGTATGTCATGTATAGCTAAAAAGGTAAACGTAGAAAATGCTTATTATGCTTGGTTCATCAGATTATAATATCATGCTTGTACCTGCAGCTGAATAGGTAGTTAAGTATTAGTCTTTGTTTTTCTTCATGGTTAATGACTTGCCGAAGTTTAAAATGACAAGAGTTCACTGACAGAGTCAATGAAGTGACGTTCACAATCGGGTCAGCCGTGGCTACCTGGACATTCCAATGGATTTCTTATTCTAAAATACTGAACTGTGTTAAGTCGATAGGAAGACATCTAGTAATTCTGTAAGTTTCTTTACTAAATATTCAATATACTTGAAACCTGGTTATACATTTAACAATTTCACTTCTTGAAGTGTCCTTATTTACGCTCTATGATAAAATGCAGCTCTACTAGATAGGTTCTGTTTAGTATCTTAGAATAGGATGTGAACAACAGATTTCATGTAACACTGTTTACTAAGGTTGACCTTCAGAGCGTGTCTGTATACAGACACCTTACCTGACATGTTTCTTACCGAAGTAATTCTGCTAACGTGTTAAAAAAACGACTACATGCAGAGAAATGCTGTACCAAAGTTAAAGGGCTTACTTTGCCTTTGATTCCAGGAGAGACAATCCACATGGAGAGAGGCTTAGTGATTTTCACCATTGTGGGCAGAATTCTGTAATTCATACCAACTCACATCATAATACCTTTTGTGTCAGCTGGGCTTGCTTAGTAGGTCTTCCAGAATTCAGGCTTTTACAGTATCTCTGTTCTAAAATATGGCCACTAAAATATGTAGTCATGGACACACTTCTCAAAGGACAAACCTGAAAAGAAACTAATCGAAAAATGCATCCTCCACCAGGGTAGCTTAGGTGAGCCTAGCCTTATTCAACTGACGACATATTAGCCTAATTTTCCTAAATGGCCTCTAACTTGTTAAGAAAGCTTCTCTTCAACAGCTCTTGTTGTTCTTGGCCGGCTACCTGATCTGACTTTACAAACACAGTTCTAGAAGCTGTTTTAGCCAAGAAATAGACTTTTCTAGATGACAATATGGACACTGTCTCTTAACCTTTAGCTTTTGACCCAAAGAACTGGGAGACCATAGCCTATCTTCAATCAGTGATTTTGCTTGCTTGCCTTTTCTCCTCGTAACTCCCTGTGTCTGTTCCTCTCCTCCCTCTTATCTGTCCTTAATGGATAATGAACATTGTGCATGAATGACTATTGGAAGTGTCAGTTACTGCAGGGTCTCTGTGCTGGGATGATTAATATAAAATAATTCATATTGAGGTACATATGTATGTGTCTGTGTGCAAGATGTTAATATAACCAGCTACCAACTAGTAAATATGCCTTGGGACTATTGGAATGTGTGTATACATGAAGCAAGCTATGGCTAGAACTTCAGATATCTGGATGCTGGACAGTTAAACTCCACTGTTTACTACTAATTATTACTGTACTGATGCTGCTTTGTTACTGCCCTAATAAAAGGAACCTTTATCAATGCTTTGCTACTGAGTAGTGTGTATGGCAAAGAGGTCCGGGGTATTTCTCTAAGAAAAGACAAAAAAAGCTAAAAGATATGTCTGGCTTGACCAAAGCAATGTGTTTTTACAGTGATTGTGCCTAAAATCAGGTCAAATCAGTCATGGGTTAACTTGGAATAGTTATGTGACTTAATTTGTTTTTCCTTTGGCCACCACTAAAATTGAGCATTTCCAATTTTACATGATTCTTCAATGTCAGATAATTGTGTGGTTGTGCAGCCTTCCCTCAGGTTGGGGCTACACCTATTCCTGGGTCAGTAGAAGTATTTGTTACTACACAGCCACTTTGTTTTCCATGTGTTTGTTCTAGTAAATTTGTTGAATATATAAACCATCAGACTTTTCTGGATAGGTATGTGGCTTTTGGTCCAACTTAGTGCTCTGTTCTGGTGCTAGAGCCATGCTCTGTTAAAGATCTGTTACAACTCCCAAGAGGTGAATAACAGAGTTGGGATGGATTAGACCACAAGATATTTCTTTTTTCTTGTGTTTTCATGGAATTCCTCTTACCAGATGTTTTCACCTCTTGTTAAACATCAGTAGTACTGCCATGTTGGCAAATGTTGATTGTTCCTCAACAGGGAAAATATGTGTGTGTATTCATTCCCTTGGTCACTAGTGTGGCTTCCTCTAACTTTGCTGGAAATTCACCATGCTTATTTACTAATACTGTAATTAATTAAAAACTATAATATGATTTTAAAAACCCTATGATATAATTAAAGTCTGATATAACTGTAAAGGATCTTCAGAGAGATAATTTCTAGTTTTAAAGCTGTGTATGAGGATTTTCCCCTGTATTTCCCCTTTGTGCACATGCTTAGAAATGTTTTACTTTACCTCTGATAGGTCTATCTTCATGTAGAAAGGACATGGGAAACAACTTTTATTAGGTTCTTTTCTTGGTTGGTGGTTGGTTTTTTTTTGGGGGGGAGGAGAGCAGGGAATGGATTTCTCTTTTGTCTTCCTTTAAATCTGAACCTCGGTGCTTGACTCTTGATTTAGAGGTGGGGAAAAAAAAATCTGTTTTGTATTTAAGATTAAACCTAACCTCATCTTTTGTTAAAAACAGAGCCAACATTAAATTCATATGAGGGCTTTCTTTTCACTTCTGTTTTCCTCCACTGGCTTTTCTTTGTCAAAGAAAAGCATAAGGGGTGACATATCTACTCCACACGGAGTAGATGCTTGGTATTGAGGATTCATTTATCATGAAGACAAAACATAACAAGATCCTGAGGCTGAAAGTCAAAGAATTTGATCAGGAAAGATGATGCCCATTTTAAGAAGCCAAAGTATTTTATTATTGGAATGCATCATTCAGAGAATATGATAGATTTTCCATTAGTGGAAGTCTTTGATCAAAACTGCATATCTTTCTAAAGGAAGAGCTGCCTCAAAGAGCAAGCAGCTGAGCCTGATGCAAGAATCATTGAATGAGAGAATTTTGCCCTTTTTTTTATGCAGGATGAGTCAGATATGGGTACCATAATCCTGCAAATGGTAGTAGTTATTGTAAAAAAAAAAAAAAAAAAAGTGAGATTAGACTTTTTCTACAGAAGAGGGGCACTTGGAGAAAATTATTAAACTGGAGCCTAAAGCAACTATACCTCATGCTGCTAACATCACAGAATGTGTATGGCGAATGTTATAGTTAACTTTGTTATAGGTAACCTTGTGTCTGTACGATCTTAGAAATGCTTGTTGAGGCAGGCTAGTGCTTTCCTGTAGGTAGAAGATTGAGAAGAAAAAATTGCAGCGGCTTTTAGCTTCACAGATCCGTAGTTCGCAGGGATGATATTACTGTGGATTTTCTTCTTTAATTGTTAAAACATTTATGCAGAAAGACCTGGGTTCGAGGTCCTTTTCAATCTGAAAGGCTTAACCCTACGTGTCAGAAGAGGGATGCAGTGATGTTGGTATGTGTTGTATGAGTATGATATATTCCTTTATTTGATGCTGGGCCACTGTGGTGGTCAGAGGCACACACAGCAGCTGCAGAGAACCTCCTGGTGGACGAGAAGTTAGGACTCTAACCTCTGCTGGCAATCAGAGTCAGAGTTTTTGCTTCTGGCCCTATTTTTGCTTTTTTTTCCCCCTAGTTTTATTCAATGATAGACAAATGAGATGGTAAGTTAGTGTAACATGCATGCAGGGTGCAAACCCCTAGCTTCCTCTCAGCTGAATCAGGCTGCATTTTGCCAGCACTCCTTCTGGCCCATTTCCACTGGCTGGCAGTGGGGTGAAGAATGTTCCCTGGGCTGGTGCCTGGGTCATGCTTCTCATGAGGTGGCATCTGAGGCCTACAGCAGTGGCCCCCCTGCTCAAAAACAGATGAAATTGCCTGGGTTTCAACATCTGACCCTGCATAAGCTTAATGCTGGACAGACCAACCCCCTTTGGCAATTATGGGGATATTATAAATTAACCAAATTACAGAATTAATTTTGCAGACTTAGATGTTTTACGAATGTTATGTACCATTGTAGTCTTTCCATTGTAGCATCTTTTTCTTTGTTAGTGTACATGGTTAATAAAGTCTTTAAGTGCTACAGAGCCCATTATTGTCAGTAATGAGGCTATCTTCAAACTGAGTGTTTTACAGGAACCCTTGTACCTTCCAGACACAAGGACACACTTTAAGTACATAAATTTCCAGTTGTTGACCATCTCTGAAAGTGTGGAATAGAGGCTTTTTTTTTGCTCTGGGTAGTAATTCTTTTTTATTCCTGGAGCTATGTGTTAGTCAGTGATCTACCAGATTTTACTAATCTTGCTTTTTTTTTTTTCCCCTTTTCCTGTATCTGACTTGTGCACAGACAACTGGAATTGGAAAAATTCTGCAATGCTCAACCTACTTCCGTCTTTCCAGGAATATTAGACTTCAGAGATAAAGTCCTCTATAGCCTAAGAAGCATCAGCCTTAGCATATTATAGGTCTCTTGTTTAGCCTTAGCCAATGATTTTGACCTTGTCTAATGAATATCTGTGCGTTGGTCTTCCAAGCAGTGCTATTACATTTCACCTCTTTAGCTTCCCTTTTACAGCCTCAGTTGTTAGATAGGAGATATTGGAGAAATTAATAGGTGATAACTTTTTGGTAATAATCACTCTTCTCTCCTACTACATCTCCCTTTCTTTCTGAGAATTGATTTTTTTTTTTTTTTTCACTTTGTTATGTGTTACTTTATTGTGAAAGTCTGTTACTGGAAATGTGGTCACATTATTAAATTTTATTGATAAATGTCCAGTATTCCTGCTCCTGGTAGGTGGAGCCATTATGCTTTCATTAACTGCTATTGCTACATGATGTGGGAGAAAGGAGAGGGAGACTAAAAAGAATCTGAAGAGGATAGTTTTCCTTTGGGAGTTGAGGAATGTTTTTCCTTCATCACAGTAACAGTTTTTTGAAAGCCTGAAAGAGGTGATTTGCTCCTAGATACTTCCTGCAGGGAAAGCATGAACTGTAAAACAATCTTGACACCAGTACCAAATACAGCAGTTCTGCCAGCCTTATTGTCCCTTTTTTCTGTTGTCCAACATGCACGTAGCATGTCACAGGCAGCTTTGAAGTTGAATTCCTTTAGGATATATGAGACCATGCTGCAGGTCTGAAATAAGTCTGTTATTCTTTGTGTGTTGAGCCTTGTCACAAGCCATGCTACCTCCTCGTTATTATAAATGTCACATTTTGATACTTCCTCCTTTGTATGAACTTTTGTGTTCTGTCGCTCTTCAACAATGCTTCAAAAAACCTATATGCTTCAGAGCCTAACACCTGAGTTATTCCATACTGCTGCTTTCAAGCAAGAAAGGTAAAATATAATTTTTAAGAGGAGAACCAAGACTTGAATATTGAGGGTTTGGGTTTTTTTCCTAAAGTACAGTCAGTGTTATCTGGAAGCTTTCATGGGGCCTTCAAGGGCACTCTGAAGTTGAGTGGGGAAATCATATGTCTGCAGAAAGTCTATTCCATCTTTTCGACGAAGGTTTCTACCAAATTTTCAGGTATTGCTCTGGCAACTTCAGTATTACTTTTGAATATTTTGAAGTGGTATGCCAGAGGAAGATCTTTTATTTTACGGCGTAGCTTATTTCTAGTACTTGCATAGCAGGGTTTTTATAGATCTGAATATCTCTGAAAACATGATGTGTTTCTAATGATCACAAATTAATAGGTTTTTTTTTTCCCCCAAGCAACCATCTTCAAAATTAATTGTTCACATTGAGATCCAAAGGTTTTTGCAATCCTAAATTTCCCCCATTTTTCTCCTTCACACCCTCTCCCCAACCAAGATTTCAATGCCTCCTCACAACATATTTATTTTTTGAAAGTATCCACAAGAAGAGTGGCTAGAAGCAGTAGTAGTCAAGTGATAGGCTTTATTTTGTACCAAGTTATACAATTTAGTTTTCAGATAACAAAAAAAAAAAACCCCAACCCCAAAATGCAATGTAAGTTGTCAAAAAGCTGACACTCTATATACCAGAAAATATTAACATCTATTGACAAGAAAAAAAGTATGAATCACTCCATCTCCATGACACATTTCAAAACTGCTATACACAGCACAAATTATAGTGTTTGATGGTATCGGGGATAATAGTACTTGAGAGTTCCTCTCTGAGTGCCCAGCGTTACTACTAAAAGGGTTCAATTGTCTTGGCTTACACTATAGAGCTACAGAAAAAAGATTAAGGTTCTCTGAGGTCATCTTTACTAAAAATAAAAGCTGATACAGAATTGTTGTTAATAACTTCAATCAAAGGAAAATAGTTTCATATTTTGTGTATTACATTCTTCCTGCAAAACAAAAATTATATCGACATGTAAAATATTTATTTTCTTAGTGCCTTACAGAATATTTCCAATGTGACGTCCCCTTTCTTGCCACTTATGTCCTCCACAATCCTGTATTTTAATTCTTTCTGTTGTCAAGTTCCTAACAGTCAGGCATGCTTCCTGTACCCAGCAGCCACATGAGTCCATAACAGAGGAGTCAAAAATATGTCAGGAAAGGCTAAAATATAAATTTTTTGCCTAAAAAGCTTATGAGGAGCTGTCCTCCTTCAGAGATGCCACCACCTTTGATTTTTCTTGCATTGCCCTTAGCTAGAGGTCTCCAATGCTTCAAGGAGAGGGAGAAACAGCTTCACTGAAAACTGTAGGAGGTAGGAGTCTTTTTCTAAGTGGCCACTTGTAGGCAGCATCTTGTTTAATTATCGGGAAGAGCAGTGAGAGATAAGTATTTTGTCTGGAGTGGTTCCTCATGGAAATTCTGGAACAGAACATTATTATTTGGCAATACTGAAGGAAAAAAAAATAGTTGTGAAGACTTATGTGGGGAAATCATTGTTACTTTCAGAGAACACTATTCAAAAGAGAAATAAGCACAAGATTATATGCAGGGTTGTGGAATTTTTTTTGTTTAGCTCATTAAAAATCAAGTCCTAATTTGAGCAGGTTTTGGTGGGTTTTTTGGGGGGTGGAGGGTGGTGATTGTTTGGGGTGGGGTTTTTTGTTTGATTTTCTTAAAGGACCCAAGTGTAATTAATTTTAACTCCAAAGTAATAATTGGCTTTCTACCTAAACTCTGGAAAAATTCAGCTCTAGTAGAAGGGAAAGTACTGTGATATTAATCATGTAATTATTTGGTTTATTATTCATGTGAAAGAAAAAAAAGTAATTCTTTTAATGCTGAATTTTACACTAACTACAGGGGTGCAGCTGCTGCCTATATAATGAAAGCTTTAATAGAAGAATCCCTGGGGAGGGTTGTTGCAAAATCCCTGTGGTTACTGAATGTTGAAATGGAGCAGATAGCAAGAGGAAGAGGAGGGTATAGAACATCATAAGGCCTGTTATTAATATGTTAACCTACCTGGAAAGAAAACAAATTAATTGTAAATCAGAAGAGAGAACATAGATACTTACATAGATCATGGATCTCTGAGGATGAAAAGGTCATTGTAAAAGCATTTTCTAAACAGGTCTGTCTTCTGTGACTCTGGGGTTAACTGCACTATTAAAAAATACAAACAAAAAATTTTAAAGTTATGTTCTGTTTAGGTTGTCTTCATCATTACAATGTCCCAATTGCCTTCAGCAGTTCGTTAAGGAATGCAAATAGTATGCAACTTGTAGTTTGTTCTTTCGACCCTGCACATATAAAGCAACTGAAAAGGATGGCAAGTATAGCTGATTCTGTTCAGTTTTGCATTTTCACCAATGGGACTGTGTCCCTTAAGCCCATCCCTGATGCCTGTACAGAATTCCAGAAGTCAAGGGACCTCCAAGTACCATTGCAGACAGAGCTCAGCTGAGCGTGCGATTACTACAAACCCTCCTTGCTTAAACTAGTTAACTTAAAGATATTTGGTGTGGATATGATTAAAGTAGAATGAGAAGCAATAAAATTATTTTTTTTTTGGTTTGTTTTAGAAATTGAGGTCTGATGAGAGCTTAGTTTTGTCCAATAATTTCTATTTTAGTTCTTCAGTGAAAGAAGAGAATGATGCTGCAGTTAAATCCAAAGACATTAAAAAGGGCAAATCAAACTTTTTTTTTTTGAGGAGGCAAGATGTACGTTGGATATGATGGTGCAATATAGTAGAATAACTTCCCAAGACAAATAATATAAGTATTGCTGTTGGAGAGAGGTGAATGATGTAGTTTGAAAATTACAGTTGAAAATATGGAGTCGAGCAAGATTGTGTTGAAAGAACATATGAAGTGACCTGTCAACACAGGTCTAATTTCTACTATGACTTTATGTTATTTTTAAAACTATTTTTTTTCCAGAGTGTGAAATTACTTTGAGATCCCATCCAGTTCAGTGCTGGCCTCCCTAGTCCTCAGTTTTTGTTTTGTTTTGTTTTTTTTTTTTTTTCTATTTGTGTCTCTGTGTATTTCTATCATGAGGCAGTTTCACAGTCATAGGTGCAAATAGGATTACTTCTTGTAATAACATTTCAAAGAGAGGCTTTCATTGGCAGGAAGCAAGTTTGTGCAAAATGCTGATGACATAAGCAGCGTGTTGGATGGTATAGCCTGAAAATGAAGCTGCTAAGAAATCTTCAAATCAAATGCAGTTCTGTCCAGAAGGAAATCATTTGCATTAGAAATTTTGCTGTAGCTTTCTGCACAGGCCTGGCAGCCCACACTCCCTCTGCTCTGCGTTATCTCATTAACATTATTATTTGGACGCCAGAGTCAAACACTTATATCGGGTAATAGTTATGCCTACTTGACACAATGTCAGTAAAATGCAATTTTTTCATCTAATTAGAATTTTGACAGGAAAGAGAGGAAGAGGCAGAAAATAAGAAATTAGTTATTTCCTGTACCTCTGTCATTGCAGGCATTAAGCTTCACTGGTTTATTTTGCATGATCTCATGGCAGCCCCTTCACAGCAGCCTGATCTCTGCCAGATTTAAAGGCAGGACGAGTTAAATAAGGAGGTCCAAATGTTACTGGTTGGAACAGGAGACCTTTTAGATTTTCTAAATCACAAGAGGTACAAGACAAAATGCTGTTAATTCTGATCTTGCTGGGAATCTGGGTTTATGAAAATACAAATTTTAAGTAAAACTTTCCTAAATTTTCACGTACAAAATGGCACTTGTTAGCTGGGACCCTCTATAGAATGACAGTGAAGCTTTTTATTATTGAAAGGAAATCAGTGGGAATAAATTCTAGTGAGCACTAGGACCATAATAAATTAAAGTTTTGGAGTGGATTTTTTTTTCTATTTCTGAAAGACAGCTTATTTTCTCACCCCAAAAGAAAGATTAATCCTCAAAGTCTTTAATATGAGTCTCAGATTTCAGAGATCAATAATCTCTGCATACAAGCAGACATCTGCCACCAGACCTCCATCTGGGACAGATATTGGTGAGGCTAATGTCCCAAGAATTAAAAAAAAAAAAAAAGTCAAGTTATCCCGTGTCATCTTGGAAGGACACATTCATTAAGAAATGGCATGTCTGCTTGTACGAATAATCAAATAATAAATAAGGTTTTTAGCAAAGAGCATTTATTCAGCAATACTCACAGCACTGTCCAAATTTTGTAATTTGATTTTTCAAAATCAGATTAATTTATTACCTTTTTTTCTTTTGCTGCTCTTTCATATCTTTGAGGCTGCATAATTCTGTGAACTCCTGTTACGCTTTATTTGGGTTGTAAATGTTGCGGTCCCAAGTGAAATCAGAATTCCTGCAGGGCTATACACGGTGTAAGCTTGTGGTAAGAAGAGTTTTTACCCTGTAATGTTTGCTTTATAGTTGAATAGAAGCGGGCAATGAAATAGAAGCACGCAGAGGTGAAGTTATTTGACGAGGGTCACAGAACAATTAAGTGGCAGAGCAGAGATTTTTTTTCAGCAAAGTTTCCTGAGATTGATCCAATCAGGTGATTTTGAACTCAGCAGTATGGAATCTCTCCCTCTGCTTTAGGTAGAGATCTGCTGAAACAAAATAAGCTGGCATCAGAGCAAAATACTGACTCATTTTAAGCAAAACCCAAATTCCCTCCTTTGGTTCCTCTGTTCCTCCAGTTTTCTTTTTTCTTTATAAGATTCAGTTATTCCTTGTATAGGTAAAATTACTCCATTCATATTTAAAGTCGCAAGGTGGTTATGATAGGCTGCTTCTCATTCTCGTCCTGCACCTCCTGAGATTTAAAATAATTAGTAATAACCCTATGATACTGCTGCCTTTTAATTTTTCTTCTAAGATCAGTGAAATTGGTATAAAAGCTTACCCTGTTCTTTACTGCGATGCCTTTGGAAAAGTTCATACAAAGTTACAAGCAGTATTATAACACACTGAATTGTGTAATTCTCCTCCAAGTTTGACACAAACAAAAAACCCCACTTAATTTATTTCACTGGAAGTGGAAACTGAATTCTGATAGCTAATAATTTGGTCAGTATTGCACCTGGCTAATGATTTATGGGTTTAAATGTGTGTTTTGCTCTTTGGGCTAATGCTGCAATCAATGTGTGTGAACTTGTCTGTTACCTATTTGTATTGTATTATTCAAACTTAAATACTGAGTTCTGTGTGATAATCTAAGAATAATTCAGTCACTGCGATGTTCATTAATCTCCGTAACCCATGTCACTCGCTCTTAATCTGGCAGTTTGATTCACCATCTTCCTCTGACATTTTAAATCTTTGACAGCACACTATATTTACACGGTGTCATGGCATTTTCTGCAGATGATGATAGAAACTTTTTTTTTTTGGTGTCTCACGTTAACAGATGTGTATTGCTAGAGAGTGATCAGGTTAATTAGAATAAAGTGAAATAAATCTCCGTTTGAAAGGATTGTATCCCATTGGAAGGGGATAGCAGATACAGGAGGTGAAGCTTGAGTTGAAAAGTCCCTGTTAATGTAGGTTGTGCCAACCAAAAGCACAGCATTTCATCTCTCATCTGACAGGAGCCCAGACACTTTTGATCTATGAAACCAAGCTGCTTTTCTGGTTAGTCATAGTTCTTCAGAAAAGCGTGCGGTTGGACATATGTTGGGAAAAAAACATGCTCAAGATTGCATTGAATCCAGACACAAAGTTTTGTTTGAAATTGTCCTTTCGTGTATGAATTTCTCCTAACGTATTGATCCTTTCACGCTAAATCCATCAAATCTTAATAAAGTACGGATGCAACTATTCAGGTAGTAAGTACAGGCTTCTACTAAAGAAAGTAATGCGGTATTCAAATGGCAGTATGCCCTGACTTTTCAGACCCTATTCTTCCATAATGATGCTTCAACAAAATGTGGAAAAAAGTGAAGTTCAATAGATATTATGTTTCTTTTCAATGACTAGCTAAAAATTCTCCTTATCAGAGTCCCTTGTTAAAAGATCAAACCTATACTGATGAAAAAGGCTGGGGGGGAAAAAAGTCAATTTTCTTTTTCTGGGTTCTTGTAAAATTTACCAGTAAACTTTATTTGGCTTAGTATATTAATAGTGGGAAATACAAGGAATGAAATACAAGGAATAAAGGAATAAAATTAAGAAACTTACACATTTTGAAAAAAGTACAAGTATATAAAATGATCTGGGTTGGATGTTTCATGAAACGTCAAGCATATGGTGACAATTTCTGCCACTGGTTATTCTATAAAACAGGGAACTGCAGAGAAGCATTTGTTATCGCAGTTTCCACGGAGGGACTGTGTATATCTTTTGATGCTCTCGTATTAGAACAGCACTCTCATAAGTGTCACGTTGGTACTCCTAAAAGTACTCCATGGAGCTTTTTGTATAGATTTCACTTTTCATACCAGGAATCATCCGTTTTAAATAACTGGACTCTCCTCTGGGTATGGAGGTTCTTGAAGAATTCTGTGGAATCTCTGTAAGGCGTAAAATATTTATCTATATATACAGTCTGTGTTTGCATGAGGAATATACTGTAAGAGAAATGATAGCTAATGCATGCTCAAGTCAATTGGCAACTTATTTTTTTCTGTGTTGCTAGAAGTATTTATGTGTGTATGTTGATAGAGAACAAAATATATATTGTGACTGAAAATGGCTATCTATTGCAGCACTGTTATTAAGGGATCTGAAAGCCTTTCTGATTCCCCTTACAAAGCTCCATCTTTTTGCCTGTGAATTATGTCTAGCAAGTTTTTCTTTTTTCCTTTTTTTTTTTTTTTTTTTTTTTTTAATTCAGTGCTTTCAGTTAGAAAGCGAGGCAAATTAGCAGGTATTTGCACCATAGATAGAACAAAGCATTTGCACAGCTCTATGGAAACCCCACAAAGAATTCCTGAAACTTCATAGCATCGTACTAGCATCAGTACAGGATCCAACAGCCATAACTGACAGCTCTATAATTTCACCTTCCAACATAATATTCTTGGAACCTTATAAAAATGCAAAATGAATTCTTGCTAACAAGTCTACAATGTTATAAGTAGTTATATTCTCCTCACTTACCAATGACGATTTCTTTTCAAGGAGGATTTAAAAGTGGATAGAAAGGGTCAAACCACATTTAGTCTTGATAAATGTCACCATAAAAAAGGAAAATTTTCATTATAAATCAGGTAGATACATTTCAAGTTGTTCTCTGAAACTCTGTTGTTGTCTTAGGATCAGTGATGTGCAAGTCACTGGAAAATGGGTTGGGGAGTGATTCTTATTCTGATAGAAGTATATTAAAACTCACTAATATTTCATAAAAGTAGTATAAGGGGGAAATAATTGACTGTATCTTGTCATATGGTAATACCTTATAATCTAACCAGAAATAGAACTTAATCATATCAATCTATGAGATGTTTATAAGCTGTCATGAATTAAGTTATAGGAGAATAACACTGTTTCATAAATCAGTAAATGAGATCAGATAAATAAATTGTTGAGATTTTGTAAATACATGTGGAGTGCTTTTGTTCTCTTCCTTGGCTTGCACTCTCTCTCTCTTTTTTTTTTTTTTATTTCCTTTTAGGATTTTTCTTCCATTGGTTGAATGTTTAGAAAGAGGAATATATGAAATGTAGGATTTATGAAAACTTCTGACATTTATGGTATTTTTGATTAACACTTTTATTAGACTTGTCTGAAATATAATTCATTATTTCAGCTTTTCTTTGTAGTTCTCTAAAAAGCTGCCATGATCATCAAATAGATCAGGGCGTGTAATAAAAGCCATACAGGCAGTAGTAGAACATACTGTCATATAACCATTAAGATTGTTCTAAGAGCCAAAATGTTGGAACTAAAAGTAATTTTAATGACTTGAAATTGCTTGAAGTGCTTTCTGAGAGTTGAAGGGTGTTGATTTATTTATCTAGTGTACTTACCTAAATTAATTTGGATAGAACTACTTTGGTTTTAATCCTCTTACAGTGAAATTTACGTTAATATTTTTTGATGGCGCATCATTTTGTCTGGAGAGTTTTGTCTAGAGTTAAATAATACCGGATTGAGTATTGTCATTAAATAAGAAAATGTGAGCAAACTGGCCAAAAAAGCATTAAGGAGTGCCAATCTTGCCTGGATTATAGTAACCATTTTTAGAAGTGACCTTGCAGGAAATGCAAAATTTTGGTAGTATCTTCTTTTTTTCTTCTTTTAGTTTTTTAGCATGGCAACAGTCAGTAACGCCAGTACATCGGCAGCTTTTTAAAGTAATTTTGTATCGTATATGTATGAATTAATTTATTGTTCATCTTCCTCTTCTTTTCCTTTGATATACTTACTGAGAGGAAGTGTATTAACCTGTTGGGACACCTGTGTTGTAATGAGTGAGTTAATAGGCCTGTCTGCTTTTGATTTCACTGTTTTTTCTGCTGGTAAAAGATAACTGCTCACCTGGGTTTATCTTATCAGCAGCCATTTTTTGCCTTGTTCTAATTATAGCATTGATTCTTTCAGGGAATTTGGTAGCCTAGTGTCCAAGCTGCTTCATCTTTAACCATCACTGTGATAAAACTTGTCTTCATCAGCGACAGTAGTTCTTAGAAAGACTTTTTTTTCCTGCTGTACCACAGAGCTCTCCCAGAGCAATTTCCCCCAGCTCACATCTACCTCTTATTTTCTATGTGACTGATAATACTTTTTCCTTCATTCCTCCTGAGCACTGCCTCGTTTATGCCACACATCTTCATTAGCTGGAACTTTGTTGCAGTCACTGTAGTATCTAAATATCCTTGATGAGCATCTGTCCCTTCACTGACGTGTTTAACTGCCAGTAGATACAGGCCATCCCTTGCACATACACTGGTATTCCTAGGTCTGGCTCTAGTAAAACAGAGCAGCCCACTGATTTATACACAGATGGAAAATATATTTGTCTCTATTCACTCTTGATTACAGCTGTCCACCGCCAAACTGTGGCACTTTGTTCTCTTGGCAAAAAGTTGTATGGTGCAGTAGATACTGGTTATCAGAGTCTCTGGGAACTAGAGAAATGGTGTAAGTGTCACAAAAAATTTACCAACACAAAATCTTGATGCTGACTAACAGTTTTATCCTTTCTCTTTCATGATCTAGAAAGCGCAGGTAGAAATATCCCCCGTATCATTATATTCATACATATAGTATAGATAATGTAAATAGAAGGGTCTGAGAACGTGAACTTCCCATCATTGTGATTAATTTGCTTATTAATCTGGTCTAGCTGTTTATTTTGATTTCCCCCTTTCAAAATGATAAGAAAAATAAGATTTGGGAGGAAAAATATTTAAAATATGGGTTTATCTCATCAAAGAGGGGAGAATTAGGCATTTCTTTTGTTCTGAGTCACGTACATAGATTCCTGAACTATTAAGTGGAGGAACAGAAATTAACCTTTTGGTTTTTTGAAGAATAAAAAAAAAACCAAACCAAAACTGGAATGCTTCACTAGCTTGTGGGGAAACTTGATTTCTTACTGTGTCTCAAAAAATAACCAAACTTCAGTGAGATGACATTGTGGAAGATTTTATGATTGTAGAAACCTCATGGAAAGTGATATCTTTCCATTTCTACATTTTCTGTTCTAGCACGTCCCAGGCCAATAAAAACTTAGTTATTATTTCACTCATAACTGAAGGTTATTATGGCAGGCTGTGCTTAATTTATTTCCTTACTTAAATGTGTCTACATTATGCAATCTCTGCCGAAACAGCAGTACCTAGGAACTTGCTTCTAATTGCAGAGAAGCGAGGCAATGCCCCAGAGCTCTGTAAGAGTAGCGCTATATCCATTTTTGTGAGCAAGTTGTGAGAGGAGTTACTTTGGGGTTCTGGTTTTCTTCATTGGTAAAGTTGAGGGTTTTTTTAGATCAAGAAACATAAAGACCTGATATAAAAAAAACAAAACAAACCAACCCACAAACCAAAAAAAAACCCAAACCCAAACCTGGAGGGGAAATAGTGGTCATTTTTCCTGTAACAGACTTAGTCTTCCAGAGAAAACTCAGACAAGATGGTTAAGAGGTTGGAGAAATATATCCTGTTTACATAAAATATAACTCACCAGTCTGTTAATCTCATATTCTGTAAGAAAGATTTCTCAGAAAAGCCATGTGTTTCATTAAACTAACTAATATATTTCTGAAATAGAAAACAGGCCAGCTTTCAGGCAAACAAGACCTTTTTTAGTCAGAAAAAAAGCAATGTCAGTCTTCAAATTAAATACAGGTTGTAAACAATTAGTCTT
The DNA here is from genome assembly GCF_003259725.1 of Athene cunicularia. Classification (NCBI taxonomy): domain Eukaryota; kingdom Metazoa; phylum Chordata; class Aves; order Strigiformes; family Strigidae; genus Athene; species Athene cunicularia. The sequence goes on from NW_020799105.1 coordinate 18,377,720, forward strand.
AAGTTTGATTAGTACAAATAACATCAAAGGTTACTTTGAGAGAAACTAGCTCTGCTAATAAAGGAATATATGTTATAGCCTGATGTTCTCAGCTGGTTAGTGGCGGTACTGGCTTTTACTATATTTTCAGTCCTCTGCAGCAGGCCCCCATCTATCACTTATACCTTTTACCCGTACACTTTTGCTTTTGTCCCCAAAAACTGCTTGAACAACCACTCTGTTAAATGAATCGGGGATATGATCCTACTCTAAAAAAATCTCAACTTGCTTTTATTTTCCCAGGTTATTTTTAAAGTAGATCATTTAATCAGTGCAGTTCTCGGGATATGACTACACAAATTGTGCTGGGAAACCTAGCAAGGCAGTGTGCTGTGATGCAGAGATGAGAAGGGAACACCAGTTCCCAGCCCAAGACCTGAGCAGTTAATGCATATGGAATTTTAAAGGATGTACTGCGCTCCAAAACTGATATTTTAAGTGTCTGGGATTTGTATGAAATAATTTACGGTAACGTTTACAATGAAGTGCCACCAGCACCTATGGGAATGCACAACACATGTTGCAGACAGAGTTATATCCTTTAACTTTGAACTAGAATTTCAGCACTGTCATTAAAAAGATTTTCAAAAGTATCTTAAGAACCTTAGGGGCTGAATATGTGTGGCAGGGGAGAAGGAAACTGGAGCTCAGGTGCAGTAGAGCAAAAGTGTCTGTAAGGAATGAAAAAATTGAAATTAATTTGAGTTAATGGCCTTACTTCCATACTATTTGAGGTATTCAGTATATCCACTGCTCAGTATAAGAGCTTCTCCGTAAAAGAAAGCAAGCTAAAAGGCTTCTTAATTGCTGTGCACTGTTACCATAGGTGACCATATGAATTATGGGAAGATACACAACATTTTTGTTTGCATCTGAGGGGAAGGAAGAAGGGGGGCTAAAACTTGGAACGCATGAAAAAGCAACAGCAAATCTGCAAAGCAGTCATTCATTACTCATCCCTTTTCATAAACACACACAAATTAGGTGTAGGCAAGTTGATGGAATAGGTTCTAAACCTCTACAAAAAAACTTGCTAATAATACATTCATTTTGTTGCTTCAGTTTTATATTTTATAGCTTGGAAGTTGCTGGGATTTGTTGTTTTTTGGGGTTTTTTTGGTTGTTGTTTTTTGTGGTGTGTTCTTTTTTTTTTTTTTTTTTCCCATTTAAGGTAATAGTTAAGTAAATCTTTGTGCTGGCTATTATGGAACTTCTGTGCTTTATTGTTATGAGTGATCTTTTCTTTCCCTTTTTTCTGTCTTGCTATAAACCCTGATCTGGTGTAATTTGTTCAGTCCCATGTGTGTTACTGCCTGTAAGGCTGGCAGCAGCAAGGACTGTGTTTCTGCAGGAGTTAGTCTGCCAAAGCACAAACACTTTGTTATTACAGAAATTGGCAGATGGAGGTGCTAATAGCCGGAGACAAGGATGGAGACAGGGCTGTGCTTGCTTTGTAAAAAGAGTCAAAAAGAACCCTGTAGCTGAAGATGAGGAGTACAAGCTGGCAGCTCTTTGAACAGAAGTGCTAGCTGTGCCCAGGCAGCTTCTGTGACTTCAGGGGTAAACGCAGGGACTTTGCCTTGCATCTGCCTTGCACTCGCTCACCAGTCATTTTGTCCCTCTTTGTTCCCAGGAGGAATGTTCTCCTTTCTCTCCTTTTCCCTTCTCAGGGTGGAGGCTGTGATGCTGAGGGCACAGTTCAGCCGCAGAAGATGGATCACAGCAAACATCACTCACTGTTTGACTTTGTTCAAACATGGCAAACTCCTCTCATGTGACACAAATATTTTGTCTAGAGTATAAAACCAGTTATGAGAGTAAAACAAACTAAATATTTACTACTTAATCAAAGGTGAATGCTAGTCCATCTATAATAAGCAATTTTATTTAATCTGCCATAACATCCAGGCTGTTGGGGCATTTTTGTTTCCTTGTCATTGCTTTCCCGTTAGAGGCTCCCATCCATTAAATTGCCTGAGGGAAGAGGGGACTCAGTTCCTCCATAGGATACAAACTGTTTGTTTTCAAGTATTCTCTCTAACATACATGTTCACAGATGAAATTCATCAATATTTCCTACTTAGTCTCCCATTTATAGCATCACTTTACAACTTTTAAACTTGCAATAATTTTTTTTTATATATTAAATTCCATTCAGAATTTAAAAGATATTTGTCAGAGTTGTTGAACCTGTTATTGTCGTCGATTCCAAAAAATCACTTTAATAATAACCTGTTCACTTTTAAGAAAAAGTTCACTATAATGGAATAGACTTACTATAACCTGAGTTTATGTGCATTTTTCCCAGCATGATACCTACTCACTTAACATTCAATATCAAATGCAACTATAAATTATCCTGCAAGATCTACAGATATCAGGAACATTTAAAAATTTCTCCCATTTCTGCATTGTAAGCTTTGCTAACTAGTAGATATATTATCAATGAAGCAGGTAGTTCACCTTCTTGTTTTATTAATTGCAGAGTAATTATCTGCATATAGGAATAAAGGAGAATTATATAGTGAGTGGCTTCTACAAGACAGTAACACAATTTATTTGGATACTTCTTTATTGTGTTTCATACATGAGTCCTTCAGAAGAAATGGTCAAGAGCTGTTATTTTGTTACTCGGAGATTTTGTGAAAAACTTCTTAAAGGAAAGATATAGATCTTAATGAATAAATTTTGTAGAATGACTGACGAAGTTGAAACTTCATTTCAAAAAGCACTGGGTTTTGTTTAACTCTGTATTTTTTGTATCCAGAGTTACTGAACCAGACTTTACTTAATTAATAACTATAGGATGTGAGGCAGTTCCAGTGCTGCTTTTTCTATTAACTTGCAATTTCCTTTAGGAAATGAATAAACTGGGGGTGGGGGTGGGGGCAAGGCATGGTTGCTGAGAATAGATGTGGTACCACTGTACATTGCCAAATTCATTTGAATGAGTTAACAAACATGGTTTATAAATTGAGTAAGTTTAATTCCATAACTCATGAAACACGTTTTGTAGGAAGAACAAAAGCAGAGTAATTTTTAAGCTGAATATGGACTGAGACTAGGAAAGCCAAGAGATCATATCTAAATGTTCATTAAAATAGTATTCTAATATGAAAATTCACTTGGTAACTTATCACTATCAAGGCCATATTTATGTAAGATATTGATATATATTTCAAATATATATATTTTTTTTTCCCAGTGTAATCTCTATTTCTTCCTTTTGCATTTTGTCACTGAAAGCAGCATCTGGAACACTGCGGCTGTTAGCAATTTTGTAATGGTTGGGCTAGGCTTAAAAAGTTACCTTTGGAACTGAAAATCTACTATGGAAGTGTAAAACCACTGAAGCCTGTGGCTATTACCTGAAAGCTGCATTAAAACTAGGGAGACTGAACCTTTCCAAACATTTTCCCCATGAATGAAGAAGGACGTTACTAATATTTGATGTTATTTAATGAATAGCCGTAGGTTTATGCATCAAATTCAGTATACTTAGATTCTGAATCTGTGTTTTAAATGTTCTAATTTCAGGAGGTTATCACAGATCTATAGAAAGTTTTTGTAGTTGAGTCATTCAATTAGTTGTAGAGAGTTGTAATTGAAATATCTCATTTTCAATTGTTATCAGTTAAGATTATCAGTATTGTAGCAATGTTGTGTGTTTGAACACCTCAAACACTGTAAAATTTTTCCATTTTCTCAAATATTTCAGGACCTAGTTTTTTGCCAATATTGGCATTTCTAGGTATATTTCAACAGGAAAGAACCATATTTCTCTTTCTACAAAAACACCTATTGAATGCGTGCAGTGAGTTTTCCACAAATACTACTTATTTCGTGTGTCTATATTGCACATTTGGCAAATATGATGGTTGAAACCAAAGGAATTATGGTTAGGCAGCTATCAGAAATAAAATTTAAGAACATAATCTCACATTTACTGCAATAATTAATCAAGCGCTAGTTCTTAATCTGAAAAAAACCCCACCTATATAAGAGTTTTTAATATCTACATGCAAGCATAGGACTATCAGCTCTGAACCCGTAGTATCTTGTATATTGCATAAGCTGCAGAATGAGTATCAATGTAGTTTCACTGTCATTTAACGTGTGCTCATTAAGGAATCAGCCCTGCTTCCAGTTATTTATTAGACACCTATGGTTGGTGTCTGTGTTTATAGTCTTTAATATCATAGATTCATCATTTTTGTGGATACCAGTTTAAATATTTGGTTTTTATTTAATTTAAGCTGTGTATAAGCATCTAGTCATTTGTGTACCTGAAATTATTTCTTGTTCTTGATTAACATGTGCTAGTGAGTTCATCTGAGTGTGTCTTGTTATTAAGCTTCTTTTATTAAAGTCACCTTTTAATTTCCTGAGTTAATTAAAGATTTCTGTTATTTTTACAATCTCCCTAGTTGTGTGATGGCAAGTATAGTACCTTTTACTCATTTGGTTTCTTGTAATTTATCACGCTGTCATATGGAGTTGTTGAACTATTACTTTGTATTTAAGTATTAGTAATGAGTGACTGAAACAAATGATGTTATAATAGCTAACATATATTTGTAAATTATATTAAAGTACTATCTTCATTTTCTACTGAACATAGGCACTGAATGAAAACCAGCGTTTCATCATTTTGGTCTTTGTCAGGGATGCAATATAATGGAGATTTTGGTTTAGATTTAATTTTGCTTAGTTCTGAAGAGCTAACTGTTGGTTTTTGTGGTGGTTGTTTTTTTTTTTTTTTAATCTATTCTTTGATTGCTATGTTCTGTATTTAGTCAGGACTAATGGAAGAGCACCCCTTCCCCCCACCCCCCAGATAATTTTTGGGCAAAATTTTCTATTGGCTAATCATTTGCAAAATTTTGTACCTGTATGTGTCTACAGATGAATGGGCAGTCAAAAACTGACTCTCAGTGACAGCTGGCAAGAAAAGTTGACGTTAAATAATTAAAATTCATTATTTCATTCAAAAAACAGAGGTTGAAGGTGGACCATTCAATAACTGCAATAGGTATAATCATGAGAATGAATATAGAGACAGGATAACCTACATGCCATGAGAGAAATTACTATTTCCAAATGCTGAAAGTAAACCAGACCTATCGAAAAGAATACCATCGTGTGCTTTCATACCTTCATATCTTTCTTAAGAGCTGCCCAAAACAATGTAATAGGCAGGTTTCAAACCTGTAAAGCACTTCACCATAGGCTTATTCATAGTGTAGTCATTCCTTACAGGTTATCCCACTGGTACAACAACAGGTGGTTGAGTGATGTTAAGTTCAAAGTGGCAGATACAGTTCAACCATTTGCTTCGATTTGAGAAGTTGGAATTAGGTTGTAATTAGCTGCATCAGTTAATTCTGTTTTCTTTCTCTGACCTGACCACTATGGCAGAATATGAATTGCATGGCTGCAGTTTTCAGAATGAGCTATCTGCCAACTCTTTGATTTTGGTATTGATTATGAATAATTTAAAAAGTATATCCTAAAGATTTATAAACCACATCCTATGAAGCAACTGAAAGGTTCTATAGAAATTTTAGAGACTTTATGAATCAAACGTTTAAAATTTTGTGTTTGGTATTTAATATACTGAAAACATGTCTAATAAAATATTTGATTTATTGTTGAATGTTTCACAGCAAATACTTAACTATAGAATATGTAGTTATAGTCCTATACATCAGATAAATTGAACATGTTAGGCCTTTGGAGATAGTGTGATACAATTTCATAAAATCTGGAACAGTTGTAATTTTTAGAGAAGTTGTAGGGACCAACCATAGGGAAAAAAAAAAAAAATTTCATGTCACCTTTTAGCCTTCTTCAAAATTCAAAATCTGAGCATGTAAAAATTTGCCCCTAATTGTTACATCACAGAATCACAAAAACGTCTACATTGGAAAAGACCTTGAAGATCATCCAGTCCAACCATTAACCTAACACTGACCATTCACAGCTACACCAGATCCCCCAGCGCTATGTCGACCCTACTTTTAAACCCCTCCAGGGATGGGGACTCCACCACCTCCCTGGGCAGCCCATTCCAATGCCCAACATAATATCCAGTCTAAACCTTCCCTGGCACAACTTGAGGCCATTCTCTCTTGTCCTATTGCTTGTTACTTTGGTTAAAGAGACTCATCCCCAGCTCTCTGCACCCTACTTTCAGGGAGCTGTAGAGGGCGATGAGGTCTCCCCTCAGCCTCCTCTTCTCCAGACTAAACCCCCCCAGTTCCCTCAGCCACTCCCCATACGACCTGTGCCTCAGACCCTGCACCAGCTCCGTTGTCTGTCTTTGGACACGCTCGAGTCATTCAATGTCATTTTTGAGTGAGGAGCCCAAAACTGAACACGATTACACATTAAAGAGATGTTGATGGTGAAGACAGAACATGCCTGTATATACTGGAAGTTGTAGAACCTTGGTAGGATAAAAGAAAAAGAACTAGAAAAAACCCTATAAAAAGTGCCTCTTGTTTATCGAATGCAAATCAGACAGTAAAAATGGTCCCTGCTAAATGAAATTATAAACTCAGAAAATTTTACAGTCCAGTTTTCTATTTTCCAGCATTATGCAGTTGGATTGATGGAAGCTAAGGCAGTGGTTTTAGATCTGAAGTATACATAAACTGGTATAAGAGGAAAAACTTCACATTTCTTCTCTAAATTACTTCTTTTTCTAAAATGTATAATGTATTTAGAGTGCGTAATTGTGTGATGTCAGTTAGTGTTATGCTGTCTTCAGCATGACTTGCATAAGCTCTGACATTCAAGAATAATGTGGCCTTCCTAAAGTGATATTCATTGAATGTTTTCATCTTTTATATGTGTGTGAGCACTGAGTTTGGGAGGACTGCATTACTCATAAATGAGCAATATATGAGTTATATAGATCACACCAAACAACCATCAATAAAAGCTCTGTAGAGCATAATGTATGGCTCTCATTGCCATACATTATGCATATGCCACATGTTTCACAGCAGAAAAAAATAGAAATTAAAAACTGTGGTATGGGTTCAGTTCTCATATTCTTAGATTATAAAGCTAATTCCTTCATTTGTATTAGTCTAAATCTGAAATCTTGAAGCAGGTGCTGTGTATCTCAGTGGAAAGCTGTGAATCTCCCAATTTAGGTTATCCAACCCTTTAATTTCCAGCTCCTAGAGGAGGCTCAAAAGTGCTCACTGGCGCTAAATGAAATATCAAGCGCATATATCATGAGCTTTTAGATCAATTCCAGATCTTAAGAACAGAAAAGTGCCTTGGCATTTGGAGTTAGGAACAACTATTACAAAATGTATTTAGATATTTTAAGTCAAACTAAGTCTCCAGTATTTTTCTTTTTTAGTATGGAAGAAGTGAACAGAGGTGTACAGTGGATTATGTTTGACATGGCACATATGATAATGACCTCTGTGGGATACAGGAGAACACTGATTTAATCATTTGCATGTACGTGGTAATGGAAAAGAAAAACAGCAGCAAGTGCTATGTTTAAGAAACCTGGTAACAAGCTTTTAGATGATTTGATGAGATTACTCTCAGAAGAATCTGGAAAATTGCAAACAGAAGATGTCTCATGTTATACAATCTGTTGCAAGCCACATGAAATAGATGTGCTATAACAAAACTACATTTTGAGGGAGATCACTGAGTCAGAGAAAAGTAGAACTGCAGAAGAAGGAAGATGAAAGCCCTCAGGTTTCTCTCATATTTGTGGCTCTGCTTTCCCCCTTCATATATATATATATATATATATATATTTTTTTTTTTTTTTTCAACCTTTGGTGAGTAACAAGTTCATTTTATTTCTTTATTTTCTTTTCAACTCCTAATGGTCCTGCTCAGCTCCTAAAGACTATATAGTAGGGATCTAATTACATACAAGTGCTGTCCACAAAACAGTTCTAACAACTGGGGAATTAAAGACAAAATAAAGTGCTTCAAACATAAAAGTCATAATGATCTCTTGCTGAAATATTGGTGGAAAGCATATTATCACTGAGATATTAGCACTAAATAAAAATGTATCTGCCTCTATATTTGTCTGTGCCAAGTTATGTGGATTCTATGATGTTCTGCTCACATGCTATTTAAAAGCAGTCACTTCCACATACATATTTTATGCAGATTGTCCTGTGTTTGTGGTCATCACACAAAAATTTATTTGGTGTGGATTAATGGCAATGTAAGTCATACCTGTAATTTTCAATAGTTACGGTAAGGTACTGAACAGAATAGGGAAGGATGAGAAATAGATATGATGTCAGAACTGGAAGTGCCTCAGAGTAGCTGTAATCCCTTCCATGTGATTGAGTGGCACCCTTGATCTGCTTCTGTGTGGTAAAAATGAATAATGCCTACTGACACACATCAGTAAGTTATCTGCTTGTAAGGATAGAGAAGATGGTTTCCTGTTGTGCTAGAAATTGCTGCTAAGTATGGACAATAACTTAGTGTCTGTCTCTTTGTCATGGCTGTGAGCAGCCCATGAGAAAAGAGCTAGAGGCTGTGTATCAAGTCTTTGTGAGCATATGTGGTCTGTAACAGCATGCTGGGAGTGGGAGATATATATAGATGTATACTACCTTAAGTATATAATACCATGCATGCTATAATAAAAAAAAGATATCCTCATTGCATTGGCACGCTCAAAGGAGCATGCTCCCCAGGAGGTGGTGAGACAAGATTTATTAGGGGGGTTGGTTCACCTGCTTGAAGCTGTTCAGAAACGACTGGTCATTACGGCATGTAGAAAGTGCTACAGTATAGAATTAGGCAGACACCAACTTTGAAAACAATATTAAAGGAAAATAACTGATAAACTAACTGATTAAAAACTCTAAACTATGGAAGAACTTTCTAGTGGGTAACCATTAGTGTTCTGGAAGACCAAGATCTTTGCAAATGCTGAGAATAATGTACCTTTCTTTTTGGGGAAACAAAATTGGTTTTATCTAAGAAAGTAATTTTATTTTTAAAGACTGTCTCTCTATTACTTTCATCATAGTAATGTATGATCTTCATTATCCTCACTTCTTATAGCTATGGAATACACAACTCTCAGTATTGCTAAAGCACCAGACACTTCATGGGAGCCAACAGACTTCATGGGAGCAATGACGCTTTCTCATAATAGCAATGATTCAGTTAGAGAGAATCCAGTGATTCACAATCTAGATTGAGTCACTTGTCTTTTTCCAATTACTTTCTGTATACCGAGAGAAGTCAAATATTTACAGCAGGGCATAGTGGTAGCATGAGGCCCTTACTAGCCTTTGCTAGCTCACAATAAGTGACTGAACCCTGTTACTGAAGAAGGGTTTGTTTACAGATGGTTAATTAGGGACTTAACTGAATCTTTTAGAAGGACAGATGCAAATTGATTAACATCTATATTATCTACATGAGCAACCATTAATAAGAAGCTCTTACAAGAAAAAATAAAGTGATATATCCAATTAACATCTTCAGCTTGCTCAGCAGTTCACTGAAAATTAGGAAAGTCTAATGACCAAAAACCAGGCAAACTGGAGGAAAATTACAACTATACAAAGAGGCTTTTAATGTGGACATGAAAAATTGTTTTAAATATACAAAAAAAAAAAAAAAAAGAAAAATGTAAAAATAAAACTCAATAATATAAAGAACAAGTGGATGAAATGTTAATCTCCCCAATTAAGTTTGTCATTATGTATGTGTTCAGATACTTGCTATAACTGAAGGTTACACAAAGATGAATTTTTCTTATTTGAAGAAAAAGAGTCATCTGTTTTAAGTTGTATTACTTATGGTAAATTCATAGAAGTTTGAATAAGGACAAAACCAACTGGAATGTGAAGGGCAAAGACTGCTTGAGCAAAGAGTGTTAGCTGATAAACAGACCAAAAAAGATAGTGTTTGGAATTGCAAATTTCAACACTAGGTGATTCTGCAAAAACAAGGACTTTACAACAGTCAGAACTGGAAGTCATCCAGAAATGTCACAGCAGAAGAATCAGGAACAAGTAAACTGGACAGAGTAGAAACCATTCTGGCAATTTATGATCAAAGAGAACTGTGAAAGGCATCTATGAAATTCTTCAATATATTGATGGCTCTAGAACCTCTTAGTGCAACTCATTTCAGTAGGCATTTGTGGAGTTCTGAGAAACAGCTCGCTCTGAGACTGAGGAGGTTTTCAAGAGGATTTCTCTTTCAAGGTCTTTGACATAGTTTTTATTATGCTTGAATTTTTGCTTCAACGTAACATTCCAGAGATTTCTGATAGTACAATTAGAAATAATGGCATGTACTTGTTTATGCAGTCTATCTGCATGTATGTATAAATGCTATGCGTACTTTACTTTATTACATTATGTGTCGTCTCTACGTACAGTGAGAAAAAGCTAAGAAAAATTAAACAAACAACCAAAAACCCTTGGAAAACCGAAGTAGCTACACATGAAGGGGAATAGGTTTGACTTGCTATAGGCAGGTTCTGAAGGTTGCCCTAAGTCAGTGTAGTTGTAAATGACAACTTACTCTATCTGGAAAGGAGGATGTTTGTTGCTAGCTGTTGTAATTCCTTGAGGACCCCTACCCAGAGGGCCTGGCATGCTTTGGCCATGTTCGGCCCAGCTATCTATAACTTCTCCTCCATGAAGTAAGCATGACCTACTTCACAGACATACAAAATCTGTTAAGATGTTCTGAATATTGTGCGTAGGTAACTGCCATTTAAAAGACAGCTTGTATGTTCTCTGAACCCTTAACCTTGCTGTAACGACAGCATTTTACTACAGCACTTTCCTCTCTGGATGCTGGTCCATCAGGACATGTGCCATGCCTTAATTGCATTCTTTGTATTCAGTCCCACACAATCACTTCTAAATTGTAACTCTGTCTTCATAAAACATGCCTGCTTTGTCTGCAGTCTCTTGCTTTGTCTGTGACCTGTTTCCAGAATATCCATCCACATATTCTCACACTTAAAATGTTTTATGGATTTTTTTTTTAATTTTATTTTATTATCATCTTCAGCATACTGTTGCAGACAGCACAAATCACCACAACGAAAACTTTTGAACTGGCTCCTTAGTTGTGCTCTTTCACTTAATGCTTTTCTCACTATGGCAGTATTGTACATTAAAATGGATACCAGGGGCACATGTAGTTCCATATTTCTGTATATTCTTATGGAGATCTAATTGTGCTCTGATTGTTTAGCTGTATTTTAAAACAGATTTGTTCTACAGTAATGAAAGGCAGGAATCCTCAAAGTTACCTGAGTGTAAAAAAAAAAAAAAAAAAAAAAAAAGGTTTTAAAATAAATTGTAAGCCTTGGCTAGAACTGGTATTGGGAAAAAATGTTATTTGTCCCAAGTCTCAAAGATAGCTGAGATTTTTCTGAAAGGCATGGGCAAAATTGTCCTATTTGAACAGAAGCATAGTTTAGAAAGTTAAAGGAGATTATGAGCACATGACAACAAATTGAGAATGAAAACAGCTTTGCAATTTTAATTATAATAATCAGAAGTTGCTACCATACCTGTCTTGAACATCTCTATATTTTGAAATACTAGTTGCATTTTATCCTTTCTAAGAGTTTTTCTGTGAAAGAGGACAAGAAGGCCTCAGAGAAGGAATATTACCAGTACCCACATGATGCATTCATTCTGTAGTAGAATTCCTTCTGATTTCCTTTCATAGCCTTAAGTACAGTTTTCCTTTCCACAGGTTATAATAACAAGCCAGATTTCATCTGCCTAACTTCAAATAGAAGTTTGCCCCCTTATCTGTCTAGGGGTAGTTTAGCTGTAGCGAGAGAGAGAGAGGTGGTTAAAATACCCTGCACAGGTTGGTCTAACAGGACCTTGCCTGCCCCTTCCCACTGGCACAGGCTGTGGTGTTTTGAAGTTACCTGGCAGTGATGGCTGTGACCTGCCTCATCCCTGAGGGTGCGCTCAGGATCAGGGACCCTGCCCTGCTGGAGTCCCACTGACTTCACTGGAACCAGGATTCAGATTTTTACCCTTCTATTAGTATGTTTAACAAATAAAGCAACAAGTCTGAAACTTCTGGTTATGATATGACAGGCCATTGAAAGATGCTTTCTGAGTGACGCATGGGCTTCACAAACCCTACTAAGACTGAAGAATGGTTTAATTGCTAAAGAGGCTGGGGCTGGCATTTAGTAACCATTGCTGGGTTTGTGCTGCTGATCTAACCGCAGGAAGGAGCAGTGGGTTCCTGTTTTTCACTGTTGCTGAACAGGGAAACACTGATTTGAGTGGCTGCCCACAGGAGGGGGGAAATGAAACAGACGGGAGTTTAGTGCTGAATGAGTACAGTGTGTGTCATTTTATGGATGGCTGGTATTGTGATACACTGTCTTTTAAGACCTATAGAAATCCTGTCTTGAGGTTACTACTGAAAGCAAATAACCAGAAAGAAAATATGTGCGGTTGATAACTTACGGTGGGATGCAGCGTAATGCAGAGTGCTGTAGTTACAGTACAGGCTAATAAAGAAGTGTTTGTTTGGAATATTTTACAAAGCTTGGTTTCTATAGTAACAATCATCATGAATACTTTCAGCTTCAGAAATAACATCTGCTTGATGACTGATCTCAAATCTCAATCCTTGTTTAAGTAAATAAGATCCTTCTCCTTCTGCTTATTGTATTAGTCAGTGGCATTTGATACGGGGAATTTACTTCCATGGAAAGAGCAGCCTAAGACTGGGAAAGGTGTTGGGAAGGGGTGGGAAAAAGGAAGAGGAATCAGAAAGCAATGGTGAAAAGCAAGATTTGCCTCATTAGCCTTGTAGACACTGCTAAAATAAATTCGAGTTTACGTATAGTATAAAAGTAAATATGTTACACCATTCTGTTGTACAGGACAAATATTGCTCTGTTCTACTCTTGGCAGTGGGTTAAACTCTATGTATAGAATTAGGGGAAGAGAAATCATTTGGTTAGATATGAAAAATATATGAGGTGGCATACAAAGCTTCATGGAATGCAAGGATTCGAAGCAAACTCCAGTGAAAAGTTCACAAATGTGTGAATTTTCAAGGAAACTTTTAAAAAAAGATGGTCAATCTGCTGTGAAAATGGTATGTCTTTTGAAGAAAAGATGTTTCAAGCGTCATCGCTGCTGCTAAATTTTACAATGTAAAATTTAAAGTGAGAACATTTCCTGAAGCAAAATAACAAGTTTTCCTGTACTTTCATGCAATAAGGTTGGGCACTATAGAATTCAATGTGAATAATGTTTTTTTGGTGATGGTGACTGTGTACCATCTTACTGAAGAAAATAATAATATGAAATATAAAATAATTAGAAGTTGCTGTTGTGCCCCTGGAAACACACATGGAACAGAAGTGTAAGCTGAGCTGGACTATGTTTCCATATTACTCATTTTCAGTTAGCAGTGCTCAAGGGGCTAAATAGGCTTGGAATGTGGTAGTTGCCAAAAAGAAAAAAAAAAAAAAAAAAAAA
>NW_020799105.1:18391322-18405765 GCF_003259725.1 Athene cunicularia
AGATCCCTTCCCTGTCCCTGCTGGCCACGCTAGTGCTGACACAAGCCAGGATGCCATTGGCCTTCTTGGCCCCCTGGGCACACTGCTGGCTCCTGTTCAGCCGGCTGTCAATCAGCACCCCCAGGTCCCTCTCTGACTGGCAGCTCTCCAGCCACTCCTCCCCAAGCCTGTAGCGCTGCTGGGGGTTGTTGTGGCCCAAGGGCAGCCCCCGGCATTTGCCCTTATGGAAACTCCTCCAGTTGGGCTCAGCCCATGGCTCCAGCCTGTCCAGGTCTCTCTGCAGAGCCTCCCCACCCTCGAGCAGATCAACACTCCCACCCAACTTGGTTGGGCAGCCAGTTTCTCCAGCAGAATGCTGTGGGAAATGGTGTCAAAGGCCTTAATAAAGTCAAGGTAGACAACATGAGTAATATGCATAAATAATTTAATTCATGCATGTAATCCTGTTTGCTTTAATGCATGTTTCTCCAAGCAGTAATTCTTATGTGTCTAATTGTTTGTCAGATCCTGTAAGTTTCATTTCTTGTTCATTTTCAGTAAAGTTCCTAATATGTTTGTGATTGCTGTAAGTACTAACAATCTTGACGGGGAACATCTTAAAAAGAAACATTAAGCGATAATACTTGAGTTTGAGTCTATCTGCAGGATTTTTCAATGACACTGTTAAATTAATAATATAGTGCTAGATTTGCAGCTGGTATAAATCAGCATAGTTCTGCTGTTAGTCCAGTGTTGTGCTGAGTTAAGCAGATGAAGTTTATCTCGTAGATGTTTGAGATTTGAATTAGTTCATAAGATTTAAGTGAAAAAACCCTACTCAATTATACTTTGGAATTGGTGAATGGGCCAGAGCAGGTGATGGAGGTCCTTAAGAGAGGAAAGTGAGAGATGCATCTTGCAACACCTTTAAAAAGGTCTGGTTTCTGCTTTCACAAATCTGCTAGCCTGCCCTCTCCCTTTCCACCTAGTTGGCAGCAGCTACTGCCAAAACTGCTAGTCGGTTTAACACATGCTGCTACTGCTATACAATACAGCAAAACTAATTTCCCTTTTGCTACCATCACATACCTTTTCCTTAAGATAGAGATCCTTTATGGTTCTTTCTCCCTGCTGCTGGAGCAGCTATGATCTGATCCATACTATCCACACACACTCCCTAGGGCGAAAACTTGTGTAGATTTACAAATCTTAAATAGTGGAATAATTTGTTTCAAAATGGTTTTGGCTATGGTGTACACATTTTACAGCTGTCCTTGGACCATGGCAAGGACAATGAAAATAAAAGCTATGTCATGCTTTCAGATGTTCGGTTTGTGTCTTCCCTACAGTCTTCAGTAGACTGTGATATGTGTAAGTTGTCATGATGGAAAGTAATTTGTTATTCTGGTGCCATGAGCATTTTTTCCTGCATTAAGAATATTGCCAAGTTTGCACTTTAATCCCTTCTGCTGACAGCTAGTTTTCACAATGTGTCTTGATTTAGTTCTCTTTTTTTATTATTACAATTCTAGGTATAAATGTTTTAATTTATCATTCACTAAGCATCCCGCGTGTGGCCAGGAGGTTACAAAAGAACTTTAAAAGACATTGTTGAAGAAAAGTTCACTAAAAGAGTATGTTGGATGACATATGGTGTACTATATTTTCTTCCTAGTTTTGCAAGAAATGCAAAATGCAGCATAGTAACTCCAGGACACTCGCTTTTCCTAACCCTCAAGTCTGGCACAGATCTCCTAAATAATCATCAAACTTTAATGACTCTAGGATGCTGCACATCTATAAGAGTGAGATCTGTGTCGTCACAAAAGGCACCTGCTAATCAGAACTTCTGACCACTGTCCAAGAATTTCTGTCGCAATGACAGATCGAAATTTTATGATTCACCCCGAGCAAAGGACATCCCAAATTTATCTACATTATGGACATTTCAGAAATCTGTAGTTGATTCAGTTTGCTTGTTCCCAGTGAAAGCAACCTGTACTGTGCCTTAGCTCAGCATTCCCCTGCCTGCCACCGTGGCCACCCTTGTTAGCCTGCAAGTTAGGCAGAATTTAAACTGCACCTAGTGGCTCTGGAGGGACCGTGTCCTCTTCTACCAGGCAAACTGGGGTAAAGTTAACCCACTGATCTATGGGAGTGACGTTCTGGTCTTAAGTGATCAGCCCAAGTTCAAACAGTGATGGACTGTCACTAATTTCTCACCAGTGAAAAGTGAGTTTTCACAGACAAGCCTTTAAGGTTAAATTGTGAAGGAATAACAGAATTCTCCACTTCTTGTCTCTAATCCTGGGAGATCCAACAGATACAGCCATCTGGGAAACACACTTTTGAATCACTTCACTGTACAACACCACTTTGACTTACAGAATTTGAAATGGCAGTAGGAAGAATTTACAGGAAATTATCTGGGGATACGAGATGCTTGGTCTATGCCACAGACACGGGGTCTCAGGTGCTTTTCCCAACAGGATTTAGCTAGCTGCTGCCAAGATAAATTTCTTTTCACAAACTGGATGCAGGCATTGCCAGCCTTTAGTCAGACTCGTACAGCTTAATAGGAGAATGTTCCAGAGGCTCTTGGGGATACCTCTGGCAGTAATCCAGTACTACTACTACACATACCATCCGTTGTAAATTACGTTCAATATTTTCCAGATTAACCTGAAATTACTCTTATTAGCGGTCAAGATGTAACAGTAAAGTAAAAACAAGTTTATTTAATGGTATGAAGAGATAGGAAACTGCATGCAAGGACACACACAGGAAAAGAAATGCAATGTGCCTTGCAGCTACCTGATGTTTTGATTTGTCTTCAGTGTCTTGTGTTCTGTTCAGCCACAAGAAGACTGCAGTATGGTTCACACTAGTGTCACAGAAAAAGCAACCTCTAGTCAGTAGGATGAGAGCTAAATAGGAAACCTGACTAGGAGGTCTTTTTGGAAACCCCACTGAAAATAAATTCTGCAGGTGTTTCTCATAGTTTTGTCTTAATAAATCAGTTTTAGTCAATTCATAACTCTCTTGCTAATGAAATAGTATTACATTTTGAAAAAAAGTCTCTTACTAGATTAACTGAAAGTAACTTTGTTGCAAATAAATATAGTTCTTATAATAAAAATATGGCTCTTCTGAGCATAAACACTTCCAGATTAATACATAAATTTAGCATTAGTACACAGCCTTTGATAACTAACCACCACCACCTACTCAGAAATGACTGCAAAAAAGAATTCAGGCTATCACTGCGTATTGATATAGTTGAGAGAGAGAGGTAAGACAATAAATTGAAGGATAACAATGTGGTTTGCTCACTGGGGCCATAATCACAGCTTGCTAATCATAATGTGTTCCTTTTATTGTTAATTCCCACTGTTTTTCTTATGAAAAATAATCTACCAATATATTCTAAGATTTCTATTGGTATTCTGAAACAAGGAAATTAACGGATATTTATATTCTGAAAAAAAAAAAAAGAAGAGACAAAATTACTCTGGAAAGATAATTCACAATTAAAAAATATGTAATAAAGAAATGTTAGTATAATTTTGGTCAGGTTGCATTTTATTATCAGTAAGCCTGTTGATCTCAGCTCCATTAGACATTACAGAAGTTTTCAGGAAAAACTGGTTAATTCTGAAGGTTGAGTAGAGTTGGTAGAGTCCTCCCAGTAAATCAGCACTGGCTGGATGACTCAGTCACCAGAAGCAGGGTAGTTACCTCAAGTTTCATTCAGTATAGGTGGAAGAATTGTAAGATATTCCAAAATGTTCTCCAGCTTTTACTGGCGTAGGTAACGTAGTCATAAACCTCACATGGGTTGGTGGGACCTCATCACCCAAAATTAGAAATCACTGAGAAATCCTCAGGCAAAAGAAGGTGCAATGTAGAAGCCCAGAGCACTGAGGACACTCAGGCTCTGGGCCATTCTTGTAGATTTAGATGTAAAGCTTTCCACTCACTAATTACAAAAGAGGAACTTTACAAGATGGATTAAATGAAAATCTTTAGTGGTTGTTTATAATTTCAGTAAAACCCTAGGGGCATATAAAGAACTGGTGTTTCCTATGCCAGCCACAAAACAATGTTCAGAACTCCAGCCTTGCTTATTTATTCTGTGGAGGTATTTCCTAAAGTATATTTTTCCTGGCGCGCAAATGATGTTTGATGATAGCGTTTTTTGTTTTTTTTTTTCCCATTGCACTGTCATTAAGGCTCATTACTTATTGAATAAATCTGTGGAGAAAGTTGTCAAGATTCTTGGGTGTCTGGGAAGCTCATACTCAAAAGTATTAACATTAATGAGTGTTAGTTAATATGCACCCAATATTTAGAATAGCAACGCAGTATAGCACTGACAGTCCAAGAAAACAGCCATTCTAATTGCAGTCTTTGTTTCTCTGTGAGACATTGTCTTGTTTCAGGACTCTGCATGAAGTGCCAGGTTCTCCTTAGGGCAGCAATCGGTGCTGAGAAAGCACTGGGCTTCTGCTGGGAGGAGCACACAGCGTTGCTCTGTTCTCCTGAAATTACTGTTGGTTTTGATTCTTTTGGCAAACGTCCCTGGAAAAAATCAGATGGGGTTAGGATGGAGGTTGGCTACAGGTGAGAGTCACCCATCTCCTTCTCTTGGCCTGATAGCCGTTCTAGGGACACTGAAGTTTGTCCAGCAGAATATCCAGAGAAGCTCCCACCGAGTGACATCAATGGAATTTTGTGAATTTGAGAGGATACATTTTCTTTTCCTCCTTTGGACTGCTGAAAAGGCTGCTTTTACTGCACTAAAAATGGTCGGAGCTGTCACAACATTTTACTCTGCATCTTTAATTATAGGTCAGAGTATTTCACCTTAAACAAGCATTTAGTAAAAGCAGAATAGGAAAAACAGGATTAATCCTCTTTCCACAAAGAACAGAGCTACCTCTGTTTTCAAATGTGTTTTAAAAGAAAGTGGCCACAACTTGTAAAAATTTAGTTGGGTAAGCATGTTCTGAAAACAGCTACCTAGATCCAGGGCAGCTGCAGGAATGCCAGTGAATCCTGAGCGGGTGCAAGAGAGACCAGGATGTACGTGAGCAGGTAGAGGAGAGCAGCTATTGGGAATTTTTAGTATTGAAATGAAGATTAACAGGGTTTTGAGTTTGCGTGTAGATGTCTATATGTGACCAAAATACAATTTAGGTACTCAACTGCTTTTCTGAATCTGAGACTTGCTTATCAGAAGTAAATCAAGAAACTCAGAAATAACCAAAAAATTCAGGAGAAGAACCTGAAGCTGAGAAAAAAAGATGTGGATACTTGTAATATAACAGTCTAAATTCCTTACCACTTCAGAGGACACAGTCTTGTTTTCTTCCTTTCCCTTTCTCTTCCTTTCTCATTTTTTTCTTTTTCTTTTTACCCATCTGAAGTCTTGCATATTGAACTCCAGAAAAGTGGCTATTTACATTCTGAGTCTGGTACTAATCCTGCCACAAGTTTGATTGTTTATTGGCCAAGCCATCAAGCTTAGTTTATGTAGAATCCATGAGATTAATTCTGTTTTAATAATATGATTAAAAACTAAGTTTAAATTGGCATCATTTATTACTAAAACAAAAAGCATAAGACAAGCTGGCTTTTTTTTAAGAAGAAGAGATGAAGTTTTATTTATAATGAATTCTCAGAAGTAGTACTAAGGACATTTTAGTTAGGAAACATTACAGTGATTAATGCATAGTTGTTTGCATTTTAATACTTGATTTATATATCAGATCTGTATTTGTGCACACTGTCAAACTTTATTCTGTTCTTGTCAAAATACTTATTACTGCTGACAGGTGTAACATGCTCACATTAATCCTTAATTCCTTGATTCAATTTTCTAATTGCTTTTTTGGCATGAGTTTGGAGTCATTTAGTCTTACGTGATCTATTTGTCTTATGGTATAATAATGCACTTTTAAAAATTGGATTCACCTACCTTAGAATACTGAACAGAAAATATATATAGAAATTACTTGGTACTGAAAATCCAAAGTTTTATAGCACTTCTGTGAGACACCACTTCTTGGAATGCAGATAGAGCCAAAACACTCTACACTTTTCTTCTTCCCGTATTCACAGTATTAAATATTTTCACTGGTAGATACGAATTGATGCAAAAGTTTCAGTGTGTTTCCCCCAAAGAGATTCTGAACTCTTACAGCAGATCCACGAACAGCCCCTTAGTCATCGTATTCTCCTCCTCACCTCTTCATGCCGCTGCCTTCTGTTGCCCTTCCTGCTCACCAAGTGACAGAATACCCTTCCCAGCTGCTTCTTGGTCTGGATTCTTAAAGCTGCTCATTTATGTTATTCCTACACAGCCAAATAACACAGTGCAAGATTTGCTGGGTTTTTCAATAATTAAATACAAAAATAAACTGGTTTTGTTACCTTCTTATCATCATAAAGCAGATGTTCTAACTTAGAAAGAAATATTTTTAATGCAGTTATGAATATGACATACACTGACATATATTTTTATGCTACTAATGGTGATGTTATCATTTGTCCTTTGTATAGGAAAAAAAAATCCAACCAAAATTTATTTCTTGTAGTAACAGATCAAGGGTGAGCAAAGAATCCTCCCAAAGCTCACTAATTCCTCACAAACTCACCCACGCAGGGGGACTTTGGCTGAGTCTTTGTAGGATTTTCAGAAAAAAATCTGGAGAACTGAGAACTTTTTCTCTGATAAAAATCTAAGACTCCAGGAAGATGACTTCTGATACTTCTTTTCTGTGAATAAATGTATGACTACACATTTAAATTGTGGATTTTTTTTTTTTTTTTTTTTTTTTTTAAATTCTGTTTTATTACCTACACTGTCCACTTATTTCTTCTTTCTACATCCACTGACTTCTCACTGGCAATAATAATGGTCTTTCACCCTTTTATTCCTTCACAGTTTTCTTCCCCCTCCTTTTTCACCTTCCCAACTGACATACCTCTTTCTGTCATGGTGTGTATAAGAAAGGAAATATAAAATGTTGTTAAATAAAGAAGTATTTGTTTATTTTGTCTTCCACTGATAAAGTTTTATTAACTCTGTGGTTGTCATTGTGCTTTTTGCTAAAAACGTAAGTCACTTTCTGTACAGGGGGAAAAAAAAAATTCTACCAAGTAAATCATGGTATCTAAGTGCTTTGGGCAAACAAACATGTGCCTTATCTCTCCCAAAAAACCCGTGGAAAATACATGATAAATGGCACATTTCAGAGACCATGTTATGTCACTGAAATAACTTTGATTCATGATTATGTATTTATCTTTAAACAACTGACAAACCTTAGGGTATCAAAATTATTATCATTTGCTCTATGCTTCCATGGTTTGTTGCTAGTGAATCTGAATGATGTGAGGCAAGATAAGACATCTGCTTCTTCAGTCATCATGTTCTATAAAGAACAAATAAGCACAAATATAAAATTCTTACTGTGTTTGATTTTTGGATTAAGTCCTCTGAAAAATATTTATGAGAAATAATTTCCTCCAATTGTGTTTTGAAAGGCATTAGTATAAACTTCGAACAGAAAAGGAGACCCTGTTAAGGAAAGGTTTGTATGTTACACAACAATAGAAAATATAATCAGTTTGATTTATAATGAAGTAATTATTCAGCAAATTAAAATAAACAGTGATAAATTTGTTCCTTTCAGTTTTGTGTCTGAATAAACATTTTAAAATTAAGGTTTCATTTTATCTGCCTTTTCAAGTAGAAAGGAATCATGCTATTTGTTTTGCCATTGTGACAGATCAGGGAAGATGACTTAAATACTCCATTGCTCTCATTAGTAATACCAACTATTTTAACCATAAGTGCTGTATGAAGGTTCAGGTGCTGTTGCTGTAATGCGTAGTGGAAGGCAGTCCATGACACACCATGCAAAGGTATTTATTTGTAAAATCTGTTTACCACATGAGTGAATGCATGGGGGTCACTGACTAAGCACCTCCCCAATTTATGGCACTCTGCTCATTGGTCTTGAAGAGCACAAGGTCTGTTCCATTCACAGCTTCTGCTGCAGGAACTTGCCTAGAGCTGGAAAGTCTGTTTTGCACAGAAGGTGCAGGAGCAGGGCCAGTGCAGGGTGGAGCAGGAATCACACGATCAAAGTGAAAAGTGAGATGAACTTAATTGGCGTGGAGCTGCCTCCCTGTCCGGATGGTTGGAGAAGAGAGATGTAGGTAGATGTGTTGGAATGAAGAGGCACATATTTAGGTCCCAGGGGAGGAGTGATATGAGTATGTGACAGTTGGGAAGTCTTATATTTTGACAGCTGAAAGTGCAACAGGTAGGAGTGAATGAAAGCATGTAATAGTGGGAGAAGTAAGCAGAGAGGTCTACACCAGGCTGCTGTCAGTGTTATATTATATTATTATATTATTCTATGCCTACACTTGTCTGATTAAATTTAAACAGCCCAAAGCACAGACTAGCTGCTAATCTGAATGATCCCATGAAGACTCCTTTCTGTATTAAATGTTAAGACCAGAATGATTACCATTTTTGTTTTTTTGTTTTTTTACATTGCCCTTGAATATACGTAAATCAAGGAAACCTTAGTAAGAAAACTTCACCGCACCATTTCTTTTCCAATCCACTTGTACTACTTTTGTGCGTGTGCGATCAATATTGCTAATATTAGCGAAGTTCTTATTCTGTTTTCCCCGTTTTCTGCATTGCTTTTAGTATAAAATCATATAATCCAGTGATGCCTGTATGAATGCTTTGCTGATAATAGATCCACTGAAGTCGACAGATATACACCAGCTTACACATGTTCAGAGTCTGTTCTCTTCATCTGTTCCTTTGGTGTATATTGAGCCAATGCATTACAAGAATTTATTATTAAATGCTACAAATCCAATACACTCAGATTAGAAAATATTTCTTATGTTGTTTTTTAAAAAGTTATTGGTTTTAGCTGAAGCTTTTGGGGTTTTACTTACTTGCTTCATCATTTGGTAAGGCTTTAGTGAATATAAATTGCCATTCCTTATGTCATGTCAACTTTAAATTAGGTGACGTCCCTCAGCCAAGTTATTTCAATGCTATTCCCTCAAATGAATTTACAGAAATGTCTATCAAATATGACCATGAAGTATAAAATAAATATATTTATTGATTGCTTGATTTATTGCTGTATTCTCTGTTTCCTTATCTTCACCGAGCAGTAATAAATGTTGGTTACTTGGAGGTAAAAAAAAAAATCAAAATTATAATTGTTTTACATGATGTAAGCATCTTTATTTTCTTTATATCAAGTACTTTGCAGTGTATTTGACTTGGCTAAACTTTTGTTTTTCTTAGTACACTTGAATCAGTTGACGTTTATATATACATTGCATTTTTCATGTAAAGGGAAAGTTTTATGGCTTTGAATTTTGAATCAAAACATCAAAATCATATTTTGCCTTGGAACGGGACAGGCATTCTAAAAATTTGCAAACAAAAAACCCTCCAACCGAATGCTTATGCTGATTTTGACCTAATGTTTTTAGAAATATCTTTAGTGCTTGACTAGATGTTCAAGCTCTCCAAAGAGAAATGCCTATCTCTTAGTGAGCACAAAACATGGAAACATGTAAATATGGAAATATTGTAAATTGTCAGATTGGAAAGTTATTACTCTATGGCTTTGTAGACTGCTTTGCTTTTTTCCAGCTCATACTGTCCTCAGTCCTGGTAACTTGAGAACAATATGGCAGCAACCATTTAGTTGAAAGATAACTGCAAATTGAAAAGATCTGTATAGCTAGTAAGAGAGAGATGCTTGGTAACAGCACATACCTCCCGCCAGCAAAAACACCATTATCATAGCTTTATAGAAGACAGAGTAAGATGATAATCACGTAGGCAACATTTTCAGAGAGTTTCTAAGTTTATATAAACTGCACCTGTTTTCTGCACATGCAAAAAAAAAAAAAAAATCAGGAAGGTCCTGCCTCAAAGAAATCATTTGCTTACCAGGACAGACACAGAGAAGGCAGAATTACAGGTCTGGGAAACTCAAGAGGGATTGGCTAGATTATATCTCTGCATATAATAGAGATTTGCTCTCATTTTATGGCTTTGGCTTTAGGATGGCTAGGTAATGGATGCTGTTGAAGCACAGTTCTTTCACATGAGTACTCCTTGTCAGAATAGGGGAAATTCTGGTACTCTCAGATACAAGTGTGTATCCCAAAAGGTTTTGCCGTTTTCTAAGCTTTAAGAAGTTGTTATCACTAAATTTAGGAAGCTATAAAATTAAGTGTACTTTTGTTCTCTTTATGATTATTTCATTTTTTTCTGTTTGGTTAGGTTTGCAGTGTGGGCTGTTAAAACCCGTTTTTAAGTCAATTAACATGGGTAGGACAATCTGTTTAAATCCAAAGAACTACCTGGGAAAACTGTCTTCCTATTGTTACAGTGACCTTAAAATAAATTAAATATGTACAAGTAAAAATGTAGTGAAAATCTCAGGTGTTACATAGTTATTTCCCTTTTTCAGGGTGCTCCAAAACCGATTGCCATTGAGCCGTGTTCAGGAAACAGAGCCGCAGTCCTCACGGTATTTTTGTGTCTACCCAGAGGATCATCAGGCGTCCCACCCCCTGGTCAGTCAGGTAAGGCTTGTGTTGGTGAACGTTCTGTCTGTCCTTGTTCAACAGAGTCTGCTTGGACAAATGCACCCACACAGATCCCAAATAATGGCACAGCAGATGAATACGAGGGGCTACTCAGTCGAGATGACGTTAAGTTTAGGACCGATGTTTACTGAGGAATTTTTGTTTGGGATTTGATGTGGTATTCCAAATAAAAAGGCCCAGTGATCAAGGTAGGCTGGTGTACACTGACGTATCTCATTAGGACTTCCTGAAACAATACATGTGCATACTGATATACGTCAACATTGTCTTTCAGAGAAAAAAAAAACCATCTGTGGTTTCAGTTCAAGTTGCTATAGGTGAGGCTATATAGGGGCTACCAGTGAGTATTCTCAGTTCAAGTTGATGTTTAGTGCACTAACTTCTAGTTAAGTTCCTTTGCACCATGAATCCTGATGCTGGGCTGTCCAGGATTCAGTTTAAATTTCCCAGAATGCCATTTTGCTGAAACCTGGGACTGCGTGAGTGAATGCTTCACTAGGAATGTCTTCACTTTGGAAATGGTCCTAGCTCATTGAAAAGCAGCATTTGCATTATCTGGAAGCAGGAGTGGCAGTCTCCCTTACCTGATCTGTGCAAGATCATTGTACATAATCATTATCGTCATCCTTATAAAAAATACTTCTTAAGTAGGAGGTACCTAAATACACATTTTTAATCCTTTAAGTAACTGTCTATATTGATATGATAGAAAATGGTCCTGACAACAACGTTTAGAGAGTAATGTGGCACTGCGCAGGTGACCATTTTACTATTTCAGAATTCACTGGAGCTGTTGCCAAAATGAGCACCTTTGTAATGAACAGTAAGCTGCATGGTATGTGCCCAAAAGGCTCCTGTAAACCAGAAAATATGCTTTAAGGCTAACTTTTATCATTAAGAGCCAAAAAGATATACTTTCAACCTTCAAAAATCCATTTAAGAGATTAAAAAGTATTGAGTAATGATGATGAGGGCAAACTCAGTTGACTTATGTTAGAAATAAGTTCAGCAGAATGTTCTTTTTCTTTTTTTGACCTGATGACTGTTATTTTTTGGGTTTCTTAGTTCATTTTGGTGGGGGAGAGGGCTTTGGTCCCACCCTGCACCACCACCACACACCCCCCACTTCCCTCTGCCAAGTTCAGAGATGAGGATTTAGTTCTTAAAATGATGTTTGTGACTTGGAATATAATTTCTGGAAGTGCTATGAAAATAAAAGTGTTACCGATGCTTTGTCAAATACATTTGTTGGAAGAAGTATATAAATGTAAGTGCTCTGAAGAGAGCAATGAGGGAGGAAGGATGTTCAGCGTATTCCCTGTTCATGTTTTAAAGAAATGAAAAAGAAATGAAGGTGTTTATAGTCTTACAACAAGGAAAAACATTATGAAAGGAAATTAAAAGTAATTGTTGAAATTGGAGCTTCAAATGTTTTTTTTTTCTGTTGCTTTCAAATTTACCTATGATGTGCATCTCAGAAGTAAAAATGTATTTATCTAGTTACTTCATAATCAGCTTCTATTTACTGTATACAGTTTTTTTAAAAGTAAATGTTGTTTGTTGTGTGTATAACATCAGGGGAACGGGCTTTTTGAAACAGCAGTTGGGTTCAACAACACAGCAGCAGATGTGTCATTTTGAATGTTTCTCAATCTATGAAAGAATACACCTCTTTTTAACATGTGTTATGTCCTCCTGTTCTGCTCTGTCTTCTTATTACTTTGCCTTCCAGCAGCTTTGCAGGCATATATTTCAAATGCTGTTCTGCCATTTATTATTATGGTCTTTGTCAGCCATTTGGTATTTAAAAATATCTACAATTTTTAGTCACACAACTTTCAGTTTGTTCAGGGTCACAGGCAAATAGAAATACTTGAGGTGTGCATCCACGCCAATTCAACCATTAGATTATGTTAGATTATATTGCTATAATCGTTTTTTTCTTGTGTGTAATGAATTTTGGTACTCATGGACTGTTTTCACTGTATGTAACCATGCATAGTCTAGGCAGAAGCTATTATGCAGGTTTCTTGGCATACCTGTAGCTTTACTAATTCACTTCATTCCTGTCCTGCAGCACTACCTGCTGCTTTCTTCCTGGGCTTCCTGGGAGCAGATGCTGTGGACTGTGCCAAGTTATTTGAAATGATGTGGAAGCTTTGTGCAGCAGACATATGTTTGCTATGCAGTTGGTTTCCATTATGACCTAAGCTAGGTTAAAACAATGATATTTAGGTGGATGGTAGTAGTGTGTTCAGTAATTATGTCTTGCCAAGTAATTTTAGAATTCTCTATTACTTGCATATAACCATTTTCAAGCTCATTGGGATCATTCTAGGATAAAACTGATAGTGTGTCAAACATTTGTTTAAATGGTAAGTCAACGATGCTGATTCTCAGTTCACAATGAGAGACAGTGGGTTTCATTTCTCATATGCCTGTCTGAAATATGGGAAGGAAATGCCTGTACTGTTCTGCATTGCATTTTCTCCAAAATCAGGAAAGCTAATTCTTTCCACAAATAGGTAGTCCACACTCTACTGGAGTTGTTAGAGTTGAATTCCTATGTTTTTAAGACCTGGATTTGATCAAACATGAGTTTTACTTGTTTCCAAAGTTTACATTAACAAATATTTTGTCGAAAAGTGTCCCTGAATATTAAAAAAACCCAAGCAAATAAATGTAAAGGTTACTCTTTCTGCAGCATATGTTCCATACCTCACCTTTATCAGCAGCTGGAAGAAAAGTTGAAACTGCAGATGGTGGGCTTTGGCCAAAGGCTATGCAAGGCAAAAACTTCACGAGGAGAGACCATATGTCCCACTGGAGATCTGAGCGCTCTCTACTTCCTGCAGAAAATACTCAGAACTACACAGACTTCCGACAGCACTGTTTCGTTCTAAATGCTAATACAAATAACAGCTAGGTTGACACAATTAAACTGCTTAAAATTAGTATGTGGTTCAGATTGGTCACGTAGACTCAGATGAAATATTGATGAAAATTAATTTGTTGCAAAAGAACACTATACAGTGTGACTTATGCTTTAAAAAGGGACTTTTTCAATGAAGGAATGATTTGCAGGATTAAACAGCCTGAAAATTGGGTAAATCAATAAGCGCTACCATTGTAGTAGGTTAGGTATAGCACAGTAAACATTACATTTTCTTTTAGGTGTAATCTTTGAAGAGAATCCTAACCGTTTGATTATACTTTTCTAGAGTAACAGCTGTTTTTAAATGAAATTTTGCTTGGATTAAGGCAGAAATTAGTACCAAAATATAAATTAAAATGATCAATGAAAAACATTAAAGAAGTTTAGCAGTGATAAAACCTAAATTTCTCAATTTTGGATTGACTGAGAGAACATGTGGTTTCCTCATTCTTCAGTTTGTCTCATTGGCTGCCTTGTACCTGATTAATCAGATCAAAATTCAAAGATTTTTAAAAATGGCAATTCTCTGTACAATTCATGCGTGTATCAATGTGCATACAGCAATGTATGTGCATATTGAAAAAATCACTTATTCAAACATTTGTGGGCAGATTATAACATACAATGCATATACATGTCTGACAGATTTTATGACACATTGGAAGCTAGGGATCATCTGTCATTGCTGTAGTGTTTGACCCCATGTTTTAAATAGCTTAAACTCTTAATATCAAAGGAGATCTAATAATGAGAGCAGCTGCAACCAGATCTCTAGAAAGAACTAAATTATACATCTCGAAGGGTATTGAGCAAAACAAGCTAACCCCCCCCCCCAAAAAAAAAAAAAAAAAA
>NW_020799105.1:18405815-18408913 GCF_003259725.1 Athene cunicularia
AAAAAAAAAAAAAAAAGATGAACAAGAGGATAATCTATAAATTACTTAATGCAGAAAAGGTTGCCAATGAATTACCAGCAGTGGAAAGACCAAGAATAACTCCTTCAAGGTCTTCATACAGCTCTGGTGATATATTGGACAATATAGAAAGAATAGCTTGGTAGTGTGATAAATTCTTTTAAAAGAACTGTGGTCATGTCATCATTATTATTAAAGCCAACTAAAACCCACACTTTGATGTATTGAGGTTTTGTACAATAAGTTTATAAAATTCTATGTTTGTACCATTCTTGGATAAGGCCAGTAAATTCTTTAAGGCAAAGAGAAATGAAAAGATTAGAGGAAGGGATGTAATTTGTACTTTATTTACAGTTATGTTACTTTCACACAGCAAAATTTCCTTATCTACCGGTCAGGTAAAAGTGTAGGAGCACCCACTAATGGTGCTTGCCTATTAAGACACTGAACTGAATGGTCTCTGAAGGTTTACCTATATGACTGTCTCTCTCTTAAACCATAGAGGACATCTACCACCTAGATGGCTGTGACTAGGTGAGGTGAATCTAACTTAATAGTTAAAATAATACTTGGAAATAAAAATAATTAAATAAAATATAGTAATTAGTAGAGCGACTTCAGTGGAAATAAATTTCAGCGGAAGTTGTGGCATGTACATCCTGGAAGACTGTATGTGATACTCTGCCGCTATAAATATCTATGAAGATAGCAGAATTTCATGTTTGACATGCCTCTCCAACAGTACTGTCTGAAAGTTACTCTCTGATATCCTTGAAGCAAACCAGAATTTCATGTAGCTCTGGCCACACTAACTGTGGCGTTCAATCCTACTTAATCAGCAAGCTACGGTAGGATCACAGAATCAATAAAATTACCATGCCATCTGCCTTCCCTGTACTCACCATCATAATGAATAACGACTCATTAAGTGTTCTACAAGACAATTAGCTCTGGATGGGGGTTTTCACTAACAAGGCTTTCTTGGTTCTTTTTCTAATTTTCTCTGATTAAAATAATAATAATAAAAAAGCGAATACATATAATGAGAGGCACATTAATATAAATATGAAATAATTAATAGGTTTTGTGGAGTATTATATTTAATGATATTGTTCAATTGTTCTGACCCTTGGAATAAAAACCATAGGTTGGGGATTTCTGTATGGGGAACGGGTTCCTATATGTACTTATCTCAGTATGTAGTGAAATAGCAGTTGCAGACACACACCAGGGGCAAGTCCCATGAATTGCTACCTGCTACAAACACATTCCTTGCTCAGTCCTTCATACTTGCAAAATAATCCAGTATAAAGTCGGTAGGACTAAAAGGATGAGTAAAGATTTTCTTGTAGAAAAATGTTAAAAATGTAGGTGAAAATATACTGTAATTAAGATGTATGGAAGATGGTTACTGTGAGCACATATATTACGTGTCTTTGTGTTGAATTTCCTATGGACTTTTCTCATGCTGGAGGGTATTTACAGATACTAAAGCAGTGAAAATGCAAGACGAATTAATGAAAAAGTTACTAACAGAATATAAATTGAATTGTACAGTAGAATAAAATGACATGTAAACAGGGAAAACATTTTAAAAACACTGAGCAAAACCAACTTTACAATTCCCATAGAAGGGGGACACCCCTCTGTCATAAATAACAAGATTTCTCCTATGAAATACTGAAAAAAACCTTAGTTCTTCATCTTCTCTGAAGTGCCCACATGCAACTGGAAATAAGTCAAACCATGTATTACAACAAAACAGTGTGTCTAGAACTTGTGTGAAAATACAGGGGTGAGTCAGGCATTTTATCTGAGCCGAAACCAAAGTAGTGTTTATTGTGCCATATAATTCACCATTCCTAGGAAAAAAACTGTCTCCAGAAAATATTATGCATCTGCATTATATGAATGATGCTTCTATGATGGAAATCACAGTGACAATTCACGTAGCTCAGCTTGCAGAGGTGCATGGCTGTATTCATTTGACCAGAAGCTCTGCAGATAAGGTGAATTATTTTAAAAGACTCAGGAAAACAATTTTTTGAAAGTTTACCTTTACTGTTTAGACCATGTGAAGACTGAGTTTAATCTGTCTCTCTAACCTAAGGCATGACTAGAGCATTTTGTTTAGAAATGTAATTTTGGTAATTGCATTAAGAGATACTCCGTATTAGTTACCAGTATGCTGCCAGTTAAATACTCAAGAAACAGAAAAAGTTAAATATGCGAGAAAATCAAAATGGTCTTTGAAAGAGTTTAATGACTATAACTAAAACTAAAATCCTAGTTAATATATTAAAACAGTAACTTCATCTTACTGACACAGAGCCTGATTTGTCGAGTGCTGTGGTCTCAAAAGAAGTAAAATCTGGAGTTCTTTTTATTTAAGTGGAGATGCTTAGGAAAATAGCTCTTTAAGACTTGGCGGAAACTGAAATCATCTATTCTGAAGATCATTTTAGAGAGGAGTTGCTTGCTTTTAAATAGTAAGGCCTATTTTTGGAGTGTCTATTTTCTGCTTAATTCCATTCTTCTGCACTGCATCAAATGAGGGAGCAGACTGTGTTTATAGTATTGACACTGTGAAAAGAACACAGCGGTAAGTGGCAGATGGTGGTGATGATTACTTAAAAAATATTTATGGCAATAGCAAAAACAAAGTAGATAATAAGACCCAGTAACCACCACCACCTCTCCTCCTGCCCAAACCCAAAGCAATTATCTTTCCAGCCTGCAAGGTAAAGTCTATCCGAAAAGCACTGAGGTTCTTAGCATAGTAACCTTTGTGAGTAATGAAGAATGAGGTGGGTATTGATTTTCTCTGGTCTTTTAAAGCATTTTTGGTCATTTTCTTATGAATTAGTTTTTACATCATTCTATCCATAGAACCTTCCTTTATATTCTGAAGAATTTATCTGAAAAAGAATGTAAATACTTTACTATGAAGAACGTGCAGTATAATGTTAGCAATGTGTCTCCCACAAATCTTGGCAAAAGTTATTGATTGGATGGTAAAAACTGCATATGTAGAGCTATCAGCTGAAAAAGGAGAGGAGAGGAGAGGCTGTCTCTTATAC